>NC_071398.1:82815418-83174185 GCF_022682495.2 Desmodus rotundus
GTTGCTGCAAGATTAGCACAGACTAGACCTCTATTCGGCAAGTTCCACAAATGAGGGATGTTTCTCCCTCTTTGAACAGAATAAGATGCTTTAAATGTGTGTGGATTGTATACCTCATGCTTCCTGAGTGCACATCAGAAATAATAATTTAAACATCCTCTGTGGTTAAGCATCTTCTTTCTTACAAAAGGTAGCTGTATTGCTGCACAGTACTCTGATCAGGAGTCGAGTATCCCAGAGTCTGGGGGGAAGAGTTGGGAGAAGAGTTGCCTCAATAGAAAGTGCTTTACTAAATAATCATCCAAAAACAGAGAGATTTCATAGGTATCATGATAAAGGAGCCCAGAGGGACAAGGACTCAAGGAGGTGGTTATAGATGAGTTGCAGCCGCTGAAAGATGAAAGGTTTCACAGCGGAAGGGGTACCTTGCAAACGTTGGTTAGACAAAAATAAAGTTAAACATCAGAATTTTAACATTACAAGCTATCCTGTGGTAAACCTTATACTAATTAACATGTATCATTTCATTAATCACATCAGGTGTGTACTTTAATTTACTAGTCACATTTTACAGGTAAGACAAGAATGACATAGAAGTAGACTTCCCCCTGGCCCATGACTGATTCGGTGGCAAAACAAAGCTCCAAACCAAGGCACTTGTGTTCCAAAGTCTGTGCTGTTAAATCCTACTCAACACTGGAGCTAGCAGGAAAGGGTACCTTTCTTATTTTCCTTCTTGAACTTCAGTGTTTTTTAACATGTGGTTTTAATCTAGTCTGGTAAATTCCATGAATATCAAATGATGTAGACAGATATTATGTTTGGTGAAACTGTTGAAATAAGCACACTTCCTGAAGAAACAGGAACCAAGGAGAATACAGTCAGGATAGGCTTTTAGATACACAGCTGGCTATCTAAAAGCCTATCCGATCTTGTCAGAGGCTGAGGGCATTCCCTACTCCCACCCTGCAGAGGAGAATTAAGAGAGTTCTAAGCAGAGACCCCTTTAACTCCCTTGGACATTGATGGAAAGATGCCAATTAGTCTGAGACTGACATGTTGTTCCAAACAGAAGGCTCTGAAAATGCCATTAATGTAGACAGGCAGCGGGTAGGGAGTAGGGAGGAGGGAGTTGACTGCTGGAATTCCATAATTAATTATTTGGCATTTAGAGTCGTGTGGCATGAAGTTTCCATTCAGCCCCCACTCTCTAGGGAGATGTCATTGCTTAGAATTCATAGGATGCAGGAGTTGAAGAACTATAAAGATCATCTAGCTCAGACCCCCTTAGTTAGCAGGTGAGAAACAAGGACCCCAAGAGAGGATGAGACCACCCAAGGCCACAGAGCTAGCTAGTGGCAGAGTCTGACTGTACCTCGGAATGCCTGGCTTCTACTCCTAGTGCCCTTTCCACTCCACTGCTATGATGCAACAGCACATCAGAAAAGACCCCGGAAGCCTAGTCACCAAATAGTAGTGCAGTTTTATTAAAGCAGTGGAGAGTGGAAAGGTCAAAAGAATAAAAAAAAACACCCCATTCAATTATTTTAACGATGAAAAATTTCTAAACAACAGAGGTACAGAAAACCCATCTGCTAAACTAAGATTAGAAAACAGCGATTAATTGGATCACTGACTTTGGTATTTCACAGACCATGTCAGAGTTTGTAGTTGTATTTGGACATCATTGATCCCATCCCTCTTTTATATAGATGAACCAAAGTCCCTGGGAAAGAGCAATTATCCCAATAATTCAGCTAGTTAATGGTAGTGCTGGGCAGAGAAACTGGAGCCTCAGTCTCCCACTCATGTATCCCCTTAACTATATCACAGTTTCCCTACATGAGCTGAGAGTGCTGACGATGCAGAGGGAGTTGGAGAGGCCAGTGAAAGATCATCCAGCTCAAACCCATGCACTTTCTTTTTAAAGAATAACTTGAAACTTTTTTCTTCTCCAAGTAGTTTTTAAAGCGTAAAGTGCAAAGTGAAAATTCCCAGTGTGAACTTTCCTAAAGGAAAAAACTTCTTCGTTGTAGCAGAGCAAATGGACTCTATGTGAAATCTTTTTGGCAGGGTCACGCTTTCAGATAGCAACCTGGAAATATTCCTCAGAGCAATAGAGATGCAGTCAATTTTGTTGACTACCTATGACCAAAGCATTCTGTTAAACCTGTGGCTATAAGAAGCCTAAATACCATATTTGAAGCAGCTCACAGGCCATTTAGCCACAGAGAGACAAACTTTGAAGAGGGAGTAATGGACTCAACCTGGGAGAGATGGGGAAGGTGTGACAGAGGAGGTAATGTTCGAGCAGGAGTTTGTTTAACAGGTATGGGGGAAGATGCTTTCCGGAAGGAGCAACATGTATAAGTACTGAAAGTGTCCTAAATTGATTTCATGTTCAAAATTGTCTTTCTTAAATCTACCTTGGAGGTAAAAAAAAAAAAAAAGAAAGAAAGAAAGAAAGAAGGGGCACAAATCACCACCCTTTATTTGGACTGGAAAAAACAACAACAACCAGCATTTCACCTGGTCCCGTGAAGCTGGTGGTATCTGTGACTGGCTTGGTGAGCCAACTTGTACCTTGTTTGCCTAGCCGTTTGACCTTTCTCCAGAGGTTCCTCGATTGCTCTGCAACCCAAGTTGCTGTTAGCATCACAGAAGGCTGTGGCTTAGTTTTGTAAATACCGTCAAAAAAGTCATGGGGGAAATCCTAGTCCCAGAAAGCCAATTCTTCAATGCCAGGGTCATGTTTTAGCACAACATGCCCCACTTGCACAAGACACTGCTCCCTCCATTCATGTCAAGTGTAATGTGACTCTGGGGAGCTGCTGTTAAAGACAGTAAACAAAGTTTTAAATCCAAAATTACTTTCCAAATCACTCACCATACACTAACCAATCTTGGTGTCCCTAACCCAGCCACCTGGCAGCACTTGGATTGCTCTGGGGTCCTTGCCTGCTCTAAGTACTCTCAGCCTCCGGAACACAGGTTGCTAGAGGAGTGTTTTCTTACACTTCTCATTATTGTATTATCTTATGCTGAAACAATTGTTCATATGAAAGGGGCCCGAACAAAGGAGGTTATGTTTTCCCTGGAAGAAGTATGAAAAAAAGGAGAGAAAGAAAGAAATTGAATAAAGGACACACCTCATTTCTATTTTCAATTTGCCATTTTTCCATAGTGAATGAATGTATTGCAAGGAGCATAACATAAGATAAGTTGCGTGAAGTCATGAAGAAAACCCTACCAAAAAGCCAATGACCGCAACTATATTTTGACTTTCTTCCTCCAATTCCTACATTTTATCCTCAGTCTCCTCTTGTGGTAGACTTACTCAAATTTGCAAAAAGTGTTACTGCTTGTGGCTGGTTCATGATTTCTTGGTATACCATAACAAAATAATAATTCAGTGATTGTATTTAAGAAAAAAACGAGGGCTAGAGTGTGACATTTAAAGTGAGAGGCCCGAGGAGAAAATGGGAATCTGACATTTAGTGTGTGTTCTAGACTCTAATTCTCTCTCCAGTCTGAGGCTTCAGGCAAGTTCTTTTTTACCTCTATTTACACAGATCAGAATCAGTTTCCACACTACCATGTATGGCCCTGGGGTGTTTCTAAGGATAAAGAAAGTCTAACAGAAAGTGATCGGAATGCCAACTGTATCCTCATTTTTGTTGCATTAAATGAACAGCCTGGAGGAATATGGAGTAGCTGAAACCCTGACACATCTCATGCCAACTTTGGAGAAAGCACGGGAAAATATGTGCAAGGCCAATTTCATAGGTCATGCTTTCTGACCCAATGAGTAAAATATTTGATAGGAGAATGAGAGGCAACTGATTATCAAAGATACAGTGATTTATTTGTGAAGAACATGTCTCTTAGGAGTGAGAATAGGCCCAGACCAGGAAGTCTTAGGACCAGCTGGATACAATGTCCCCACTGGGCATGTGCAAGATGGCTGCATTATGTCTCTTGATATCAATGGGAAGCAAAGAAAAAGCCCAGTACTACATGACTGAGTGTGTTGTTGAGAAGTTTACAAGCCAGAAGTTTACATCTGACTTGTAAAAAAGACAAAGACATGAGAAGAAAGCCCTACCTTAACCCCTGAAAAAAATTTTCCTGGAGTTCACTGTTTTGTTACCGATGGAAAACAATTTGTTAAAGATCAATGGAAGGATATTAAAATGAACGAAGAGAAGCATATGTACATTCATAAGCATTATCCCTTTACACATACTGGATGCTGAAAGGCTTGTTTCCTCTCCATTTCTTTCTGCACTCTCCAATTCCCTACTTCTTTCCTGAAATATGTTTGCCCTAAGGAATTGAAACAGAAGTCATAATTTGCAGAACTATACCATGACTCACAAAACAGATTGACTACACTAAACCATAACATGGAAGAAACTGTGTAAGCTCTAATTCTTTTTTTCTAATACAAGCTCATTCTGACCCATGTGCTCTGTATGACTACAGAAAATTTGACCTTACGGTAATCCTGCACAGATTCGGGTGTTCTAAAGATTAGACCAAACAACCCTGAGCAAACAACCCTGTAATTCATGATTCTGACCAATCTCTGCCAGAGACCATCATATGGATAACTCTAGCCCCTCAAATCTATAAGAATCCTTCCCTATCTGCTCCCTTTTAAGACACCACACAGCTCCCCAGTAACATCTACCCTCCATTGCTGCAGCAAACCAATCAATTGAGCTTTGACTACAGCTGTGTCCTGGCTGGTAGTCTTTCACATTAACACTAATGGCTCTGTTAACTGACGTAAGGACTGCTTTTCACAGGAGATGAAAGGTCGGGATTCATTCTCTTTTCCTTCCTTCTCATTCTCCCAGGCTGTTTTCAAGGCTGGACTGTGTCCTAGTAAGAAAAGTTTCTAGAAGGGAAGTGACTTCATCTGATCTAGCCAAGTTCTTCTACCAATTATTCCTTAGCTGAACTCAAGTCTTTATTACCTGCCTAATTTATTGGTCTGAGAATACATTCTCCTGTCTCAGTTTTAATTCAATATTTTATTTTGTTTTCTGAAAGAACTGTTGACATTTTCAAAAGAGAAAAGGATACGCACTGTCTCTTTGGAACCTCTGAGTTCTAGCAGAAACATGGCATCTGGAGCAGCCCAGGGTTTTCTCAGTTCAAGAGCACGTTCAGGTCCTTGCTGCTCAGAGCTCCAGGACGCTGCTTCTCTTGACTGACACCTGAAAATTCTGCTTCATGCCCCAGGTCACCCAGCTCATTACCAGTGGTGTCAACTCAAACACTCCATGTATTCAACCACTACATAAAAAGCTAGGTAAGATTCTTTTTTTTTTTCATTTTTATTGAATTTATTAGGTGATGCTGATTAACAAAATTATACAGGTTTCAGGTGCACAATTCCACAACACATCATCTGTAGTATAGGGGGATAAATGGTAATGGAAGGAGACTTGACTTGAGGTGGTAAACACACAGTAGGTGAGGATCTTTTAAAAGTAATTTTCATCATTTCATCTTCATAATATGTGCTGTTGAATATTTAGAATATAGAGATATTAATATCTATATTTTATGTGAATCAATGTAAAAACTGCATTTATGTAATGAAAGAAAAGAATAATTTAAACTTCTATTACCATGATATAACCACAATTGTTCTTTTGCTGTATTAACCTTTTAGATTTTTTTGTATTGATAACATCAAATTAAAAAGCCAAAATGAAAAGCAAAAAGTGTTCATTTGGGATCAAACTATTGCAATCCTGGAAGCACCTATTAAGGCAGAACCCCAAGTAGTGTCTTGATCACAGGGTGAAGGAAGGGGACTTGTTTGAGAAGAGGAAAGGAATACTTAACATGAAAGAAGAACGTTTATTGGAGTTAACAAGCTGAATCGCTCTTGGCTATACCCTGTGGTTTACTGGTTCTAGCTTCAGAAGGAGAGACCATAATCATCAGTCCCTGTGGTCAAGCTGCCCACTTTCCTGCTGGTTTTACAAGCAGTTGTGGTCTCAGCTCAGTCCCAAGGTCTGTCCCCGTCTGAAGACCCATGGAGCAAGTTGCACAAGGCAGTGCCTCTGGAGTGGTGGTTCTGACTCCATTTTGAAATGACTTTGTTTATGTCATTTTTCATAATGTATCTGTATACATAGGGCCCATTTTTAAATAAAAACTGTATTTGTCTACAACACATATTAAATCCAATCCTTATAGTACACACAACATGGCTTTTAACAAATCTCTGACTTTCCTTCACCTAGATTTATTCTTATCATTGTTAATAAAAGCAATGCCTTATTTTCGACACCACTTCAACATTTAAAGTTACTTTAATATATAATAGCACATCTGATTTTCATACTACCTGTAGGAGACAGATAAAATATCAGGTATTATTCTGACTTATACTGTAGAAAAACAACAGCCAAGCAGCAAGCTAGGGGTTGAACAGGATGTTAAAGCTTTGGATAGAAAAGATGAATGTCACATGGCAATGCAATGTCAACAGCTGGAAAGGAAGTCTGACAAAGAGACATTTGTCTTGTCCAAAATTCACTATCCCACATCCACAGGTTTATAGGCCTTACCCTCTTAGTATTTAAGGCTGGATTGATCTCACCCATGGAAACTAGCTCATACAAAGTTCACTTGGACTGATATTTAGAATTCAAATTTCAATTACTTTATATATCATATGAAATAACATTTAGATGGGTTACATATTCGCACTGGCTGATTAACATAATTATTCCTGTGAGTTAGATATATTACATGCTGGTAGTTTTTTAAAGTTATTGTGAAGAATATTGACTAACAACAACAATTATTGTCAGTTGTGTGATTAAAATGTTAACCCCAAATCAACAATTCAAAAGAACTCATCCACCTCTATGTTCATAGCAGTGCTATTTACAATAGCCAAGTGCTGGAAGCAGACTAAACGCCCATCAGTAAATGAGTGGATCAAAAAACTGGTGCATTTACACAATGGAATACTACACAGCAGAAAGAAAGAAGGATCTGCTACCTTTTGTGACAGCATGGATGGAACTGGAGAATATTACATTAAGTGAAATAAGCCAATCGGTGAAAAATGAATACCATATGATCTCACCTATAAAAGGAATCTAATGAACAAAATAAACTAGCGAACAAAATAGAACCACAGGCATGGAAACATGGAACAGACTTAAAGTGACCAGAGGGGAGGAGGGAGAGATAACGGTGGAAAGAAGGGAAAGGGACTAGACAAAGAACATCTATGAATGACCCATGGATATAGACAAAAGCATGGGAATCGACTGTGGGGGTGGGGGGAGGTGGGATGGGTGAAGGAGGGCAAAGGGGGAAAAATTGGGACAACTATAATTGAATAACAATAAAAATGATTAAATAATTAAAAATGTTAACCATATACCTGCCCCACAGCATCCTTGCATACCACCCCACCCTCTACCAATGCACAGAGGGCCATTCTCACTTTTGCTTCCTTCACCTTGCTTACATTGTTCACTAGACTGACCTGTCTTCTACCCTTACCTCCTTTCTCCAAACAGTCTAAAACAGAAAATAGTCTATGTCAGTTTATTAAACTACCATCACACCCTTGCCTGTATCCTTAAGACTGTAGCCAGATTGCCTTGATTTGAATCAGAGTATTCTCAAATTCATTAGTCACACATCTTCGTGCAGTCTCTTAATTTACTCCTACAAATGGTTCATCTTATACCTAGTGGGTGGACATTGTTAGCTTAGACCACTAGTTACACTCTCCTTTAGTCCCCTTATTTTTCTTGGAACAGCCATGCTCCCACTTCAGGATTGTTGTCATTTGCTATCTCCTCTGCCCAGAGACCCTTCCTCCACCTTCAGGCCACCTTGGGATACTGTGCAATATTGCAATACCACCCCCTCCTATGTGATATCTCCCTTCTTTTATTTTTCCCCTCAGCACTTATCACCAACTTATATACAATGAATGGTATATTTTTTTACTTATCTTGATTTTTCTCAGTCAAAACCCATTAGCACATAAACTCTGTAAAGGCAGGGATTTTGTCTGATTTGTTCACTGCTGTATCCTCAGCTTCTAGAATAGAGTCTTGCATAAAAGAGGTGATAAGCATATATTTATGAAAGCAAGGAATAAATGGTTTTCAATCCTGGCTGATATTAGTATCATCTGAGAAACTTTAGAGGTATCTTGACCCCACCTCCCAGAGACATTAATTTAATTTGTCTGAGATGGGACTCAGGCATTGGCATATTTTTAAAACTCACTAGATGATATTAAAGTATAAGAGAGTTGAAAATCGTTATTTAAACTCCCAGAATACAAATTTACCTCCATTTTTTTCCTGCAGGAAGCACACACCATTATCCCTATGTATTAAAAACACTGAAAACGCCCTGGTTGGAATAGCTCAGTGAATTGAGCATGGACCTGCAAACCAAAGGGTTGCTGGTTTGATTCCCAGTCACGGCACATGCCTCAGTTGCAGGCCAGGTCCCCGGTGGGGGCCATGTGAGAGGCAACCGCTCCCTTTCTTTCTCCTTCCTTTCCCCTCTAAAAATTAATAAATAAAAATCTAAAACAAAAAGATAAACCTGCACAAACATATTAAAAAAAAACACTGAACCACACCCCGTGTCTTTTTACCTCTCTTCACACCTGACCTAACAAAGAACATAGAACAAAGTTGGGGGAAAGCAAACATTTTATTGCAAGAGTAACCCACTCATACAATAACATTAGGGTGAAACCACTGAAAAGATGGAAATTTTCTAGAAATATTTGATCCTGATAAGAATGACCAATACTTATACATAGGGAATTTCAAAGAGAAGAAGTAAAACTCCCTAGACCTCGAAAAGTTTCATAATCTTGAGACTCTACATGGAAATATTCAGGTTCATAAAAGAATAATAAAACTGTATTTGTAGGCTGAGTAAACAAATGGAATTTTATAACCTCTTGTTTCTAAAATGTAGGCCTCCTACTGGTTCCCCCAGAGTATCCTCCTAGCAGCCCTAATTCACACAAAACTCATTTACTCATAATGACTGTGTAGCCTGGTACTCAGGAAGGTGCTTGAATATGAAACAAGAAGTAATTCTGATCCTCACCAGTGCTCCCCTCTGGATGGAAAAAGTTGTTTTTTGGCCACCCCATGCTGAGCAGAATCCATGAGCAAAACCTAGGTTTATAGAAGCCAACGTGTGGCAACATCCTTTGTTCATCAGTTATTTGCTCACAGAGATCTGACAATGTCTTCAGAGCAATTCTGTTCTTGGCACATTGAAGAGGCAAAAAGGGGGCATGGGAGACTGTATCGAGGTAGTAATTTTCTAGGTAATCATCCTAATGTCTTCATCCCGAGTGCATTTGTATGAGCAAGTTAATTAGGGAAGTTAATTTTCACAAATGGCATAAAAATGCCCATTTGCTGGTGATACTGCCTTGTGCCAATGCCTGGCTCAAGGTAACTAGAAAGGATACGTTAATGCTCCGCATCCATCACTGAAGCCCAACTTGGACCACGAAGAACCACATCTGCCAGCTTGGCAGATGTGACCAACATTTGGAGCTTTCTGAAGGTTGTGGGAGAGACATTTCCTCTCTGCCACCAGCAGCTGAACATTGTGGTGAGCTTGTTTCATATATCTCTCTGGACAGCAGCCTCTGAGACTTGGTCTGAGCAGAACAAGAAAAGCTGATCCATACGAGTGTGACCTCAGATGAAGAAGGTCTGCACGCTGCTAAGCCTAGTCTGACCACCTAGGTTCCTTCCCCAGTGACAATTTCCTCTCACAGGTGCTCTGAGGCTGGGGGTGATAGGAGCCACATAGGACAGCAAATGGAATCTTTGAGAGCTCTATCTTTTTAATTCCCACAATATGGTGACTCTGGAATGGGACCAGATGGTGACAAAGCTATCTTTTCTCTCCAGGAGAAAACATGTTTCTCTTGTGTGGAGGTAGAAGAGAAAAAAAAGAAAGGAAAAGGGTCCTTCCACACTCAGTGAGATGTGGGTGCAACTTGGCTTTCAGGAAAGAGAAGAAAGAAAGGCTAGCGAGGAGGTCTGCATTCCCAGGGATGGCAAGAAGCCAGTCTGCTACTGGGATGATAGAAACCTGGAACTCACACCAACCTGCGGCATTTGTTTGAGGTATTCTCTGTGGGTCTTCTGGTCCATTCCACTGGGGAAGAGAGTGTGCTATACTCAGAAAACAGCAGCCTGAATTCCTGTCTTGATCCCTACTGAGTGCTATTACTTCATGTACATTTTCATCTTGCTGGGCTACTTTCTTAATTTTGGAAATTAAGCATTAACACCTTCCTCAGAGGACCAGGGAGCAGATGGCATCAAATAGTTTATCTTCAGTCCCCTGCACACAGTAGGCATCAATAAACATCACCTCCCTTTTGTGGCATTTTACCCTTCCCAAAAGAGCATCATTACTCTAATGAATTATTCGAATGAAGAATCTCCCAATTTTGACAGGCTTTCCTATTATAAAGTAACATTTCCCCTTTGCCATATCTAGAACTTTAATTGTCTTGACTTTGAGAAAAAAGAATGGGTTTCTTAGTCACTAGCATTAACTAGTGAAGATCGGGAAGGATAGATTTTTCTAAGACTGACAAAGGGCTTTACGAAAGGAGAATAATCCATTTCACCTTCATGCAGGAAAACACTGTGGACACTAGAACAAATGATGGATTGACAGCTGTCTGAAAACCTAGTGGAGGGCAGGTGGGAAACCTGGCTGAGTTTGTTAGAGGCCAGACGCATCTTGTCAAGTTCTGCTTTCCCAAACACCCTGTACTCTGTGACATGTTTGAAACAGCACAACTCTAGTGCCCACAGTTCGATCTTTCATCATTTGGCAACTTACCAACTTCACAAAGACAAACAGGGAAAATTTGTACATAGAACAGACGCCCTGAGAAACATATTCCTTGATCATGTGATAGGATAAACTTTGAATGCAGGGCAAAGAGGGAAAGCAAAAAGTTTGCCTGCTCACCACAAACATTCTCGAAATAAGTTCAAACCAATTTGGGAACAGGTGATTTCTGCGCCTTACCTCAACATCCGGAACTGTATTTCCCTAAATACTTTCTGCCTTGAGAACTGAAGATATGGAAAATGATTCCACACTTGTAGGTGCTTTCACATAGCATGTTTTTTTTTAAAAGCCTGCAGAAGTTCTTGATACAAAAATCATGAGGTGTCACACCAGGAGTCTTTTCTCCTGAGTTAAGCGTCGCTTTCAATGGATCTGATTTAAAAATGCTAATATTCCTGAAAAAATGCAATGAATGTCTTCGGAGAGAAGATTTATGCCATCTTTTCTGTTCTAAGAACTTTACATATCTCTTTTAATTTCACCTCTACGGCAACCTTGTGGAGGACAATGTTTTCTCCATTCTGTACAGGAGGATATTTGGGTGAAGAAAGATTTGCTAACTTGCCCAGGATGGTCCAGCCCATTAGTGATGGAGGCAACAGTCAGAAATCTGAGTCTGTTAAGAAATTATACTTTTTTTCTCAATATTCAGCTCCCATGGGGACCCTAAGTGCTTAATAACTCAGGAAAGGAGAGGAAGAAAATCCAGCAGGAAGGTAACAAAGTCAAGTTTGCTTACAGTCATTTTTCAGAAGAGCTGCCCAGCACCTTGATGTGATTATTCCTAAGAAGGGAACAACTTCAGTGAAGAATTTCAGAGGAACTTTGTGGTACCACATGATAGTTCATGCTCAAGTCTCAGAGTACAAGGAAGTTAACTGAAAAAATGCACTTGCTTTATTCTTTGTAAGTGTTCCAAATGATGGCAGAATGGGATACCTCAAAATGTGCCTTTCACATTTCCAGGAGCAAGAATTGTTGCAACTGTATACATTTACACATTTACCCAAAATTTATTCTGTACATGCTCTTTTTCAAACACTTCTAGAAGCCATGAGCAATTCAAGGATGAAAAAGAAATGAATCCATTCCTTAAGAATAGAAGAAATAATAAATCCATCAGAAAACATTCCTGCGGAAGACACACATGCATAATTACAATTTGAGGCATAAAATGAATAACCACCATAAGAAAATAGTGTGTTGAATGTTATATAGTTCAGCTCTGGCTGGTGTGGCTCAGTGGATTGAGCGCTGGCCTGAGAATCAAAGAGCTGCCGGTTCAATTCCCAGTCAGGGCACATGCCTGGGTTACAGGCCAGGTCCTTGGTAGAGGCCGTGTGAGAGGCAACCACACACTGATGTTTCTCTCTCCCTCTCTTTCTCCCTCCCTTCCTCTCTATCTAAAAATAAATAAATAAAATCTAAAAAAAAATGTTATGTAGTTCAGAGAATGAAAATATTCATATCATAGAATCATATTTACAATGATGAGAGATGGCTTCACGGAGGAGATGGCACTTAATCACGGGCTTGAAATGTAGGTAAAATGTTGATTAGGTACAGTGAAACAGTCTAAGAGAAAATTTTATAAGTAATGCCACAGAGGCAAAAAAATTATCTCATCAAGTAATTAATTATTCTGTTCTCTGTCTGAATTGTTTCTAAGGTCTAGAGTCAATGACCACTAGTCCTAACTCAGGAATGCCCTCTTAAGTGTTCTCTCTTTCTTTTGAAAAAGCCTTTAAAAATATAGGTACATTTTAGACATAAGCGGTTAAAGACGTCATATATCAAGACACACACACACACACACAGACACAAGCAAGCGGCGGACACGTACGTACTGTATTCAGTGCATGCATGGCGTGTTATGTCACAACCAGAATAGGTGAAAATAAGAAGTGTATGAATAAAAAATAAATTTGAACTCAATGAAACAGAAATAAAATACCAATGAGACACAAGCCACCTCACCCTACAGAAACCCAGAAAAGCTCAGAATAAGTAGACAACAGATTTAAAATTGGAATAAGGTGTGGCGTATAAATCAGGGAGATTGGTTGAAATTCTGTTTCTGTGCTAGGTCCACATTCCGATCCCACCCAGCCAATGAACTTCTTCAACCATGGAAGCAGTTAGAAAAATCTTCTTTGGAGTAAATCTATGAACCGAGAATAAAAACTTCCAGATATTAATATCGTATAGAGGTTACCCTACAGTAGAGCCTACCACAAATGAGCGTAAAATTCTTTGGCAATCTTAGGAAAATCCATTATTTGAAAATAAAGTTTTTAGTGCTAAATAATAAATAGAAATTGACCAAAAAAGTATCATCTAAAATAAAAGATGAAACAAGCAACTCCATACAGGGGTGGGCAAAAGTAGGTTTACAGTTGTTCATACAGAAAAGGACATGAAGGCTATGATTGTTACAGTGGCTTTATTACCTCAAAATATGTCACGATGGCACAATGCACTTAGGTACAATCTCGTAGGTGCTCAAAATGCTAACCTTCATTATTTACACATTCTTATAGTCTACTTCCTACACCAAAGGACACTTTGACCTACTTTTGCCCACCCCATATAAGGAGAACTAAAACAAGAAACACTAAAAATAAAATATAATTAATGTTCCCAGGGGCATAAAGAAACATACTACTTCCATGAAAGCAGAATAGATAGTATAAAGGAAGAAGAAAAAGAGGAGAAGGAGGAAGAGGAAGAAGAGCCCTAGAATGAGAAAGACTCCTAGATATTAATGACGCAATAATTAATAAAAAATAAAAACTTCAGTGGAAGGATTGAAAGATAGAGTTGCAACAATCTATAAGAGAATAGAACAGTAACACAAAAAATGTACCCAAAGAAGTGCTACCTACCCACTGAGAACAACAGTTTCTGGTTTGGAAAAACGGAATGGGGGTTTCTTCATTTCTAAAATTTAGGACACATTTTAAGTGTTACTTTGTTTTGTTCGAGCTCATTCTTGTGTTCTTTAGCTAAAAAACACCTATTAGCATTAGGGAAGACAAAATTTGATTGAATGCTAAGTAAATACATACAATTGAACATTATGTGAAATTAAAAACTTATCCAGTAAATAAAATGAACAGTTATAACAACGTTAGACTCTGAACACTGAGGTTTTTGTGTTTTTTTTTCTTTGTAGATTGTTCAGTAAAATCAGGAGTAAAAACGGTTCCCTAGTGAGGGCATGCTCAAAGATTTAGGTTCAAGCACATTTATCTCAACATGTTTTACAACAGTTATAGATCAAAACTATCAAGGAGGCTGTCAACGAACCATGGGTTGAATAATGTGATGTATTTTTATAACAGAATATACCCACCTGATACCCTCAAACATTATTGGCAGTAAAACAAAAAGATGTTTAAATAATTTTTAAGGAAAATAAGTGATCCTTTATTTATTTCACTTGTTTCGCTTATAGATTGTTACATTTTGCTTTAGTTATAATCCTGCTCTTCCCCTTACTAATTACGTTTTTGAAAGTTATTTAAATTCTTTAGGTTTCAGTTCATTATCTGTCAAATAGGAGCACTAATAATATCTATGCCACATGGCTGTTATATTTAGTAAATAAATTTATATATATACATTCTTTTTTAATAAATTTATATTTATATAAATTCATTTTTGAGTACTTGCTGACATGTTGTAATCAATAGTTATCCATTGCTGATGTTGTTGATATTAGTAGCAACAGAAGAAGAGATATTATTATTAAATATACTTTCAATAATTATCTTTAAAAATGGGATTCTGGCAGCTTTCATTTCTTTTCTCAAAGAAATTTATAAATGACTTTTAAAATTTCTATAATAAGCATGTTGTTTTATGTGAGAAAAAAATAAATTTTAGTAATAATTTTTAAATAATATATTTAGTAATTCCCCAGAATAGGATGATGCATCTCTGACAGACTTCCTTGCAAAGAAAAAGGATGCTTCCAATTTTTTCTGCTTTAAATAATTCTTCTGCCACTAGTGTGTTGACGGTATGACTCCACCAGGGATCTACTGATAGATTCTTGATGGCCTAAAAACTTTCTTATAGAATATTTTAATTTGAATTTCTCATCCTAAAAAATTAACATAAGTGTATCTGGGTCCTGGGAATGACCGCATAAACCCAAACACTGCCAAATGATTTCAGCACATCCTGATTTTGTCTCAGGTAGTAAGAAAACCACAGCCTTTTTTTGTCAGAGGGGTGTTTTACTTTTATTAACCATACAGATAACTCCCTACAATATCCCAGGGCAAACCAGAGAATTTGGCATTTCGAACGGTGGGGAGTCCCCCCCGAGGCCCACAGGCCGAAGGCATGCGCGCGGCGTGTCCAGGTTCACAGTGCAGTTTGTCGCTCCTGTCCATCTCGCAGGAAGCTTTTTCTCCACGTCGTGACTGGAGTCCCAAAGAAAATGGGGGTGAGGACTCCTCCGGTTTCTTAGGGAATTTCACTCTGCTCCTCCTGCTCAATGGTCTCTTTGGGCAGCAGGGTGTTCTGCGTCTCCGTCTTCTTCAGCTTGGCCTTGTCAGAGCTGGTGAGTTCCCCCATGTCCGGTTTGTATACCATTTTCTTAAAGCGATCCTTGGCCTTGGCTCCCAAATCGGGGTCCTGGCTCCCACTTGCCGCAGGGAGACCAACAACAGCCTTTTGGCAATAAGAATGCCATTTGGCTAAATGAGGCCCCGGTGACCTGATACCCCACTGCACTAATGAAGGTTTTGCTATCCTGTGCACCGAACAGAGACTAGAGTGGTGGAAGATGAGTCATGCCGAGCTCAAAAACTCAAAAAACCTGAGTCATAGCAGCCCATATATTTGGTGGTATTTGCCTTTGGCAAACATTATATACATCAAAACATACTTATACTGTTAATTTAAACTTTACAGTATTTGTACTATCACATATTTAATTTTATAAGTCTGTTTGGGTGCTGTAGTGATTTAAGAACCTTAAGCTCTAATTAGTTTATACTTAGTTTTGTTTTTATATGCTTAAGGGACATAAAAATAAGCATTGGGTTTTTATGAGAAATTTTTTTCTACAAGGGTTCATACATTCAAGAATGATAAATAATATACTGTGTAAACTCTGACTAGAATAGAATTTTAATTTAATATAATTTAAATATTTTTATATCCTTAATATATTCCTAACATCAGGCTAGCATGCTGGGTAACACAGAAAGCATTTACTATATGATTTGGTACTTGATGTGTTTATAATTTTTAAAACATTACCTAGGACAGTATTAAGTGACAGAATAAGATAGAATGCAATTACATGCCTAGAGTTATTCAGACAGTACGTGCCTAGTAGTTTAGCTCCCAGAGCTGGAGCAGAAAGAAAAAGCTGCAAGGGGGAGGTGGGACTTGAACTTCTAGTCATGAAGAAGCTGTGAGGGATTCGAGCCAGAGGAGTCATTGGAGGAAGACTAGGAGGTGGAAACAAAGATGTCACATCTCTTCTGGGTTTGGGCAGCGGGGAAGGTGAACTGTGTACAAGCCTTGGGGCAGGAAACAGAGAGCTATCATAAGTTTTTTGTCAGTAGAACGATATAATAAAAGTAATATTTTGGAAAAGATTCTTCTGACAGAAGCATTGAAGGAGCTCTTGCTATATGCCAAGCACTGTGTTAAGCATAAACAAATTACCTCAATGCAAAATGGACTCGGAATGGAGGCAAAGAGACCCCAGCTGTCACAACAACTCACATTCATGAATTTCCATCAGGGCTGATCATCTGTCCTGCTTTGGTTGCCCCAAACAAACAAACAAACAAAAAAGGAAAATGGATAACCAAAGTCATTGCTGCCAGCTAAATAATTATTTGGTTGTGTGATTACAGCCTACCTGGTGCCCTGCACGGCCTGAGGAGAGAAGAGTCACGGAGAATCAATGAATACGTAAATATGAGCCTGGGTGTAGGATAAATACTCAGTAAGGGCAAAACAAAGGCAGGCAGAACAGGATGTGTGAGCGCCTGTGTGTGTATGTGCATGTGTTCATATGTGCATGTGTGTGAGAGTGTGTGTGAATTTGTGCGGTTGTGTTTCTATGAATGTGTGTGTCTATGAATGTGTATGCGAGTGTACGTATGATGTATTTGTATGCATATGTGTACAAGTGATGAAAATGTATGTGAATTTTTGTGTTTGTGTGTATGAATATGTGTGTGCATGTATGTCTATGAATGTGTGTGTGAATGTGTGTGTGAATGTGTGCATGCATGTGAGTGTCTCTATGAATGTGTCACTGTGAGTGCGTGTGTCAGGGAGGCAGTCTGCATGACTATTTGTCCAGCTTGTCTCCAGAGGTCCGCCAGCACCTAGCTGTCGTGTTCTTCATCTCAGCAGGCTCACCAGGCCACATGTGGTGCAAAGTTCTACAGGCAGAGCTGGATGAGTCCGGGTTTAAATGCCAACCCTGCTTCTTACAAGCTCTATGACCTTACACAAGTCACTTAACCGCTCTCTACTGCAGCTTCCTGAGCTGTAAAATGCAGATCATATTACCGCACAGAACTGGTGAAAGGAAGCAGCAAGGACTATCCTGTGGGTACATTATACAGTCATCCTTTACCCTCCTGCTGAAGTTTTCCTTTAAGGCAGTTCTGAGGTGAGGGTGAGGGGCATGAGGCTGGCACTAGGTGGGCACAGGCAGGCATTGGAGAAGACAGCTGCTGTAGATTCCTGCTCTGACCCCCTGACAGCAGCACACGGGGTTATGTGGGAGCACCGGGTACAAACACTGGGCTGCAAACCCAGCCCACCAGCTGCCACTCATGGCTCCTTCAGTCACGGCACAGAAGTGAAGGCGACAGACTGCTCAGCCTCCCTCAGCAAATGGCAAGGGACTGGGATGGAGGTGTGTGTGGCAGAACAGGCTTGGAGCAGCCACACAGAGGAGCCACTCTGGGCTCTTACCCTCGCATATAGCCCTTCTGTCCCTTATCCCCTTTCTCACAGGCTCCCAGCCTAAGCAAAGCGCAAGCATGACAATGGGAGGTCTGGAGTGAGATAGCACAGCCACGTTGTGGGATACTTGCCCACAGAAATGAAGTAAGATCTTCCAGGCTGCCCAGAGAAATTAATTCATGAGGGTGTGCTGAACCCTCGGTGAGGCTAGGTATAAAGCACCCTGACGGGGGAAATCTTTCCTTTACATTCACGCTCTGTCACAAGCGTATGTTTGCAATACAGTCTTCCCTATAAGTCAGCTGGACAGCTGTTTGGCTACCTGCCTACTGAGCAGCCCAGCACCAAGGAATAAAGAGTCATACAAGGTTACTATGCTACTCACTCAGGTTTTATTGAATTCAGGTTCACTCAAAGTAAATATTAATATATATTAATTTCCTACTCACACTCAAACAATCTAAGAGAAATATAACACACACAGCAAACAATGGGGAATAATGTACCCAAGTCCCAGAGTCTCAGTCATCAGGTCCAGGAGAGAGCACAGTGGGCAAGGGAGCCTTCAGCATCTTGCAGGGAAGAATCTCTGGAGCCAGGTAGGCAGCAGGGCAGAAGAAGTCCTCAGTCTAACAGGGCAGAGCCTCTGGAAGCAGATGCCAAGGGAGACCAGCATGGCATGGAACAGCACTCAGGTGTGTGGAGCTCAGCTGTCTCAGCCGTGGTCTGGAGACTGCCTCAGTTATATCCTTGAGAGTGGTGTACTCCACCCTTCTGGGTCTCTTGATAAGGGTCTTGGAAACCCTGAAGGCAAGTGGGGAATTTGCCCAGGAGCCTATCTATGGACGGCCCTGCTCTGCAGACAGGGCTGTTCTGGTCACATGTGCAGATATCTTAGGTGTGTCTCCTTGCCCAATGTATCTAGCATGACTTAGGTAGTTTCCTTCTTGAACCAAAATGTCATGGCTGATGGTTGACATCAGTGACTCCATTTTGTTTTATACACTTTATGCTCTCTTGACCGAACCAGTGTCATTGTATTGGTCCTGCTTTCTACACTCTCCCACAAGCAGCAATTTAGAGCAGCAACAATTTCCTTATGCCTAGCTCACAGCCACTCATCCTCCTGCCTTTTAGCCCATCTACAGAAGGTCACTGACTTTATACTTGGCAGTCCTTCCTTTGGCCCTTGAATTAGCCTGATAAAAAGACATATTTTCTAATACCAAACACAGAGATTAGAGCAGGTTCTTCTAGACATAGATGAACTTTTATACATACACACTTGTACTTACAGGATATAATTAAAACATAAGATAGCTGGAATGTCAACTTAGCTCTTCTGAAAACCTGCTGGCTAATGGTGAGAAAAACAGGTAAAGGTTTCAACCATGGAAGTGAGTTGAAAGTTTCTCGCCATTCCAGCGGGCCATTTTCTTTTCTTTTTTCACCACCCCTACAGATTCACAATCGTTACCAAGCACAGGTTGAAAAGTCTGATTATGCTGTACGGAACCAGGTGTTTAGAGTTTAGAGTTGGCTAGAGTAGAGACTTCCCGGCAAAAGTAACACTGATTTTTTTAAACATACACAACTAAGAATAAAACACACCCTTAGATTTCAAACATAAGTTTGGCTTCTGCATTCTAACTATGACGTTATAAGAAAATTGTGTCAGCCAGCTTTGTAACAGGAACAAAACTCCAGGACCCCAAAGGAGATTGTTATACATCATATGTATAGTATTTCATTGAACCAACATTAATTGGACATCTCCTGAGCAGCAGTGATTTGCATGTTACTAGCAATAACTCAGTTCAGCAGTTAGTGCAAGGTAATCTTAAATAATCTCTTCCAGCTGAGTTTAACCAGTTGTCCTCAACCCTCTGAAGTCACTATCCTTATCAAACACTGTGTTCACCGAACCCGCTCTTCACACCATGATACATATGCTTCCATCCTTTCTATGTATAATGAGGCTGAACATATGGTTTTCCCCACATTCCTTGAATTTACCATCCTAGTTTCATAAGGATCTTCTAAAAGAATGGGTACAGACTTCTCCAACATATATGTCTGAGAGGCCCCATGCATTTCCTCAGTACCCACACAATCCATATTGTTCCTGCCCCCACACCGTCTGGGCCAGAAACAGAAGACATGCTTCCTTACCTCCTTTCGTGTAGGACTGAATTGGCTGGGGAGGGAGTAAGTGACAGAGCCAAGAAGAGAGTGAATCCCAACTCTACTGTCTTCCTTCGGAGAGCAGCATCTGCCCACACATCCTCCACCTTTGCTAGATTTAGTGGAAGGTAAGTGGTGAGAACTCGTACTTATGCAGAAGTGTTGGGAGAGCTGCAACTCCACAGGATGTTTCCCCACTCCTCCTACACTTGGTTGTGCGGGCGAGTCAGCACTGATTTAAACCCCTTAGCTTAGCTGTCTGCTGCCTACATTTCTTAGGAAAGTGGCTCTGGGGTACAGGGGAGGGATAGGCATGCAGGAAGGTAACAAAGCTGTTCCAAAGTGTGACTTTGAATATATTAAGCCAGTTTTTTTCACAGAAAAAAATCTGAGAAGAATAATAACAAGGACATGGGGCAGGGCAAGGGGATGCAGAGGAGAGGGTGTTATGAAACAAACCACATTGGCCATGCATTTTGAAGATCTGTACTGTAATTTAGCTATAGACTTAATGATTATAATGATTCGTTGTGATCTCAAAACAACAGTTAAGAGAGAAATCCATCATTAAAACTATTACGGTGTTTTGCTTCATTTAGCAAACGGTGGTGGGTTCAGGGGCTTGAGTTGGATTTTTTGAGGTTGTTTTGCTGTGAAAACACCCACATTTAAATAATAAAACTGAGCTCCTGAGGCCCAGGAGCAATTGACACCCAAATCCTTTGCAGGCAGAAATGGAAAGATGTCCTTTGAAAACTTAACCCAAAAGTTTGCTGAAATGCCTTTTCTGTGTATTCTGGGCAGAAAGCAAACAAGCACAGAAAATTGAAAGTTGATTGTTTTTCATCTTGGCTTGAGGCCTCAGTCCAGGGGGAAAGACTCGTTGTTCCCACCCCTGTGATGCTCTGGGGAAAAGTCCGATCATGCTTCTAGAATGAAAAGTCAAAGACCATTCTGATTGTTGTATACACAGAGGGTCTGTTGTTTACCTTGTTCTTTATGTGCAAAGGGCCTAGAACTGTCAAAATAGCAAACCTGTACACCTGGCTATTTGGAGCTCTCTATTAACTGCTACTTAAGCCCATCTACATTATAATGACCATCAAAATTTAAGTCAATGTTCTGAGGCACAAAATATATTCTGAAATGCTCCTGGAATCATCAGCCAAAGCTACTTGAACCTTTTGCCTATTGCTTTTTTTACTGAATCTTGCCTAAAATACCAGCTTCCCTGCAGCCACCTAAAGTGGCTTAACTCAGAAAATTCTAGAAAACTCTAGGCCCCCATAATACTAAGTACGCTGCTTATAGGCAGACTATTGGTCATTCATTCTTCTGCCACTTTCAGAACTTTGGCCCTTTCACCTATGTCCACCTCTTACTCCTCTCTAGCTTTGATGATCACGCCATCAAATTATACAAACCCCTACTGCTACTTTGTATCTGTAGGTCCCCAGATGGGTTCACCCTCATTTTTTTATGACTTTAGCTCCTGGCTTACTGATACTATTCCCCTGAACACTTCCTCGTGATTTCAATGTGTCTGGAGATGATCTCTTTAATACCCTGGCCTGTTAGTTCCATGACTTATTATTCTCCTCCAGTGTCTCAGCCACCCAAATTCCCTGGTCTTTCCCTTGACTCTATCTTTACCAATAACTGTACCTCCTTCTTAATATCAATTTTAAGCCTCTTACTGTCCTACCAGCAACTATTGACTTTCCTCTAGGAGCCACAACTCCAATGATTCTTCCTCCCAAATCTGTCAAACTACACCTAAAACCCCACTGATTCCACAAGCTGTTCAAAGCACCTCACCCCCTCCATATCATTATTTCCTTTACATTAGAATAAATTTCATGATGAATAATTAGAATCATTTTCTTTTTTGCAGTCTGGACACACTTGACTTTCTCTTGTCTTTTTTTCCCCTTCAACACCATCACCCAGCAAAATTCCCATCTAAGCATTTAAATGTGTTTAGAGAAAAACAGTTTTGCTGAATAAATCTGTGGCCTCAAATAAGCCCTTCGCTTTGCCAGACAATTCTTTTATTCTCCCACTTTTCTAGTGACCAATTCATACTTATTCCTGTCTCCTCAACCTTCCATTATCTCCTCCCTACTTATCACCTTCAGCTGATGACCTTGCTTCCCATTTAACCAAGGCAGTAAAGTAATCAGAACCAGCTATCTACATCTGTCACCGGATAATTGTCCTAACATTCTGGTTTTATGGGTGAATTGTCTGTGTGCTTGCTAAGCTTTTCCTCATGCACTACACCCCACCCCCTCTCACTACTCAACGGTGTGTCTGTAGCAATTCTCTGATCTCCCGCTTATGTTATTATACTTGCTCTCATTACTGAATGATCCCTGTAATTGTACAATCATCCTATAATTGCCAATTATATTTAGCTCAGGCCCAAAACTTGGGGTCATCTTTAACTCTATTCAATTTTTATTTCCCACCTATGATTCATTGACAAATACGGTAAGCTCTATTTTTAACAGACATTCAGAATCCAACAGTTTTCGCCATCTCCGCAGTTACCGCCCTGGTCTGTTATACCACCTCTTGTGGATAATTGTAATAGCTTATTAACTAAATGGTATACCCCTGCCCTCCAGTTTATTCTCAACACAACATTAAGAACGAGTCTTTTTAAATGTGAATTAGTCAAACCACCCCTATGTTGAAACCTCCAATGTCTTTCCACTTTCCCAAGAGTAATATACAAAGTTACTTCAATGGATTCAGGTCTGTCTTCACTACCACGTTGATCTTATCTAATCCTCTCCACCTTGCTTACTGCTCTCTGCCTATTATACCTTCTTGGATTTTCTCTCCAAGCATATTAGAGAGACTCAACAAGCATATTGCCAGAAAAATTATCGACAGCCAATAACCAAAGTAGAATGAAGAAGAAGGAGGAGGAGGAAGAAGAGGAGGAGGAAAGGTGACATAATCCCTTTTAAGGAACCAGGCATTTGTCATTCCATCTGCCTGAAACACCCTCCTGCCACCCCATGTCCTCATTGCACCCACAGCTTTTCAAGTCTCTCCTCATATATCATTGACAAGCTTTTCCTAAGTGCTCTTTTTAGAATAGCAATACCCCCTTCCCAAGCACTCCTTATTTCTGCAACTCCAGGTTTTTCCTTAGCACGTATCACCATTTCTCTTGTCTGCTCCCACCAATGGAACATAAATTCCATAAGAGCAGGGATTCAAGTCTGTTTTTTTAAATGTTCGTTTCCTGGTTCATATAAGTGTACTTGGCACATGATGGGTCCACAAATATTTGTTGAGTATATAAGGTTATCACCAAATAAATGAAAAAAATCAAACAAGTATTTATTAAGGATGGATGATGTCTCCAGAGCTCTGCTACGCTCTATGGAAAAAATAAAACAAAACAGGTATTTTCTCCCAGTTCCTTAAGGACCTAAAATCTAGGTAGGTAACAAGATTATTATCAAACTACATGTCAATATCGTTTAACCCACAGGACTTTTAACTTACCACGGCCTGCAACTTTGGCAGACAGGGAAATGTTTGATAGTGTTCCACAGGCGACTCTTTTGTTTCAAGTTGGAATTTAACAACAAGTGATTCTTCTCACTAAAGGGAGCAAATAAAAAATATTTTTTTAAAAAATGGTCACCTTCCCTCTGGAGTACCACAGAAACTATGGAGAACACAGAAGTTGTGGCAGGAGACCACAGTGTGCAGATAAAAATCTACACAGATGAGAGAGAGGGGAATTCACAGAGCAAGCAGCAAGCACTGTACAGAACTTGCTGGAGAAATATAAAACCTCCATAAAAATTTATGTATACCAACTCTGTGAGCCAACACAGGCAAGACTTTGTAATAAGAGCCCCAAAGGAAGGCATTAGCCATCACCATCTCAGATGTACCAGGATCATTCCCAATGCACAATCATCCTATGTCAATGGACATTCACAATTGTACAATCATCCTATAATTGCCAATTATATTTAGCTCAGGCCCAAAACTTGGGGTCATCTTTAACTCTATTCAATTTTTATTTCCCACCTATGATTCATTGACAAATACGGTAAGAAGAAGAAGAGAAGAAGAGAGAAGAAGGTATCCCATTGGGAATATTTTTTTTTTAAATAAACTAAACAACTATACCCAAGACAGAGCAGGAAGAAGCACTCAATTGGTCCAAACTTGAGACTCTTCTCTTGGCCACACAGTAAAAGACTCTCAAGTTATTTTGTTTGGTGAGAAAAGAAAGTAGGATTTATTAATAAAATTACACACTGTAGGTTTTATAGATTTTTTAAAATGTTATGTCTATGTTAACTATGTAAAAAACTCGATATGATTTCATGCTAGAGTACAGTACAGATCCATCAATTCTCAGTTCACACTTGGTTCTACTCTTTCTTTCATTTATTTATTCATTCATTTAAGAGCTATTAATTGAGTACCTGTTGTTCCATGAGCACTATACTCACCTCTGTTCTCATGCAAGAGGTTGACGGACAATGAGAGTATAAGGAAAGCTATGGGAAATGCTGTGGAGAAAATTAGGAGAGGGAGTGCCAGCGAAAGCTAGATGGTCATCAGGTTAAATAGGTTAGGTTTGAGAAGTTCTCACATGGTAACGCGAGAGCCAAACCCAAAGGAGACAAGGAAATGTTTATTTGGAAACCTGAGGGAAATGTTCCAACCCAAAGGACCAGCAGAGAGAAACACTCTGAGCTGGTGGCAGGCCCTCTTTATTTGAGGAACAGCGGAGATGTGTGGCTGGCTGGAGCATCATGCAGGGAACCAGTGTGGCAGCTGAAAGCAGAAAGCTAACTATGAGTTTGGTCAAGTCAGGTCTTCTTAGCCATTAAAGAATTTAGACTTTGATTCTTAGTGACTTGGGAAGCCACAGCATGCTTTTGAAGAGAGAAGTGCCATGATCTGACATAGATTCTAAAAGCATCACTGTATGGATTGTGTAGAGAATATGCTATGGTTGGGTACAGATAATAAGGGCAGAATTGGAGAGACCAGTGAGGAGGCTGTTACAGTAAACCCGGAGAGAGATAATGGTAGCTGCGAAGATGATGAGAAATGATTGCATTCTAGATATATTGGGACACTGAGCCTAAAGGATGTACAAATAAGTTAGATATGATTGAGAGGGAAAAAGGAGGAGAGAAGAACAAGCCCAGGGTTTTTCCCCAGGGTTACTAGAGGGACAAAGCTGCTGATTACTGAGATAAGAATGACTACATCAGAAACAGGTTTGGAGAGGAAAGCAGTTCAGTTTTGGACACACTGTGTTTAAGGTGTGCATTAGACATCTCAGTAGAGACATGCAAATCTGGAGTTCTGAGATGATGAAACAACCCCCATGTTATTTTGATTATAATGTATGACAATTGGCTGAATCAAGTCTTTCTATCTATAATAATCACAGTTCTGAAGTTGAGATTGGGAAAAAAACTAGAGAAACTATACTCCTTAGAATATTTTCTCTTAAGGCCTATTTCTTCCAGGGTGTGATAGGTATGGCAATAATGAAGTACTAAACTGTGTGACACCGACTACAAATGCAAAACAAGTGTAGAGTAGAGGGAAGTCGCTGGAAGTTAGAGTCACCAAGAAAAACTTCAAGGGATGTAGCACAATACCATCAGTGTGAACAAGAGGTGGCCTGGAAAGCATCCTCAGGGACATGATGGGGATTTTCTAGCAGGAGAACCATCAGAAGCCAAATGCAGGCATGCAGAAGAGCAAGGTGCAGGAATAGATATGAAGAAATTCCCCAAAGGAGGAAGAGTTTTCTCCTGGTCTAGCATTCCTCAAACATGCAAATGGCCCTGGAGGCTCCAGGACATGACTTACTATGCCAGTGAATTCTTCAGGCAATTCCCAGAGAAATGGAATCTTCAAGAAGGGAAAGATTAGTATGGGCTTCTCAGAAAGCATCATTAATGGGTTCATACTTTTATAAATATTAAAGTGATACATTTTAATATTATTCTCAAAGTGCTTTCCCCTTGCAACCTTCCACCTCCAAAACTATTCTGAGGTAATGGCAGGAAAGGGAGAATCTGAGGAGCAAGACAAAGCTAGGAAACGAGGTATTTATCAGCTGCCAGTTAGCATGTATCAAAATAGGCCCCAAAATTATACATAAGAGTGATCTGGACAAGAAGGTTGGTGTATGTGTGAGGAAGAATGGGGGATATATTATTATACTAGAATGAATAAATTCTGACTATTTAAAACAGAATTACTAGAGGATATTAGACAGTTCATGGAATTTCCAGAATATTCAGAGAACCAGACTCAGAAGCAGCATCAGGAACAATTTGTACAATATTCCACCAGAATGTGTATGAGAGTGGTCCCACCTGCCACAGAGCACAGGCATGGGTGTGTGTGCCCAAGACCTCCATAAGCTCAGTGCATGTCTGCTGTGTCCCACCACACTCACCAGGAAACATGTGGCAGAGAGCACCTTTTCATCCACACTCTTTCTTCCAAATCCATGTCTCCTATGGGTGGTGTGTCTGATCATGAGCCTAGGCCATGGGCCTCCTGTAAGTGCAAGGGAAACAGAAAACCAGTGAAGTTCTGGCTTTCACTTTGGAGATGGAGGATGGGAAATATATTTTAAAAAGTGTTCAAAGATGCTGGACATCCATAAAAGGTACAATACCCAAAGAAAGGAACAACGTCAACCCCATCAGGCCTCTGAACATGGGGAAGGGACAGGAGGAGGAAGCAGGGTGACTCTGTGTGTCTCTTGCATTTCTGCTCTCTGAATTTGGGCTTGGAATGATCAGAGCCTGAGGATAATGTACAGAGAGAGCACATCAGGGACCTCTGCTCCATGTTTCCCTTAACATTCCTCCTGTAAAGAGCAGGATCACAGCCATGCCAACAGGGTAGAGAGTTTGGTCAAGGAGCTGTAGGCCTTAAGATTTAGCTTTCCTAGGCCACTTTCAATTTAGATGGATAAATAAAATAATTTTGTCTTGCTATTCTGCAAATCAGAGCCTTGAGAGAAATGCCGCAAGTGTTATGGACAAAATAAAGAAGATTAATTTTTCCAAGTTGTTCTGTGAGTTGGTTTTATTACTCTATCAGCACAACCAGAGAGGGAGGTTTGCGCATATCACTTTCAGAAATCATAACAAAGACATAGTTGCGGAAAGGATGGAGACGTTATGGATCAAAGATCACATCTCTAAAAACTGTTGTTGATTCTTTTAGCTCTCTGCAAGAGGGTGATGTCCCTGAATGATGAGAAGAACACAGGCTGAGTGCCCAGAAGTAGGAGCAGCATGAAAAGGAAGAAACAGCAAAGAAAGTTGCTTGAGTGTGAGAGGTAGTTCTGGGGCACGGTGATGAACTAGGTGAAGAGGTAGTGTGAAGCAGGGTCAAAAATACTCTGAAAGGAGGAGAGGGGGTGCTCTAGTGGTCAGACGAGCAACAAGGGGTCGGCCTGGGAAAAGGCTGAAGTGGAGGAGTTGCGGAAATCCTTTCAGGTCAGGGAGAGGAAATTACACTTGATGCAGGAGAAAATAGGGAGTGACCTGGGTTTTTACATCAGAAGACAATCAGGAAAGAATAAGCACGAAGGAAGATTCTGCTGCTGTGGATTGAGACTGTAGGGTCTGTTACAGAGATCCGGGAAAGGCTGATGAGAACTTGTGTAGGGTGGACACTGTGGGAGTGGAGAGACAGTCACATACATATTTCCAAAAAGATGTGATGCTGTAAGAGGGTGGCTCTCAAGCAAAATGAGTTGACAGTGTCTCCAGGGATTTAAGTATCTTCAACAGACAGAAAATTGGAGATTTTTCATGCACCTGGAAAATTATAGTGTTGAGTTTGAAGTGATGGTCAAACATTAAATTTTATTTGTAATGTAATATGTTTATTGAGCAAAGATGGAGTCTGGGACACAGTCCCTCATACAAGTGCAGGCCACCCTCACCCCCAGATATGCTGGGTTAGATTCAGTAGCATACTCCTTCCGCCAAACTCACCAGGGTTCCTCTGCCATTTTTTCTACCTTTATTCTGTGTGGAATTATTTATGCATAGGAATCTGGTGGAATTATTAAAACAGTTTAAATACATGACAATCCAGAGACTTGGAAAATTTCATTTATTTGCCCTAAATTACACATAATCACAACTAGAATTCCTTCACTTTCTATTACATTCTTATAAGATGAACAAAAATGTCTTTCTTATCTATGCAGCAGAAAGAAACTTGGAAAGAAAAGTGTTGTTTTCATCCATTTCTGTGATAACGAAGTACTTCTGACCACAAGTAGAGTCACTGCTAAAAAGAGGAGAGACTCAGAATGGGACTAGCTCGATGAGGCATGGATTTAATTGTCTCTCTTTTGTTAATTGTCCCTTTGACCTCTGTGAGTGTTGTTATTTCCTCACTTACAAGGTGCAAATTGCTCACCGGATTAAGGGATAGAGTATCTGAATCTCTATTCCTTGATATATCATATGACCACCACCTACTGCTACACAACAGCCCCCACAGGGGTAAAGATTGTATTCACTTGGCTTTTGGCTTCTTTTCAGCCATGACTAGAGATTCCAACTTTATCAGGAACTTAAAGCTATCTGCATGAGGTGGCCAATGGGATCAGCTGGCCCAACATCAATGGTATATCCATTTCTGGGTTAGCCTGGACTGGCAAGTACTCAGTAAATGTTGGTTGAACTGAAAAAGAGGGTCCGGTATGGCAGATGTTGGGCCGAGTGTGTTGAACACATTATCTCATGGGATCTTAAAGTCCTGAATGAAGTATTATAACACTAGAGAAGCTTTGCACAAAAGAAAGCTTAAAAGCACACAAAATCCAACCACTCAAGTAAGTACAGCTATTTTCATTTCTTTACATTCAGAACTTACCCATTCAAAAACATAATTTTATATAATTTAAAATATGGTACAGGTACAATTTCATTGTTTAACCTAAAATTATATAATAAATATTTTCTATGTTGAAAACTAAGCCTCACATTTATCATTTCAATAGCTGCATACTATAGTATTATATTGCATGATATTTCATTATTTAAATATTTCTATACTGTTCAAATTGTTTTCAATGTCTCACTATTGTAAATAGTGCTACAATGGATCATCTTCGTACATATAACACTTTCACTCTTTAAGATTATTTACTTTGGTTATATTCCCAGAAGCAAGATTATAGAGTCTATTTGGTATATATATTTTGGAATTTTTTTATTCAAATGAGGTATTACTTTCAAAAAATATTCTACTAATGTAGCATTGCTGTCATTTGAACGTGTGTAACAATTTCACTAAGATCTCACCATTACTGACATTGTATTTTCTTTTCTTAATCTGGCTGGTATAAGACCTCATTTCCTTCTCATTCTTTGACCCATCCAGTTGGACCTTAATTCTGACGACCTATTTCCCTGTGACTTCTGGTTTATATCTGTTCACTAAAATACAATTTTGTTTGAGCTCCTACAATGTGACAGGCATTGTACAAGATACATAAAAATAGAAGAGCAGGGGAAAAAAACAGGTTTTCTGCTCTCAAGTACCTTTCAGTCTAGGCACAAAATCAAATAATATTTTTTTGAAAAGAAAATTATGATACAACATCAGAAGGTTTTATTGGGAATAAATTCAGGGACCAGGGGAGGATGGTGATGGAGGGGCTAAACCAAATATTGAAGAGGAAGAAGTAACATCAGAATGGAAGCGTGAAAGCCAGGTTGGAGTTAGAAAGATGAAGGAGGGTGTAACTGAGGGGACTCAAGAGAGCTCCAAGGGGAGGCAGGTACACGGGCACAGGCTCAGAAGCAAAATGGAGCAGCCTCAGGGCAAAAAGGAGTAACTGAATACAGCTCCCCAGAGTTCCCCGTCCTCCAGTACAGTGTGATGACTCCCCGGTCCTTCCTCCCACCTCTCAGCTACCTTCACAGATGCCATCTCTACTTTAGTGACAAGTCTGCACCGCTATTCACTTTCTCCCCCCAACAGCAGCCTCTGCTAACTTTCCATTGTTCCTCACAAGTAGGAAAATTAAAAACCTCTGTTGCTCCTGGGTTGATACGGAGTGATAAGCCGGGGAGCATCTGGATCAGCATGTTTTTTTTATGCGTGAGAACAAAAAAGAATACACATGGGTAAGCACTGCACAGAGACTCGCAGACCCAGCAGTGACAATAAAAGCATGGTCTGTCTTGTGTCTCCACCCCAGGCAAGCCCCTCAGTTCATTTCTTTAGACATCATTCAGCAATTGTCAGAGCGGTTTCCCACTGCCAGACGCCACCGCAGCCCTATCTGTCTCTTCGCTACAAAGGCAGAGATGAGACAGAGACAAGGGGAGAAATGAATTTAGAGTGCTGAGGAAGTTAAGCACACACTGGGTTGGAATTTCATTTCCACTGAATTAGAAGCTCTGGCTCAGCACGGATGACACCGTGATGCTCCTTTAATAACACAAAGTAAATAAAACACGGAGAAGTTTTTCCCCATTTGCTGTGGGGGACATTCACGCACACAGGCTCTGCCTCTCTCCTCTCTGTATTTCAGTCAATGCTCGCAGTACACATACCTCTGAATCATCTTTATTCATTGAAACAATCATCTGATGGATTGATGGGAGTTGTGCTTGGTGCTGGAGAGCCAAAATAAAATAAAACATGGTTCCTATTCTCAAGCAACTCAATTTTAATTGGAAAATGGAGAAAACTCAAGCCGTCCCTAAGACAAACTATATCTCTACAATATATCCAGTGGCGATGAGGATAATGTACAGAGGGCATATCAGGGATCTCTGCCCTTGTTCCCTGTTTCCCTTACACTCCTTCTATAAATATTAGGATCACAGCCATGCCAACAGAGTAGAGTTTGGTCAGGAAGCTGCAGGTCTTGAGACTTAGCTTTCCTAGGCCACTTTCAATTCAGGTGGACAAATAAAGTAATTTTTTTCTTCCTATTCTGCAAGTTGGATGCTTGAGAAGAACAGTGGCCCCTCTCTTATTGCCTTTCTGCTACCGCAAAGATGGACAAATTGATCTCACCCTTAAATAAAGTCATACAGTGGTTAACTCCCTTAGGACCAAACCTGAAGCCTCCACAAATCCATAGTTTTGTCAAGTCCCAAGACCTGACAACACACCAAGCTTATGGATGCTCAGACGGAGTGACCACTGGGGTAGTATCTGCTGAGTGGGGATAAAGATATACCTTAGACTAGTGTAAGTCCTGGCTAGTAGTATTGTCCTGCCAGCCCTCCACAGCTTCTAGGGCTTCCATCCAGGTCCAGGGCTGTCATGATTGTGTGGCAAAGCACATTGTAATTTCTCACCTTCTCCTTTGCTTGTGGCTGCCCCAGTGAGGTCACCAATTTGCAGGTGCCATGACACCTCCTCAAGCTCATTCTCCCACTAGCAAAAAGGTTTTGAAAGCCCTGGAGAGTACAAGGGTTTTCTAGTTTGTTTGTTTGTTTTCTGTTTGTTTGTTTAACTTAAGATGTGTTTTAAATATGCATTACCAGTAAGAGAGTGTTTTACGTAAGTGATGTCTCAAAAACCCAAAATCCAACAACTTCTAACAAAATGTGTACCACTCTATGTCTAACCCATTCACCTTCAGACTCACCTTTTTTTTTAACTTTTCCTGACCTCATTTTTTCCAGGTATGATCAATCAGGTGTTCCACTACTTTCAACACATGCCTCTAGTTTAAAGCTATAACCCTTCTTTCTTTGACTTGTTTACATGTCTAACTTCCCTACTGAACTACTATAAGCTACCTGTAGCAGGTTGCATTTTCTAAAATGGCCACAAAAATATCTCCCATCATACATGTTTTTGTACAATGTGACCTCAACACACCTTCCATCAAGAAACAGGATCTATGTATACTTCCCCCAGATCTATTTGGGTTTGTGGCTTGCTTGTGATCCACAGAATGCAGTGGAAATGATACTGCCTGACTTCTTAGGAAAGGTTGGAAAGGTGACACAACGTCTGCCTATAGCTAGGGCATTCTCCTCTGGAGTCATATGAGAAGTCTATCTTCTCATATGAGACTATCATGTAGTGAGAAAGCCAAACACATATAAAGGCCACACCAACACTGGTCAACAGCCCCAGCTGAGGTCCCAGACAACCAACAGAATCTACTGCCAGACATGTGACTGACAAATATATCTTCAGATGATGTCAGCCTTCAGCCCTTCGTCAGGTGAAGCCAAAGACACTGTGGTATAAAGTCAAAGCATCCCCACCATGCCTTCTCAATTCCTGATCCCATGAATCTGTGAGCAACATAGAAAAAAGCACAGCACATTGGAGAGGTGGGGGTGGGAAGGGGCTCATTGAGAAGCAAAAGTTAACCAGAATACTACTAAAGATAGGAGCCATATGATTCATGTTTATTGTTTCAAAGTAAGTATAAAATATGTTGATTGTAGGAATGAGTGCACGTAGTTTTTTTAAAGTACGTCCAATCATAAACCTAGTTGTGATATGTGCCACAAGTGAACCTCCCCCTAAAAGAACATCTTCTAAGATGCTGAGCCCCAAGCAAGAATGGGAATGAAAGCTAAAATATTATCAAAATGAATCAAACAAATCTACCCACTGCTGGTTAGAAAGCCTTGCTTCAGGATGATACAGATTTGCAAGCTGGATGAAAATGTTAACTCTTGATATTTAATAATTTATAGACTCCTTACTTTGCAGCTTACTTTATGGTTTCTTTAATTTAGGCTGGGAATGCAGAGGAGCAGAGAGGTCATCCCTCTTGGATAGGTTCCCAGAGGTTCAGAAGGGAATGGCTTGAGGTCTTTTCCTAAGTAAAAAATTTTGAAACAGATGACTAAATGTTTGTTATTCTCTGATTAAACAACAAAAATATATAAGTTTTCTTTCCAAAATGAAGACAGAAAGAGAGAAAAGAAGAGAAGAGGAAAAATAAAAAGAAAAGATGCAGTTAATTTATTAGTTTCTGAGTACATCTCCATGGGGTGATGGGGGATAGGACAAAGGAGAAAAAAATGAAAAAAAAAATCAACAACCACCAGCATGTTAGGACTACAGTTTTTTTGTTTTTATTTGTTCCTTATTCCCTTCTGGGCTAATTAGAAACCAAAGTGTATCTAGTGGGAATAGCCCAGAAGACACTGTTGTACTTGAGTTGGGCCCCTATTCCTACGTAAATCTTGGTAACTGGGCCTGTCAACTCTGTGATGTTGAAGAACTATCCCCCTAGGTAGAACAAATGTTCTTTAATTTGCTGCGTGGAAGTTTTGTTAAATAAATCATATATTCATGGAGGCAAAGGAAATTAACAAGAAACTTTGCCTGGGAGGCAAGACATATTGTACAGGACTTCAAATAATTTGGAGTGCACTTTGCAATTCTGAAGATGTACAAAGGATTGTAAAGGCAATACTGTTTTATTTATATGTATACAGTGGTAGCTGTGTACAGATATCTGTGGGCATATATGTATGAATACAAATTTAATCTTTCTGTATATATACATTTTTCCTTATCTACACTGAATAGCCAAAAGAAAGTCTGTATTTTGGTCATTGTTCATAGTACACATACCTCTGAATCATCTTTATTCATTCAAACAATTACCTGACTGACTGGTAGAAGGTGTGCTTGGTTGCTGGGAGGGCCAAAATAAAACAAAGCATGGTTCCTATTCTCAAGTAACTCAATTTTAATTGGATAAAACTCAAGCTGTTTCTAAGAAAAACTATATCTGTACAATAAATCCAGTGGTCTCAGAGATACATTCAATTCAAGTATATATTGAGCACCTATCTTATGCAAGTCTCTGAGCTTAGTGTTGCTATTACAAAAAAAAAAAAAAATCGAGGCACCATCCCCTGAAGAGATTATAATATGAAAGAGGGAGATAAAACTACAAACAAATAATTACAACCCAGGGAGAGATGTGCAAAACTAGAAGTGTGTATAAAAGGGGGCAGCAGCATCAGAAGGGAGTAAGTCACTTAGATTGGGGTGCGAAAGAGGAAAAGGAAAGGGTTAGAGGCACGGAAGAGCTTCAGAAAGACAGTGACATTAAAGCTGGGTTTTGAAGAATAAATAGGAGTTCCCATGAGAAATCATTAATGAAACATTCCATGTTATGTTTAGCGAACAGGATATGAAATGCCATAGTGATATAAAATAGCACAGTGTGTTTAGGAAACTCCGCATATTGTTGTTGGAGGGAAAACAATGTGTGACTATAGCAAAGGGTGAAGGCAAAAGAAAGAAAGGATAAGGGAAGATGCGGAAAGTGGGGGAAAGGCGGCAGAGGTGCACAGGGGTGAAGCCACGCTCATCTTCTGGCTGTAAACAGCTGGATGGTTTAAGCAGCAGACGGCGATCACCAGAAGCACTCACTCTCCCTTGCCTTCCGGTAGTGAGGAACTGGAACACATTCTGGGGGACAGCTGCAGAGGCCAACGCAGTAAGCAAGGAGTAGAAAACCAAGCAATTCTAGAAGAGCTGGAAGAACTGACAGTGTTTATCAAGAAGAAAAAAAAAATGTAGCCTAACAGTCATAGCTGCCTTTGAATGTTTTCAGAACAGCAGTTACATTTTTTTTTTTTTTCATAAACCTTTAGAGGACTGGGCTGGGAGTACTGAGTGGAATGTCACAAGCAAGCATATTTTGACTCCTTAAAAGGCAGAATTTTCTAACAGTCCAAGCTGTAGAGAAGGATCCGGGCTATGTTCAGCGTCGGTAAGCTTCCTACAGCGTCCCAACAGCAGCACCTCACTCTCGTCAGGAGTGCCGGTGAGGGCATTAGTACCTTAGGGCTGATCGCACATCGGTGACCTTCTCCAAGTCTAAGATTCCATGATGATGATCACAAATGCAGGTATATTAAGGGTCCAGGAGGTTAACATCAGTGAATAAAGTGCCTACATAAGAAAATAGGGAGTCAGAGAGGGCCTGACTATGCACCCAGTTTGTAATAATGTTCACATTTATTTAAAAAAATTAAACAACATTTGAGTCCAACAAAACCTGTCTGTGGACGTAATTTGTCCTGCTGGACTTCAGTCTGTGCCTTCAGTTTGTTTTATAAGCCCTGATAGATTGGGGTCTAAGTCTCATCAATCTACGTATCGCCTATGCCCACTGACCTTCGGCCAGTTCTCCCACCGTAGGCCTCAGTTTCCTCATTTGTTCTAGGAGGGGCTTAGACCCAGCCTTGCTTGAGGTGCAGTTTCCTTCCCCACAGCAGGCAAAAGCAGAGCCCAGGAAGACAGAGTACAAGCTTGGTAGACAGGAAGCTTTCTTCTCATTTGTCTTTATTACTTAAAAGGGTACTGCTCACTTACAGAACTCTGTACCAGGATGAATAGAAATGAGCTTTTTGACACAAAGACTATGTCATAATCAAATTTCTTGTTTTTTTATTCCTATCTTAATATTAAAATTATATTTAAAAGTACTGAGAGTAATCAATCTAAAATCCAAGTACCCTCAAGAGAATTAATACATTTTCTATGGACACATACATCTTTTTTATAATAAAACACTCAAGGCGTGACTAAATCTTCTCATTATGACTCTGTGATCCCATTCACCTCTAGAAGCAGCCACTATTGGGAAGTTAGTTTGAACTCTACCCTTTCTGTGTGTGTGTACCACAAATACAAACAGTACATAGTCATTCTGTGTCCTAAAAGCTTACATAAATGTATTATACTCTGCATAGTATGTGTACGACAAAGTACTTTCACCCAATAGGGCAATCTTAGGGGCTCATCTAAGTTGATATGTATGCATTTAATTCATTCATTTTAATTGCTAAATGACCTTACATCCTATTAATATACAATTTACTTTCCCATTAATTTAAACTCTTTCCAATTGTTTGCCTTAAACATGCATTGAAATTTGCTGTGTAAATTTTGCTTATATTGACTATACCTCGGAGTGGAATTGCTGGGTTATCAGATGCCTACAGTGTCGGTTTCACCAGGGTCAATAATTAATGCCAATTTGCTCTCCAAGCTTGTGTGCCAACTGCCACTCCATCCAGCAGGGCATGGATTTCTCTTTTGTCAAATACGGTCACCATTTGATATTCTCAGACTTTAAAAATTTGGCCAGTGTGCTATGTTGAGAAATATCATTCAGGTTTTAAATTACACTTCTCTGATTAATAAAGTTGAGCATATTTTCATTTTCGTTGTCAACTCAGTTTCTTTTTCCATGAATAACTTGTCTGTATCTTTAGCTTGTTGTTCCACTGGATTGTTTTTCTCTTTTCAGGGGAGACACAATTCTACATGGTGGTCAGCGACAAGCACTTTAGAGCTGGTCAGCCCGAGTTTTAATCCCGCATTTGTCACTGATCGTTGTGTGTACTCGGGAGCGTTACTTAACCTCCCTGTTGGCTGTTTCTTCGTCTGTAAAACTGACATAGGATTACTGTGGTGATTAAGTTAATGTACACTAATCAGCGAGAGCAGACCTTGGCATATAATTACCTTACAGGTGGGAAAGTACTTCTTATATATTCTGGATAAATTCTTTGTCTATAATGCAAAAATATTTGTCTTCTGGATTTGTTAACTTTTGTTATGCAGACTTTTATATCTTTAATGTAAATTTATCAATTTTCTTTATAATTTATGCTTTTCTTCCAAGTATAGAAATATATTTTCTTCACAGATTCATAAAGTTGTCCTTTTATATCTTATTTTAAAATGATTTTAACAAAGTTAGGCCTTTAATTTACCTGGAATTTATACTTATATAGTAGAAGTAATGCTCTAATTCTCTTTTCTTTTAATACATAAAACCAATTATTCCAATAAGTTCTGATTTTTGAGGGCGCCTCTATTGTAAATCAGATTTCCATATAAGACAAGGTCTATTTCTAAGCTCTCAAGTCTATCTAATAAATCTATTTCTAACCCTGCAAAATACCATATTGTTTTAATAATTTAAATACAATTAAATAATTAAAATAATTCTTGATATCCAAGAGAGTAAATTCTCCTAGTTCTTCTCATAATTGTCCTACATATTCCTGAATATTTACTTATACACTGTAATTTTAAAATAAGTTAATCTTATTTCTAATAAAGGATTTATTGGGGCCTTTATTGCAATTACACTAAATTTGTAGATCAACTTGGAGAATAATTTACAGTACATGTTCGTGATGGTGACCTCATATATGCATAAATAAAATATTTTTGACTCTCTATGGTTTTAAATTTTCTTCCATAAAAGCATTAAATACCATTTGTTAGATTTTTTCCCCTTAGCGACCATGTAAATTTGAAACCAATTGTCAATGGAATCTTTTTAAAATAGCATTTTCTATGTACTAATTACTGGTGAATAAAATCTCACATTATAATCATTTTTATATGTTGATCTTATTTCCAGTAAACTTCCCCAATATTTTTATTCTAAATGGTTTGTCTGAGGATTCTTTTGTATTTTGTATGCAAACAATGATATCATCTGCAAATAACAGTTGTGCCTCTTTCTTTCCAATAATTGTATCATTTAATTCTTTTTCTTGCTTTTTTGAACAAGCTAGAGTTTCCTATAATGGCTATATAAAAGTGGTTTGAGTAACTAGTTTCTGGTCTAGAGTTTAATGTAAATACTTCTTAAATCTGACCCTTAAGGATAGCATTGCCATGGGTTAGGTGCTCCTAATCAGATTAAACACATTTCTTTCTGCTGTTAATTCCCTGTGTTTTTCACTTTAATTTACAAAGAGCTATTGACTTCTACAGAATATATTTTTACATCCATTGAGATGCTTACTTTTTTTTATTTTCTGTTAATGTGTTGAATTATATAGATTTTATTTTTATCTATTTTATTTCTAATGTTATTGTATCTTTGTATTCTTGGGATAAATTCTTTTTATCGTGGTGTACTCTAAGTCCAATTATGGATTTGCTAGTACGTTATCATGATTTGTTCATCTATGCCATAGTCAAATTGGATGATAAATATCATGTCTTGTACTCTCTATACCTGATTTTGACATCATTTGATAGGTAGTTTGCTCTCTTCATTCACTGAAACAGATTGTCTAAAATAGGGATTACGAGTTACAATTTTTGGTGAAATATCTCCATAAAATATGTAGGCTTAATGTCCTTTGTAGGAAGAATTTTTTTTATCACTGCAATTATTTTTTACCATTGATGATTATTTTTCCAACAAATGTTTGGAAGAGTCCAATGTTACTGATGTTATTGCAGTGAGATAAATGTTTTGTATGATATCAATTATTTAGAAGCTTTTGTGACCTTTTGTGAACCCATGTATGATTAACCTTCTAAAATAATGCATGCATGCTTTAAAAATGTATGTGCTCTCTACTTCTTGGACATAAAAATGTAGCTATTCTATGTTATGTTATGTATATGACATTATGTTACATCAGTTATGTCATTTGAGAGAGAACAGCTGTTTTCAAATCTTTTGAGTTGTTACAATATTGATCTCCTGATCTGTCAGTTTCTAAAATGTGTTAAAATCTTTACACAAGTATTATATATTTCTAGATTTCTTCTTTGTAATTTTATCAGCACTTGTTATATATGTGTATATATATGTGTGTATATATATATACACATATATATATAAATTCATGACAGTCACAGTTTCAGTTATATTATCAGTATATTGTGTTGGTACACCTTGAGTTCTCTGGGAAACAGACACCCAGATAACAACTACATGCAAGATGTTTATTAGGAAGGAGTCCTGGAATCAAAACCTGTAGAAGGGCAGGGAAGGAAATGGGATTGTGCAGAAGGAGATGGTGAGCTGTGATATAGTCTCGATAAAGACCTAAGAGGACCCCATGGGGAGCTCTGGAGGTGGGGTAGTCCTTCAGAGTTATCCCAGTTAAGGCAAGAGTGCTAGGGCTTAATTCCCACAGTCTGATCTGATTGGATTCAGGCTTCCCTGGAAAGAAGTGTGCCTTTGAGTGAGACAGGATTTCAGTAGAGGCAATTAATTCTCCAGTAGAGGCTTATAGTTGAGAGCTGTCTTCCATAGCACTCCTAGGAGTTTGAGAAGGAAGTCCTTCATTACTAAAGAGATATCTGGGCAGAATGTTACAGTACTTACCACAGTCCACCCCTTATGCTGCTCAGATGCACTTTTTCATTTGGATTCTAGGAAACTCTTCTAGCATTCCAGTGGACTTCTAATCCTGGGGAAAACTTGGAAAAGCATGAGTGTGATAAACTATAGTTCCCACCCTTGAAGCTTGTCCAGGGCCAATTACTTACCCTCATTATCTCCTTTCTCTACTATAAATTAATTCCTCTTATCCTCAGCTAGAACCTCTTGTGGCTTTGGAAATGTACCTGGTGAGGTGAATCAGATCTTCATTCCTTGGGGTTGAATTTCTTCCCTGGTTACCACTGCATTCTCAGATCAGGGTTATTACACTTGTCCATTTACTGTCAAAATTTGGTAGAGGACTACTAAAAGCTATCTAAATGTATCATCTGGTCACTGAGTATATTCATCCTTCCCTCATTATGTAACATCATCCTTATCTACTTCTGCCAAAATGGTGATTCATATCACCATTCAAATGGTGTCTTGGCATGAGCTATTCTAAGTGCCCAGACACCAGCCAAAAGTAGAACCCATTTAAAGCTGACAGCCTTTCACACCTCCTGGTGTTTGTTTCAGAATAGTATTCCCAGATATGTTTCCCAGGTATAGAGTCTATACCTGGAATAGAGTCTATAGCCCAAAGAGGCATGCCAGGCATTGTGCTTCCTTTTTAAAGCTCAGAACTAGAAGTTTCAATTATTTGTTCTTTCTTGGGGTAGGAAGGGTGATTCTCATCATGCGGTAAATATTAGACACCTAAAATTTTACTCGGGTAGAAGGCCCCGAATCTTCATAGGCTTCATCTCCACATCTCTGAAGCACATACTTCTTAATGAAGCCTTCAACTAGCATCTGACTTTGCTCATATGGTTCCATTAGCCTTATCCTGTTATTAATATAATGAACATATGTCACATTTTATGTGTGTGTTCAGATAGTCTACTTCTCTTCAGGCTATATTTTGACTGGAGGCCAAATTATTAAAAAACAGACCTGTATCATTTTTAAGTAAATGAGTCTTTTTTTTTCTTCTTTTCCTAGGGATGGTCAAGAGTTAGTTTGCTAGATGAATGACTACAGACCCTGTATCTGATGTCCTCTTAACCTATTCTAGCAAAAACATCACATCTGCCATTAGGTCTAATGGCTGGCTGTGATTATAGTAATCCACTCTGAATACTTCAGGATATGTTTTATATTTTCAGTGTCCAGATTGCTGAATTAAATGGAGACATGGGAATCCATCCTTTAATGGATTTTAAAGGTGGTACTAATTTCACCCATTCATATTGGACTATGATTTCTTTTATTTACTATCTTGCAACAGGGATGGGAGATGAGGTAGTTCAATACGTTTCCACTTGGCCTTTCCCACTAGAAAGCTCTTATTCTTCAGACCAAGGAGCCCATGTAAGGGTTGTACCAACTCCCAAATACATCTATGACAATTGTGGATTGGGGTCTGGGAAAATGACCACTAGGTGGGTTTACAAATCCTGCGGATCCACTGCAAGCTTAGCCTGGCTATCACATGTCCCCATTCCAACAGAGGGGCCATGATGATACTTTGGCATCATTATCATTTTGGACTCTGTGTCCAGCAATCCTCAAAATGCTTGAATAGTCCTCTTACCCTAACAAATGGCAGTAAGTCCCTTTGGGGAAGGTGTGAGGAAGCAATTGCCATGTGAATTTGCCGTGATGTTGTAGGGGCTTTCCCCTAAAAGTCTCATTAGTCAATGGGGTCTGGGTCTGAAAACTGGATATTGGACAGAGGATTATAATTTTTATCAGAAAGATTTCCCTTAGCCTTCTGATCATCATCCTCAGTTTTTTGTAATTTTACAGATAGTTGGTGCCCATATATTTTGCCCCTAGGGATGCCACATTCTTTCGATCATCCCCATAACTTTCTCAAAATCAGGCCCCTGGCTGATCTTTCAACCATGCCACTTAGTCTAATAATTCTGCTTACCCAGCTTCTGAGTATAAAATACTGCCACCTGGTTTCTGTTGTTTGTAGGATATCTTACTCTGTGTTAATGCAGCCTACTTCTGTACTGGCTTCTCCTACCATCAGCCCTGATTTATAGAAGAGAAGCACTACCAAACTTCCTACTGAAGCTGGCACTTCTCCCGCCAGTGCATTCCTTATTGTTCTGGTAAATAATGTATTCCCCTGGCCCTCTTATGAGGTATAGTCATCTAATGGGTTTTCTGATCTTTTACTGCATATCCACTCTAACTGGTCCAGTTCTCTGAGCCTTTTAATTTCTTTTCCTACCACCTGTCATGACTATTCTGGCTTTTAGTCTTCACTTAATGTAGAGTATCACTTTCTCCCTGTTTCTAGGTGCCATTATACCTACTTGTTCACAGCTTCTCCTGAGGTCCTGGACAAGATATGAATTCTTGCATTCCTGTAATGCACTCCCATATTGACAAAGTCTCTTTCATCCAAATTTATGTTCCTTTTTCTTGGTCTAACAGTTTCAGAATGCTGCCCCTAGTGCACCTTGCTAGCTCCTGCTGGTACATGCTAGTAGGTCCTGAAGTTCCTTAGTTAGTCCCTTTCCCATCCCTAGTAGACTCACCTATAAGAGGTCTGTTCAGAAAAAGTCCAAACATTGTTAATATAATGAGGACGGTTTGTACAACATCAGTGTACCCTGGCAGCCAATGAGAGTAGACTGGAATGCACATGCGTGAACAATGATGATTTCACTGTGCTAGTCAGTGGGGGCAGTAGATGCCATTGGGTGAGCATGTGCACTGTGTGGCCATCACATTTAAAATGACTCAGTAGAGCAACAAATCTGCATCAAATTTTGCATTAAGCTTGAACATGCTTCCGCAGGAATTATTTGGATGATTCAGAAGGCTGCAGCTATGGGCAACTGGTGATTGGCAGCTTCATCATGACAAAGCACCCACTCATGCATCACTTTCATGCAGAGTTTTGTGGCAAAACATCAAATCACACAGATGACTCAGTCCCCACTACAGCCCCGATCTGGCAGCCTGCAACCCCTGGCTTTTCCCAAAACTAAAATCACCTTTGAAAAGGAAAAGATGTCAGACTGTTGATGAGATTCAGGAAAATACAACGGGGCGGCTGATGGCGATTGGGAGAACTGTGTGAGGTCCCGAGGTGCCCACTTTGAAGGAGACTGAGGTGTCACTGTCCTATGTACAATGTTTCTTGTATCTTCTTCAATAAATGTCTATTTTTCACAGTACATGGCTGGATACTTTCTGGACAGACCTGGTACTATAACTTCCTACAGCCAATTTATGTTTTGACTTAATCTTGGCTATTGGACTACTGACCAAGGGGGAGTGGGACAGAACCTGGGGCAGGGTAGAGGTGACATATGTTGTCTCTACATCATCTTCAAGCAAGGAGGAGTGCTAGCTCTTTATAGGGAAGGGCCATTTCTGAAGGCTCATTGTGTTTAGTTATGTTTGAGGATTCAAGATTTTCACCATCATCAGTCTGGACATCCCTTTGTCATATATCCCAACTACAGCCTTGACTATGGGAGAGCAGACTTCTTAGGTTAACCTTATTCAGAGTCTGACTACCCTTACAATTAAGTCTTCAGCTTGGTCCTGAAATTTGTAGCCATCCTGCTGTAGGAGATGACAGCTTCTTTGTCTACCACTAAAGATGCCCCCTGGCTTTCACTTTGGGCTTTTACTTGCTAATTAATCACTCTGAGCTTTTTGTTATGTTTTTTGGGAGCAGTCAATGGAACATAGCTGTGACCTCCAAATTCCCCCCTTAGAGTTATGATTTCCCTCATACTTTTCCAAATCCCAAACACTCCAACTAATGTAGCTAATGTTATTATTTCTTTTGAGTAGTGTTTGCCTGGTATGACTTTTCCTGAATTTTAAAGTTTATTTTTTTATTTTTATGTAACTCTACATTAAGCATTTCTGCATATAGCAGGAATTTTTTATTTCCAATTTTCAATATGCCTCTCAATGGGTGAATATAATTCACTCATATTTATAGTAATTTTGATACACATGTACTGGTAATATATACCATCTTTGACGTTTTCTACTTACTACACTTTTTCTTATTGGACTAGCTCACTTTCACTATTTCCTTTTTTTCCCATTAGCTGTTTTTGAGGTTAAACATTCCATTTCTTTTCATATTTACCTTTAAAGTTTTAATGAACAAAATTAACCAAATGTAAGACGAATCCATACTTCTATCATGCTACCAAACAAAACAAGGAATATATATGTTTTAACTATGAATTTTCCCCTCATACCATCCATGACTGTTGTAGCACAGGTTGGTTCTACTTTGGTTTGATACCACTACCCCACCACCCCACCACCCTGCCACCCCGCCACCCACCACCCACCACCCACCACCCTTAGGTTATATTTGCTTCATTTATCCCCACCAGCATCTGTAGCCTACCACTCTGGCTTTGAATTTCCATTTCATTTCTAGGACTTTGTAATTTCCCCCCCTTCTTGTTTTCAATTTCCGCTATTCTATGTGATTCAGCTTTTGTATGTCTGGAGCAGGATAAGATGTTTCCCATTTCTGTTTAATCTACCTTATTGACTGGAAGCTTCCTTTTATTAATCTTTACTGCTTTTCAGTCCATGAAAGCTATCCCACCGTCCAGAAGGTCATTAAGGCCACTCGTTAATTCAATAGTTATTTTATTGAGCACCTAGTGAGGCCTATGCTAAAACAGGAGTTAGGAGAACTTGCTTCGGTCTGATTGATTCACATGGTGAGGAGAGGTCATGCTTTTCCCAGGGGGCTCTTGTAATTATCTCTTTTTGTTAAATATTCCCAGAGACAAATGCTCTTCTAAAGGGAGATAGACTAAATAACTAAGAATTTTCACTCTGTTAGAAATGACAGTATAGTGTTTTTTTTCTTTTAACCCTCACCTGAGAACATTTTTTTTTCATTGCTTTTAGAGAGAGGAAGGGAGAGAGAGAGAGAGAGAAACATTGATTGGTTGTCTGCCATACACACCCAGACCGGGGATGCACACACCCTTACATAGGATTGCCTACACCCAGGCTGGTATCAGACCTACAGCCTATGTTGGTGCCTCGAACAGGAATCAAACCCACACCCTACAGTTACAGGATGACGGTCTTACCAAATGAGCCACATGGGCCAGGGAAACAGCAGCGTTTTGAATCTCTGAAGTAACAGGACTCAGGAAAATCTGTTCAATTGAGATTCACCAAGAAATTGAAACTTTATTTTAGCCAAGGGATTCCACTTCACTTTTCACCCACCCTTCCCTCTCCCCTATCCTCTACTGCACCAAGAATCTCAGCAGAGTTCTCTCTCTCTCTCTCTCTCTCTCTCTCTCTCTCTCTCTCTCTCTGGGAAAGCTCTAGGGAATCAAGAAATGGTTAGGAAGTTGCAGTGGTGGGGCTCAGGGCTCTGGATGTCCACATGAAGTCCAACAATCAGACACAGACTTTGAAAAGGCTCAACCCTCTCCAGCCCTGGTGTGGCCTCACTTATCCCTAAGGGATCTGCGCCTGATCAGGTATGAACTCAGCTCAGGTGTTGTTTTACTTTCATTTTATATTTCTCATTGTTCGTAGTATTTGTCTCTCCCTCCCAGAGGCCTTCCACCACTGAGTAAAAACATGCAGGAAATCAATGTGTCTTGAGTAATATGCCAAGCCTCTCTGGGAGGTGAAGCAAAGCAATTAAAAACAAAAGTAACAACAAGGAGAGTCAGTCTGTGTTTTCCTCTCTCAACACCTTTCTCCAGAAACAGTTGACCTTCATCAGACTCCTGGAGCTGGCCCACTGGCTCTCTGGAGCTCCCTGACAGGTCCCAGGTGGTGAATACCATCCACTTCTTATTAAAGTTCTGCTCTGAGCAGGTGTTGGATACATCCTCTGAGAGCTTGTTTTCTATAAGCCCTCTGACACTCTGTCCTTCACAGAGACCCAATAATTGGGGCCTCATGGGTCTTGAGCTACAAACACTTCCCCACTTACTCCACAAAGATATTTTTTTTCCTTTTTACAAAACAAAGGTTTGTGACTAAACTGTTCCTTTTCCACACCCAAGATAGCCATAAAAACTCATCTTATTTTTTTTCTGGTTTCTGGTTGAAAAATAAGTGTCTTTATAAATATTTTTACTGCCCCCAGCTAAGTGTCCAAAGGAACTTTAGGTTTACCAAGTGAATTATTTCCTTGTGCCATGTTGTTTGGGAAAAGGCTATACATTTAAGGATATGAAATAAAATGTCATTGTAACTCTCCTTCCACACTAATTTGTTTGATATTGTGATAAATAATGATGATGATAATGATATATTAAAAATGGGATAGCAATAGCTAAATATTAACTATATGTGTACCTAGACTTACAAATTTTTCCCATGAATTATCTATGTTCAACCTCACAACTCTATGAAGTAATTACTACTAATTTTACCTGTTCAAAGATGGGAATGTAATTATTACTAATCTCACCTGTTCGAAGAGGTTTAAGGAGATAAATTATCTTACCACAAGTCACACAGGTAGATGGTGATGCTCCAACTTGAACCTCATAACTCGTATTTGTAACCACCATGTTTGCTACCTTCGGAATATCCAGAAAAGATTTCTTTAGGACAAGCTCAGTACCCGAGTCACCACAACTAGGAAAACAACTTCACTGCTGGCAAGGGGTTCACACAAAAACAGACCAGAGGCTCAGGAGAAGTTAATCAGGCAAATGTTGACAAAGTATTCCTGTGGGAGAGCCTGAATGAGCAAAGGCAAAGATCATAAACCAATAGGGGCATGATGTCAGCAAGGTGTTATACCAGGAGGCTCCAATGTTCATCCCTTTCACAAAAACAATAAATAAGCAACTATGGCCCAATGAAAATAGCTCTAAGAAAGCTCTGGACTACAATGAAGAAGCCATAGAAATAGAAGTCCTGTAAAGCTCAAACAACAGCGGATGGCCACCTAAGAAATTATAGGAAGCAATTTATCTGTGTCACTGTGCTCCTAGTCCAAAGCATCTCAATACCAAGAAGGGTCCACCTGGAGAAATTTCACTGCATGGAGAAAAGGAGAGCAAGAGAACCCCAGCGAGCCTTATTAACTTTTGTTACTGAGGACCCACCGCCTGTCTTCACCAATATTAAATCTATGAGACCAGAGCCGCTACTATTCTGCACCCTGCCCTCATGTCCCAAGTCACAGCTTTGACTTGCCATTACCAGATGTGGGGTAACTCAGGACACGGCCCCTCTACAACATCAGAGAACAGGTGGCTGCAGCCATAGGGGACAAGGACATGAACACAAGTACAGCTCCCCAGTTTGGAGCTTCTGCATTACACCAGGGCTGAGCTGCTGTGTTTCTTTGGTGAATTCCACCAAATATTTTTAAAACATAATACTAATACAAATCCTTATCAAACTCTTCCCAAAAAAACTGAAGAGGAAAGAACACTTCCAAACTCATTTTTTAAAGCCAACATTATCCTGATGCAAGGCCAGACAAGGACACAACAAGAAAAGAAAGTTATAGGCCAATATCCCTACTGAGCATAGATGCAAAATTCTCAAGAAAAAAATAGTAAATTGAATTCAAGAGCACATTAAAAGAATCATACGGCACGATCAAACAGACTTTATCCCTGGGACACAAGGATGATTCAACTTCTGCAAATCAATAAGTGTGATATACTACATCAACAGAATAAAGAATACAAATCATACAATCACTTCAATATGATTATTTCAACAGATGCAGAAGAAGCATTTGACAAAATTCAAAATCCTTTCACAATTAAAAAAAAACCCATCTCAACAAGTTAGGTGTAGAAGGAATGTACCTCAACATTGTAAAGACCAGCTATGAAAAGTCCACAGCCAACATTGTACTCAATTGTGAAAAGGAAAGCCTTTTCTCTAAAAACAGAAACAAGACAACAATGCCCATTTTAAACACTTCTATTCATCATAGTACTAGAAATATTAGCCACAGCAATTGGGCGAGAAAAAGGGATGTCATCAAAATTAGAAAAAATAATAAAATTGTCTGTTTGCAGGTGGCATGATATTATTTATAGAAAACCCAAAATGCCACCCCAAGTTGGTTAAAACTAATGAGCAAATTCAGTAAAGTTTCAGGGTACAAAATCAATGTACAAAAATTAGTTGTATTTCTGTGCATTACTAATAAACTATCTGAAAGAGAATTTAAGAAAGCAATCTCATTTGTGATAGTGTCAGAAACAATGAAATACTTAGGAATAAATTAATCAAGCAGATGAAATATCTGTACATTAAAAACATCAAAACATCGGTGAAAGAAATAGAAGAAGGCATTTATTGAAATGAAGAGAAACCTGCTTTCTTGAATTGGAAGAATATCGTGAAAATGCCCATAGTGTTCAAAGTGATCTATAGATTCGGTGCAATTCCTATCCAGACTCCAATGGCATTGGTCACAGAAAAAATCTATCCTAAATTTTGTATAAAATCACAAGAGACCCAAATAGTCAAAGCACTCTTGAGAAAGAAAAGCATAGCTAAAGGCATCACACTTATTGATGAATCTATAGTAATCAAAATAGTATTATATGGCATAAAAACAGACACATACACCAGTGGCACAAAATAGAGATTCTAGAGACAAATCCAAATAGGTCAACTAATTTGACAAGAGTGCACAAAACATACAAGGAGGAAAGGATCCAGCTGGTGTAGCTCAGTGGACTGAGTTCTGGCCTGCAAACCAAAGGGTCACCGGTTCGATTCCCAGTCGGGCCACATGCCTAGGTTGCAGGCCAGGTTCCTGGTGGTGGGCACATGTGAGGCAACCACACATTGATGTTTCTCTCCCTCACTTTCTCTCTCTCTTCCCCTCTGTCTAAAAGTAAATAAATAAAATCTTTCTTAAAAAAAGGAGGAAAAGATAGTTTCTTCAATAAATGCTATTGGGAAAATGCTATATCCACATGCAAAAGAATAAAGCTAGACCCCTATCTTATCCCACTCACAAAATATTAACTCAGATTGCATTAAAGACTAAATATAAGGCCTGAAACCAAAAAACTCTTAGAAGGAAACATAGAAAAAGCTCTTTGACATTGATCTTAGCAGTGATTTCTAGGATAAGTTACCAAAGCACAGGCAACAAAAGCAAAACTAAACAAATGGGACTATATCAAATAGCTTCTGCACACCATAGAAAACAATCAATAAGTTGACGAGAAAACATACAGAATGCAGTTCTAAAGAGTGCAGAAAAAAGTATGGCAGTTCTTCAAAATATTAAAAATTGAACTACCGTATGATTGATTTATCAACCCCTCTCTTGAGTATATAGCCAAAAGAAATGAAAACAGCATAGGGAAGAGATATCTGCACTTCCGCATTCATTGCGGCATTATTAACAATAGCAAAGATAAGAAACCCTTGTCATTCAAAGCACAAATAAAGAAATGTTGTTATATGGCATTTATATAAATTCATATATAAATTTATATAAATCATATAATTCACAATATTTATATAAACATCACATATATAATTCAGCCATAAAGAAAGAAATCTTACCACTTGCGATAACATGGGTAAAACTGGACTACAGTATGCTAAGTGAAACAAAATAGAGAAAGATAAATACTATATAATATCATTATGTGTGAAATCTAAAAAAAAAGTTGATTTTATAGAAACAGAATAGAATGGTGGTTTCCAAGGTCGGGGGTAGGGGGAATGGGAGATGTAAGTCAGAAGATACCAATTTTAGTTAAACAAAGAGTAAGTTTTGAGGATCTAATATATAGCAAGCATGTTGACTATATTTAATAAATGCTATTATATGCTTAAAAGTTGCTGAGAGTAGAGCTGAAGCATTCTCAGTACACATAGAGAGTTAACTGTAACCATTCCACAGTGCACATGTTAAATCATCATATTGTACAATGTAAATACATATACAATTATATTTGCAAGTAATTTCTCAAAAAAGTTAGAAAAAATAAGCCAATAGGAAGCGTTCTGAAAATAACAAGGAATTCAGTGTTGTGTGACTGGAGATTTGGGTGGAAGAATAAATAGAAGCAACACAATGAAGGTCCTCACATGCCTTGCTGGTCCCCTGGGAGTCTTTGAATATAATCAGGGTATTAAAGTCACCCCAATTTATATCCTGTTAAGAGAAAGAGCTACAGATGATTCAAGAGTGAATACAACTAAATTGGGATATGCTTCTACTATTCCAGAAATAGCTCTCATTTCTGTGGTGGAGAAATTCAAAGTCTTACCCTGAGATTCTGTATTGCCCTCCTGAAAGCTGGGAAATGGTTGGTGGCTCCTTGCAGTTAATGGGATGGAAAATGACAGTAAGAGCAGAGTTCTAGATTGGACTTTTTATTCAACAAACTCTTTAAAAATGTAGTTACAATGTGTCATGCTTAATGAGAGTTGCTCAGGATACTATGTCAAATAAGAGTGAAAGCTACCATTCAAGAACTTTAAGGACTAATAGAGGATGCAAATACATAAAAGAACAAATAGACACAGTGTTCTGTGATAAGAAATAAGTTCAACAATAAGAAGTAAGCATAAGGCAGTTCCATTTTTAACTTTTTGAGGTAATTCCATACTGTTTTCTACAGTGGCTGTACCAACCTGCATTTTCACCAGTTGTACATGAGAGTTCTGTTTTCTCCCCATTCTTGCCAACACTTGTTTGTTGATTCATTGATGATAGCCATTCTGGCAGGCATGAGGTGATATCTCGTTGTGGTTTCAATTGCATCCGTCTGATGATTAGTGACGGTGAGTATCTTTCCATATGTCTATTGGCCATCTTTATGGCCTTTTTGGAGAAGTGTCTATTCAGGTCCTTTGTAGGGGGCTCCAATTCTGCCTCTGACACTAATTATTAATTCTATGACTTCAGGGAAAAAATGTAATTTCTTGGGTCCTCATTGACTTTATCAGCAAAATGAAAACATTGGATGATATTCAAGTAAGCTCTCAGTTTTAAAATTAAGTGATTAAGAATGTAATCATTTTCTGATTCCAATGACTTAAAAATATTTGATTTACAAATTTCAGCCCATAGAAATATAAACTAAACCTTAATTTCTTCTCCCTAACCCCTACCCCCTTTAGAGTGTCAACTTCTTTTAGTATATTTAAGAAAAATAATCTTAAAAGAAGTTTTATAGGTTGAGGGTTTGGGACTCAGAATTCTAAGTTGCATTCTCCTAGTCTAGCCCATAGAAGTGTAACATACTGCTTTTAAGCATATGTTTTAAGAAACCAACTGTTCTTGTGACCATGGGAAAATGGCTTAACCTTTGTGCTTCAATTTCTTTATTGGTAAAATTGGGATAACAATTGGATATATTTTTTAGTGTTGCTAAGAGCAATAAATTAGTCAGTACATGTAAAGTGTTTAGAATATTACCTGGTATATTGAATATAATAGGCAGTCATTATAGGTTATATCAACCTATAACAAAGCTCAGAGGTTTCCATCTTTTCTTTTTAGGTGTGGATATTTTCTACAAAAATTTTAGGCAATTAAAGTTGTATATTTTAAATCTTATGGTAACCATTAAAAATACTCTCAAAATAGTATAAGTAACATCAACTAAGGAAATAAAATGGAATCTTAGAAATGTTTAATTAACCCCAGAGAAGGCAAAACAAAAATAAATAATAAGGATCACATGGAAGAAATAGAAAATATCTAGCAGGATAATAGATTTTAATTCAATCATATCAATAATGGCATTAGCCCTGGCTGGCAGAGCTCAGTGGATTGAGTGCAGGCTGAGAACCAAAGGGTTACTGGTTTGATTCCCAGTCAGGGCACATACCTGGGTTGTGGGCCAGGTCCCCAGTAAGGGCCACATGAGAGGCAACCACACATTGATGTTTCTCTCCCTCTTTTTTTCCTTCCCTTCCCCCTCTAAAAAATAAATAAATAAAATCTTTAAAAAAATAATGACATTAAATGACTGAGTGAACCAGTTTTAATATTTAGATTAGATTTTTTAAAAACACTAGTCCAAACTCTATGCTTTCCTCGAGAAACCAACCTTAAATGTAAATGTGTAAATATAAACTTAAGTATAAATATAAATATATAAATATAATATAAATTAAAAGTAAAAGAGAAAATATACTATGTAAACACTAACCTAAAGAAAGCTATTTGATATCAAACAAAACAGGCTTCAGCAAAAGAAATATTACTAGTGATAAAGAGAGATATAACATAATAATAAAGGAATCAATTTTCCAATGTTATAAAATCTTAAACATGTATGCTCATAACACCAGAGCTTCAAAATACATGAAACAAAACCAAATAGAACTGAAAGAAATACAGACAGATACAAAATTATAGTTTAAAACTTCCTTCTCTTTTGTTTATTTTTAAAATTTAATCTTTATTGTATTTTTTCATTACCATTAATGTCCTATACCCCCAGCAATCACCACACTGTTGTCCATGTCCGAATCCTTTTTCTTTTTTGCTCAACCCCTCAATTTCCTAACCTCCCCCCTTATCTGTCATCCTGCTCTCCATTTATGAGTCTGTCCTCATTTTCCTTGTTATTTTGGTTTGTTCATTAGATTCCACATATGAGTGAAATCACATGGTATTTTTCTTTCTCTGACTGGCTTATTTCACTTAGCATAATGTTCTCCAGATCTGTCCATACCGTTGCAAAGGGTAAAATTGTTTTCTCTTTTTTATGGACGAGTAGTATTCCGTTGTGTAAATGAATATGTAGAGAAAAACTCAGTAAGAATATAGGAATCCTAAACAACATTTCCAATCTGTCAGACCCAGTTGACATTTATGAAACAATCTATCCAACAACAGCACAACACACTTTTTTTAAGTGCACTTAAAACATTTCACCAAGACAGACCATATTCAGTTCACAAAATAGATCTCAACAAATGGAAATGAATAGAGATCATACCATGTGCTCAGACTATAAAAGAACAAAACTAGAGCTAAATAACGGGAAGCTATTTAGAAAATCTCAAAATATTTGGAAACTAAACAACACAATTTTAAATAAGCGTGAGTCAATGAGGGAGTCTCAAAGAGAGGTAAAAAAATTTTTTTTGAGCTGAATAAATGTGAAAATGAAACAGCAACAAAATGTGAGATGTGACTAAAACAGTGATTACATGAAAATTTATGGCAAAAAATGTCTAAGCATAAAATGGTTATAACATAATCATAAAATAGTTAAGCAAAAAGAATAAAGATCTCAAGTCAATATTCTAAACTTTGACTTTAAGAAACTAGGAAAAGAAAGAAGCTGACAAATACAAGGTGGGGCAAAAACAGGTTTACAGTTGAAAGTACACAAAACACAGAGTTTGTTTTATATTATTATTTATTAATTATTGTATTATTTTCCATACAAACAACTGTAAACCTACTTTTGTCTCACCCTGTATAAATAATAAAAATAAGGCCAGAAATCAGTGAAACTGAAAAGAAGAAAAATCATGATCATCAACAGATACCAAAAAAAGAATCATTTGATAATAGTCAATAACCATTTATGGTTAAAAACTTTCAGGAAATTAGAAATAAAAGAGAACTTCCTTAACCTGACAAAGTGTACATGGAACATTCAGCAAGCTGCAGCTACATTATACTTAATGATGAAAGACTACATTGTTTCCTCCTATTATCAAAACAAAACAAAACAAAACAAAACATAAGGATGTCCTTCCCCTCTCTTTTTTGACATCATACTGGAAGTCCTAACCAGTGCAATAAAGCAAGAAAAAGATATAAAAGGCTTACACATAAAAAATAAATAAAAGAAATAAGTGTACATTTACAAATCCCCAAGAAAAGGCAACAAACAAGTTCTAGAAGCAATAAAAAATGTTAGCCAGGTCACAGGATGCAAACTTAATAATTGGAATTTTAAGTTAAAAAAATAATACAATTTAACATATACCAAAAAATCCTTAGATATGAATCTAAACAATTATGTGCAGGATCTGTGTGCTAAAACTATAAAACACTGACTTAGAGTATTTTGAAATCCAAAATAAACATAGTGTCACAGCATGTTAATAGGTTTAAGACTGACTACTGCTCAAATGTCCATTATCTCCAATTCACGCTATAGATTCAACAAAATTCCAAGCAAAATCCCAGCAGGCTCTTTTGTAAATATTGACAAAGTGATTCTAAAATGTATATGGGAAGGCAAAGGAACTAGAATAGCCAAAACAATTTTGACTCACTTTTTCCTATTTCAAGATGTACTATAAAGTTACAGTAATCAGATAGTATGGTATTGGTAAATCAATACAACAGACAGAGGCTGGAAATAGATCCACATGACTAAAAATAGACAACTAAGTTTTTCCAAAGTGCAAATGCAATTCAATGGAGAAAGCATAGTTTTTTCCAATAAATAGTGCTGCAGCAGTTGGATGTCAATATGCCCCAGCCCCAGAAAAAGGAATCTGAGCCTACACTTCAAAAATTAACTCTAAACAGATTATAAAAACAAACATACAGTGTAAAAATTTAGAAGAAAATAGAGTAAAATCTGTGTGAACAAAAATTTTTAATTATGTTGCCAAAATCATGATCCATAAATACAGAAAAATGTGGTAAACTGTACTTCAACAAAATTGAAAACATTTACTTTGCAAAGGACAGCCATAGGATACAGAAAAAAATGGCAAATTTCATATATGGTAAAGAACTTCTAACCAATAAAAATAAAGAACTCTCAAAACTAAACACCAATAAATCAAACAAACCATTTTAAATATGGATACCTCTATGGTGAAATATCTAGATACCTTTGGTGAAATATCTGAACAGACATTTCAGCAAAGAAGATTTGGGTATGGCAAATAAGTCTACCAAAATATGTCCAATGTCTTTATTATAAGAAAATGCAAATTAAAACTACCATGAGACACCACTACACAACTACTAAAATGGTTAAAAATATTTTTAATGGTAGCCCCTGAAACTTTATTAAATACTTGGTGGGAATGCAAACTACAACGGCCTCTCTGAAAAACAGTTTGACAATTCTTACAGCTAAATATATACCTACTGTATAATCCATCAATTTTACTCCTAGGTATTAACAGAAATGAAAATTTAGGTACCGGCAAAAAAAAATATGCCTATGAAAATTCACAGCAACTTTATTCAGATGCATCAAATTTGGAGACAATCCAGATGTCCATCAACCAGCAAATAGAAAACCAAGCTATGGCCCATTCATACAATAAAATACTCTACAGCAGTAAGTCAGGACAGAATTATTGACTTACAAACAATGGATGGATGACTCTTAAATGCATTTTGCTAAGTGCAAAAGCAAAGCGTGAAATCCTACATGTTATAATGACTCCATTTATATGATACTCTGGGAATAGGATTACTCTAAGGAAGCAAAATTAAGACAGTGGTTTCAAGGGGTCACGTGGTGGGAGGAGATGTTGTCTATAGGGAGACACAAGGAAATTTAGGGGGTGATGCAACTGCTTGTACCCTGCTATGGTGGATACATGGATCTATGCATCTGTCATACCTATAGAGCAGTTCACCAAAACGAGTGAGTGTTACCATATTAGCTTTTTGGGGGGGTGGGGTTTAATCCATTAACTCATTGAGAAAGGAGGATAGGTTCAGAATGTGACAGATGAATTTAAGTTATTACAAATGAATCACATAACCTCATTGAAAGGAAGGAAGAAAAAAGATTACCTAAGTAACTCAGGAAAACAGTGTTTTCACTGGGTCCTTAAAAGTTAAAGACAAAAGAAACATGCAGAGATTATACTCCAGTTTGCAAATGTGTTCCTGAGAGAGGTATGGGTTAATAGTTCTGAAAAGACTTCATTAATATATAGGTTTGAACAAATAAGCAAATATAATTTGACTACTCAGAGCTAGATTTCTCACTGTCAAAAAAAAAAGTTACAAATAAGAAAAGGAAAAAGGCAAAAATAAACCCTGTGGTCCTGGACTGGAGTCAAAGTTATCAATATAAACTCATTCATTTTAAAATTAGGTAGGCAATAGATAAGTAGATAGATAGCAGATGGATACAAGCAGATTAGATGGACACAGACAGAGAGATAGATAAAAACAGATGTACTTACGCATTAATTAGTATCCATACATCTACTTCCTCACTCTATCCACTAGACTAGAAGCAACAATTCCCAGCAGCAATGAGAACAGCTAGATCACAGATCTTAGCTTCTGGTTACCATTCTCCAATAAAAGAAATTGTGGCTCCATGAAGAACTGGTTGATTCAAGTTGGGAAAGGGGAAAATATAAGATAAAGCAATCTTACATCCTTATGGTGCCACACAAAGAAAGAAAAAGAAAAAAAGGAAGGAAGGAAGGGAGGGAGAGAGGGAGGGAGGGAGGGAGAAATTAATTGCTACCAGATGAGGTGCAGATGAGCATGGAGATGGGAAATCTTTCTTAATCGTAGACATGCAGTGGGTCTAGTTCTTGGGATAAATCCTTACTGGACCATCAAGCTCCTCCTCCTCTAAGAGAAGACAGCCAGGGTCTTGCAGTATTTAAGAGTATGGATGCTAAACTGTACTGTTCAAGTCTAGATTCCTGGTCTGTCTCTTACTAGCTGTGTGACCTTGACCTCTACATGCTCCCATCAACTGTAAAATGCAAGTAAGAGATACTGACTCAAAAGTTTGTTGTAAGGATTGAGATGGTGCGTATAACCCACTTATAACAGTGCTTAGTATTCAGTATTTTAGCTAATGTGATTCCTAATTGTTTTACAAAGGCCTCTAGCATGGGTTTCTCTACCAGGCAACACATTTTACTGAGTTTCCCAGAATTAAAGGCGTGAGATTTTGGGGGTGATGTTAGACAGACAGGTAATAGAGTTTAGGGCTTCATTCCTCCCTGGTGACTCTAAATGGGTTTAATGAAATTTAATGTTAGACCATACCCTTTGGTCCTAAATTACCCTTTCTGCCAGCTTACCTATACAGTAACTCCCAAAATGGAGAACTGTACTTTTCCTCACATAAGGATATATTTAAAAGGCAAACTTCTGTAACTGAAAGACAACATTCACTAATGAATGGGTGCCGGTGAGCAAAAACAGGCCACTTTCTTCTTCCATGACGATTTCTATCTAAGGGCACACAGAGTAACAAATAATCACCCAAATAAGGGCAAAAGTACAACTGTGATGAATATCACAAAACTAAATTACAGAAGATGAGGAAAATACCATTCCCAGCATTTTATATGAGCTAAAATATATTGTACTAAGTGCTGAACACTGTCCAAAGGGGTTTACGTGCATCATCTCAAGCCTTACCACAAACTTTTGAGAATAATCCCTCTTACCTGCATCTTACAGATGATGGAGACACACAGAAGTCAAGGTCACACTGCTAGAAAGTGCCAGGCCAGGAATCCAGAGTCCAGCAGTGCTGCTTAGTGTCCATACTTGTACGTATTGCAAGGCACGGGCTGTCTTCTCTTAGAGGAGAAGGAGCTTGATGGTCTAGCAAGGATTTCTTCCAAGAACTAGACCCACTCTGTCTACGAGTAAGAAAGATTTCAAATTCCCTTTCCATCTGAGCCCCATTCCCACCAGAACCCACTCCTCTCTCCTGGATCCACACGCTGCCAAATGTGTCGTTTACGTTCACTGTTATATGAAGAACTCAGCCTGATTGCTGGGGCTCAACTACCCAGATTAGAGTCCCAGCTCCACCATGCACAGGCTGCGCTAACTTGTGCAAGTTAACTTGTGAAAAGTCTTTGAACATCAGTCACGTGTCTAGAAAACGGGATCCATATTTCTGTGGTGTTGGTGGGAATGTTAAATTAATTACTGCAAGTAAATGTTGTAGTGTAGCACCTGCCATAGAACAGGCACTGAATTAGCTGCAGCTATTTCTGTCAGGCAGAGATTTAGTCAGCGTTCAGCGACAGGTTTTCACCCTATAAACCCATTTGTCTGGCTTATAAAACAAGATTTCGGTAATATCACCTTGCTGGGGCATATTACTTCATGAACATAAGTATTACTGTGAGGAAATTATGCATGTTTATTACCAGAACTAATGTTCACTCTAACTGTTGGGTTCACATACCCTTTCATCAGCTGGATCTCTGACGACTTGAAGGACTTCAGAGTTTCCCACTCCAAAAAATGCAACTCAGACAGAAGGGTTATTTTGAGATGAAAACCACTGAGGCAGGACACACTCCACCACAAAGGATAATTCTTAATCACAGGAGACAAGTGTACACTCTTACCAGTCCAGAGAAGGCACCAAACACTTCTATATAGCACTCCTTACTAAAACAACCCTTATTTTCTCTAGTTTCCCCCATATGTTTACCTTTCCACAGTTTGCCACCCCTAAATGCCTAAACCCCTTTCCTTTGTCTTGTCACTTCACAAATGTATTCTTCTTTCCAAGATGCTATAGAAGCCACAAGTTCTAACCATCCCTTTGAGTTACTCATCGCTTGATTTCTGCTGCATGTACATGGCCCAGTCGTGTTATAACTCTGTTTTTCTCTTGTCAGTCTGTCATTTGCCAGTCAAATTTGCAGAAAACCTAGGAGGGCAGAGGAAAAGTTCTCTCCTCCCCTACAGGACAAATCACAATCCTGGTCTCACTGCATTTTTATTTTTAGAAGTATATTTGCAGCTTAGAAGTCAATGACTTCCCTGATCATCAGCGTTGAAAGCTGCCAGCTGCCAGCGAGGGAGGTTGCCTGGGCCAGTCCCTTTCCATCCATCTGGCATACGAACCCTTCCTGGAACTGGGGAGCAGCATCAGAGAAAGGTTATAGAGCTTATTACGGTGTGTAAAGCACCTTGCCATCCCTGACTGAAAGCAGCCATAGAAGTGCAAAGACTTCTGTGTGATTTTATCTGCAGAGTAAGTTGAGGTCACAACATCAGGTGGGGTTTGAGCCATATCTCTTGCTTCCTTTGTTATTGTGGATTAAAGTCAGTCCATTTTAATGTTCCTAAAAGGTCATTTTTTTCTGGAGACAGCTAATGTGCAACATTGAGAAGGGCTGCAACATTGAGAAGGGTTTAATTCATTGCATTGTCACAGGGATGAGGATGTCGGCTCAATTTTGGATGTGAGGATAAAGCCATTGGATACCAAACTCTCCCACTGTTGCAATTCTCACAATGCAATATAATTAAGGGGAAGCAGGAGGGCACCTGAGCAAAATGTTAGAATGCTGGACAGTTTGAGAGTGGGGTTAGAGAAGGTTGAATTTAGCAGAATGGCTCCCTGGTGTGGGGCGTTATCAGGCCAGAATGGATGAGGAAGGAAAAACACACAATCAGCCAGAGGGCTGAGGAATGCGGGAGTGTGGTTTACTGCTGAGGTCAATCCTCTACAAACCACAAAGTATTAAAAAGGAAAAAAAAGATACCCTGGGATTAATTGTCATTCCACTGGCCTGTGAGGCAACTGATACCAAATATAATTGAATTACTTTGTAATTATTTCTTCTGGAGTATTAACCTAAGCTAGGCTTTGGAAATGGAGTTTTCTCTCTCTCTTGCTTTGCACTGCAAATGGTTTTGCATTACGGATATTTTTCTGCTTTGCTGTATTATCTTGTGCAAACTACGCTGGTTTGTTTTTCCCCCTCTTCCTTGCCAATGGGGCTGTTTACTTATCAGAATTAAAGTCAGAAGCAAGCATCTCCTGCCAGCAGGACAGGATTTCTAATAAATATGTAAATAACGCCTCTCTCAGCCATGGCTGCGGGCGCTGCTCTCACGTGGCCTGCCCGGGCCACGCAGTCTGGGGCTCAGGCGGGCTTGGAGAAGATGAGAGATTTTCATCAATCTGTGAATCAGAAAGAAATAAAATTAAATCTAACCTGAGAGGGCAAAGGAACAAAGGTGAGGTGGTAAGGAAGGTCATCTGTCCTTGTCATTATAGAGATAGGTCATTTTCTTTGGTCTGGAGGTGAAAGTGTCTGAAGGTCAACACAGCCTGTCACAGGAAAGGGACTTAGAACACTTGGGGGTGGCTAAGGGTGGGGAGAAATAAATGTCGAGTCTGCAGGCAGGCCATGGTCACTTCAGTAACAGTGGTGGCAATGCCACCATCAATCACCAGCTACACCGGCTCAGACTCCAGTTCTGTGCCAGTAGTAATTAACATCATTGCACACTGAATTCAAAAATATTTTGAAGACATCTGATACACGCATCCTTCTGCAAAGAAGGAAATAAAATCAGCTTCCGCAGAGGTCAAGGGAACATCACTGAGCAATGCTTCACAGCAGGAGCTCTGGAACCAGAATTCAGACGATTGAATTTGACTTTGCCACTTACCTGCTCGGTGCCTTAGTTTCTCATGTGTAAAATGGGTATTCAGCCATTCAACAAGTATTGATTATGTACAAGGTGCCCGGCACGTGTGAGGGTGCAGAGATACAGTAAGGAACAAAACAACGGCTCTGCTGTCGGACGGTCTGCTCCAGTTAACAACAGTGGTACCTACCTCAGTGAGTTGCCATGAGCATTAAATTAGTATTTGCCCCTGGTATGTAGTAAGTTCTCAGTAAATGTGAACTATATTTAAATGTAGTGTTTAAACTCACACAAAAAGTCAGACTACGAATTAGCAGTTTCCTCAGCCCAGGCTCCACTCGCGGAGCCATGTGCAGTCTTAACACTAACAGGGCTACGGCCAGATCACAGAAAGACCTGTGCTGGAGTTTGGGGATGAGGTCAGCAGGCTCCAACAGAGAGCAGGCTCCAACAGAGTGGTGGTTCGGGTTTCATGTAGCCAACCAAGTCATGAGCTGGGAGCATGTGTAATACACAGAGATGTGCTGTGGGGAGCCATTGGACTTTCTGATACCCTCTCCTCTTCCTCCTGGGGCCTGTCTCAAAGGTTTAGGAGTCTAGAATATCTGCTGCTGGTGGATCTGCCTGGCACGGTTACCCCTTTTTTACTTTCAGGTCCACACTGGGTCCTCCTGAAGGAGATGCAGCCTCAGTTAAATGGCACGGTCAGATTTGTTCGCTATAAGTCTATTTCTTCATGGAATAAAGCTGGGCAGCGGAGGGAGGAATGCCTTTCTCTCTAGCACTCTGGATCTTCTGCCAGCTTAATGGGTTTTGCAAAATGAGTTCCCGGCAAGGAAATCCAGGGGCTGAGTGGAGCAGTGTATCTGAGCTTTGTCAGAGCGGCACGCCTGGGTGAGTCTCTCTCCGTGACAGAGGGAAGAATTAATTAGAGCCATAAATTATGGATTACTAATCATTGTGCATTGTGAACAAAAGATATGCAGCGAAGTTTGGGTTAAGGGCCACGTGTGTGTGCCTACTGTAGCGCAACCCGTCCCCTCTTCCCTTCTCTCTGGGTGTCTGACCTGAGTGACATCCTACAGGCATTCATTATTGGCTTATCCACTGGAAAACCAAGAGTGCATTAGCTTTAGAAGCCTCAAGGAGTAAATACTGTTAGGAAGTGCTGGAATCACCAAGCAGACTGGCTGCTACTTTTTGGATCAAGGCCATGGCTAAAGAGAGAAGTGCAATTCTGTTAAATACGTACACGGCAACCTCCAAGTATCATCAAGTCACAGAGACAGACCCCTACCACCCCCCACCACTACTCACCCCCCAAAGTAAAATAATTTGCTTATTATTAGGCAAGAAGAAAAATACTCAAAATGAAATTTCTAATATCATAGAATGTTAAGCAGCTATTAAAATGATATTTACATAAAGTTTTTAATGATATGGAAAGAATCTTATAACCTGAAGCACAAAAATGGAATAGAAAATTACATTAATATACAGAATGATCTTAATAAGGTTTAAAAGCATGGCGGGTGGGGGGGAAGTGGGGGAGCTTGAATGAAATAAGCCAAAATTTCAGGCTGGCAGATCAAAGATAATATTTTCCTGCTCTTTAAAAAATGTATGCATTTTTCCAGTTTTTCAAACATGAACATGTAATACATTTTAAGGCGATGTGAAGTATGAAAATTAAAAAAAAACTTCAAATCAGCAATCACAATCAAGTTGATCAAAAGCCACTCTCCCACCCCAAATGGTGGCCTTTGGAATTGTTCAGGGTGGAGACCATGAGCAGCCTGGAGGAATACGCTCTCCCTTCCATGTGTTTTCTTTGTTGCTCCTGCCTGTGAGAGAGTTCTGGCCCTCTGGGGCTCCCTACCCGAGCTCCTAGCTTAGAACTGGTGATTAGAGAGTGTTTCTGAAAAGATCATGCTGACAGCGATATGAGTAGTGTATCTGAGGGATGCCAGAGTCTGGTGATTACAGGCTATCCAGGCAAGAAAAAATGGTAGTTTGGACAAGTGTGGAGACAATGAAGATGAGAGAGAAGTGGACATATTCAAGAGAAACTTAAGAGCTGAAACCGATAGGTCTTGAAGGAGATGGACAGTGAGTAATTCACCAAAACGAGAAGCACGAGAACATGACCCGCTTATTTATGGGGGAGGGGATTATATTCACTATGATTTCAGAATAGATTGTCCTGAACTTAATGCCTTAAAATAATAAAAATTCATGATATCAGTTTCTGATCATCAGAAATTCAGAGTAGCTGTGTGGTTTTGGCTCAGGGTGCTGCAAGCAAGATGATGGTCAGAACTGCATTTATCTGAAGGTTCGACCAGGGCTGGGGAATCTTCTAAACTTTTTCACGTGGCTCTTGGCTGGTCTTCACTTCCTTACCACGTGGACTTCTCTAGGAGAAGCATTGCAGTTGGCTTCCCAAGCATGAGTGATTCAAGAAGGAGAGAAGAAGCAGGAAGCTGAAGTGCTTTTATAACCTACTCTCTGAAGTCACACTGTTTCTATTCTGTCATTTCTGTTTCTATTCTATTCATGATGAGTCACTAAGTCCAACCCACATTCAAGGCTTCACATCTGAAGGGTGGGTCAGATAAACTGTGCACAAATTTTAAGCCACCGTGAGAAGTGGGTGGCTTATTTTTTTTTTTTTTACATACTAAGTTTGAGGGGCCATCAAAAAGTCAAATCTCAAGTATAGGTAAATTTGAGCTCAAATAAGAAACTAAAAATGAAAATATAAAATTGTGAGTCTCCTAAATTTACATCTTTGTGGATGAATGAGATTGCTTAAGAAAGGAGTGTCAACTGAGATAAGAAAAAATAATCAAAGAATAAGGATTCTAACCTTGGGATATTGATTTAATATCTGGATAAAGGAAAATCATTAGAAAGAAGACAAAGAAGAAAAGACCAGCTGGGAGAAGGAAAACCTGGAATGTTGTGTCCTGAAAGCCAAGTAAATGGGACTTTTTGAAAGAACAAGAGCTGAGTATGAGCTAATTTGGTGGTTATGAGACTGGAGGCCAAACTGCAATAGGTTGATTGTCTAAAGGGAGACACTGGTTACATATTTTTTAACTTTTTTATTTGAATTAAATTTAGACCTGTGTAAAGGTGCAGCCAGCCCCCTTATACCACTCACCTGGCTTCCCCTAATGTTAACTGTTGTATTTTTACAACTGAAGTATAATGATCAAGTTCATAAAGGTAACCCTGGTGCAATACTATTAACTAAACTACATACCTTATGCAAATTTCACCAGTGGTACTACCAAAAACACCTCCAAAAGGGTGGTGTGTTCTCCCCAAGGTTGATGTGGATCCTGGCCCGAGGGATCCGTGTGTTGTGGCTGAGACGAGACAAATTCACAGGGACCACCGAGTCCTGTGGAAGAAAAGGGACTGCACGGCCACTTCTCTCAAGAGCAGAGTACCCCGCCCCTTGCCTTGACAGGCTTTTATTGCTTTTCTGGGCACATTACATTGAGGATGGTCCTCATTTACTATGCACAGGTTCACTTTAGGTGGTTACCTTTTACAGAAAACAAAGGAGAGGATGTTGCTAATTACATCAAAAAGGAAGGATATTTGCAAATATAAAGGGAAAAGTGGTTGAACTGGTTACACCTGTCCTTGGAAGCTTTAGCATAGATTTTAAGAAGTTGCTTTAAAGATATGCAGTAAACATTTGCTGCCTCAATTCAGGGCGGGGGAGTTTTAGCAAAAGCAAGTCTCAAATTGGCGTAGGTACAATGCAGGCCTGATTCCGCACAGGAGAACCTATCCGTGGGCATGGGTCCTGTGTGCTGGACCTCTCACCCCACTGGCCTTTCTGAGTGGGCCCACTCAGGGCAGGGCCCACGCCACGCAGAACGGTCTCCTATACAAGGTCTACAGGCCTTGTCGCTGGTGATGTTAACTTTGGTCACTTGGTTAAGGTGGTGCCTGCCACATTTGTCCTTTTAAAAGTTCTATTTTATACTTTAACAAACATCTTTAGGAAACACTTGAGAGTATGAAAATATCTTGTTTCGCAAACATTATCCCACTGTTTTTACCATCCCTCAAAGGATCTTGCTTGCAACAATTATTACTTTGGTGTTGCCTTATGGTTCTTTTATGTTTTCCTATTTCCTTCTACATTTATTCATTGTATTTTTTCCATCTGTTGATTTATTTATTCAAATAACTGTATCAGTATGTCTCATGGATATTTATTTTATTTTAATTATATTGGTTAAAACCCAGTACTGTCATTATTTGTTTTTAATGCTCAAATATTTCCAACTTTAGTAACTAAGAGATATTTTCAGTTGTTCCCTCTGTCCTTTTAAAATGTCCCAGTGGTTTTTTGAATACTTCCTGTGTGGTACCACAAGATGCTCCAAGTTCATCTTGCTTTTCTGTTTTGTTTTGATTTTCCTGTTCCAGATCCCTCCTATCACCCATTTCTCAGAGAATGATGTTGAGAAAGCAGTGTCTGCACACTAAGCATGTTCATCACTGTTAGAGTGTCATTGCTTGTAGACCTTCTCAGCGAGCAGGTGCAGGAAATGTATGCATGTATACTAATCCACATATACACGTCTATATTTCTCAATCTACATGTATACACACATGCAAGTACGTGTGTGTGCACGGGCTGACATATATGTTTGTATATGTTTGTGTGTGTGCACATGTGTGTTATATGTATACTCACACAGCCCATGAGTTTATTCTGATAATTCTGATTCTGATTCATCTCCAATAATTTATTTCTTTATTTCTAACTTATTTTTCCAATGGCAAGGAGGCTGGATTTCCCTCATATAATATTTACTTATTGATTGATTCTTCTATACATATAAGGTTGTTTAAATATTGTCAATCCATACCCTTGTGATAAACAAATTAACTGAGGAAAGTCACCATTTGCACACAGTTCTTTTTGCCTGTAGTCTTACAGTATCCTAGTCAAAGTTACTTCTTTTTTCTCTGCCTTCTTTAATGTGGTTATGATATTCACTTTCTATAGAGTTAAAATCATTTGTTACTTTTTGTATTTCATTTTATGTCCCTCACCCCCATCTTGATTGGCTTGTTTATTTCGGTGGAGTTTGAAAAGTGTGCGAAACATTGCTATGATTTTAGGAGCCAGGAGATATACTCAGAGAAACAACTTCTTCCCTCACTCTTATTATCCCATTTTCACTTGTTTTCCATTTCCCCTCTTTCCACTTCTCTCTCATTCCCCTCCCCCCCCCCAGTAGGTAACCACCAGTTTTTTTAATTTGTTATTTATCTTTCTTTTATTTCTTTGTACAAATGGGTAGACACATGCACACTTTCTCATATCCTCTTCTTTGGTACAGGAAGGTAGCAAACTACAGATACTCTTGCACTTCAATCACCACTTACCAGCATGTCCTGGAAATCTTTCCATATCACTCGTAGAGATCTTCCTCATCCTTTCACAGCACAGTTTGTATAATCACTTCCCTATGGGTGGCCACTGGGTCATTTTCAACATTTTGTAAATGCAAACCATGCTACAATGACAACCTTGCGTGTATGCATTTCCAATTGTTGCAGGTAAATTCATAGCTGTGGGATAGTGGGCCAGATGGCAAGTGCATACGCAGTTTTGTTTGATACACTCGTGCACTGAGTAACAATGTTGTGGTCAACACCAGACTGCATACAGTAAAGGGCTTAGCAGAAGCTTTTGCAGATCTCAATTAGCTCCTTAAAAAGCTTGAAAACATGGACCCCAACACCTAAAATGCACCCATGGTGCATTATCTGCTTACAACAAAGCTATGACAAAAAAAAAAAAAAAGAAGAAGAAGAAGAAGAAACAAACCATCCTGGACGTATTTCTGAAAAGAGTGACACCTCCTCAAGCAGAGCCTCAGGCAGGTCCTCAGGCAGGTGGTATTCCAGAAGCACATATTGCTATCACAGAAGATGACAGCTCCGTGCCTGTCACTGCCGCTGAAGACCTTCCAGTGGAACAAGATACACATACAGGTAGAAGACCGGGGATACTAATGTGTGTGTTTGGCCTTACTTTTGAACAAAAAAGTTTAAAAAGAAAAAAATAAAACTAGAGAAAAATATCTTTGTACATCTGTACAATGTATTTGTGTTTTTAGCTATGTGTTATTACCACAACATCCTGGGCCCTCACACTCACCCACCACTCTCTCACTGACTCACCCAGAGCAGCTTCGAGTCCTGCAAGCTGCATTCATGGTAAGTGTTCTACATACGTGTGCTATCTCTCTCTTTTATATCATATTTTTACTGTACCTTTTCTATGCTCAGATGTGTTTAGACACACAAATGCTTACCATTGGGTTAAACTTGCCCACAGTATTCAGGACAGTAACATCCTGTACAGGTTTGTAGCCTCTACCGTGCGTAACCTAGGCGTGCGGTAGGCTGTGCCATCTAGGTTGGAGCAAGTACGTTCCTTGATGTTTGCACAATGACAAAATCACCCAGCAAAGCATTTCGTAGAGTGCTTCTCAGTTGTAAAGCAGCACACGCCTATGTTGACAAATTTTCCTCGGGAAGAAATGAGAGTGTCTATTTTCCTACAGATGTAATAGCAGAATGTGTTGTCATATTTTTTTTTAATTCTTGCCAGTGTGACAGGTGAGAGAGAGCATCTCAGAGTTGCTTTAATGTGTATATCACTTATAATGAGTAAGCTTGAACATTTTTTGTTATCTGAGGACCCTTTTCATGAATTGCCTTTTTGTGTCTTTTTTTACTTCTGTATCAAGATTTTGGTCCTTTTCTCTTCCATTTTAAAGGCGCTTTATTTATTGGAGATATTAGCTCTTTGACGATGTTACATGCTGTGAAATTTTGTCCAAGCTATAGGTTTGTTCATGGTATTATTTGTGATGCAAACATTTTTTTTAATTTAGTTATAAAATTTACCAATTTTTCCCTTTGTTACCTCTGGAATTTTAGTCACTTGTTATGTAGTAATTGGCTTAATCCTGCTTCTACCTCCCAATCCAGGTTTATTTTTCACACGAAAAATTCTTAACCATCCAAGGAATAAATAGTCTATATTTAGTTCTTGAAATCCTTTTTCCCACCTTCTCTAAAAATAAACTAGAATTATCCTTGTCTCTAAGCAGAAGATTTATCAGTTTGCTAACTTCTATCCAACCATTTCTCACTTGCTAACTAAGGTTAGATTTCTGCTCAGATAAATTTGCCGGCTCTGTTTAATATGTGATTTCACCTGTGTTCAGAGACATTTTATCTCCTGGAAGAAAAGAAATAGTCTAGCAGTTAACTGCCACCCATCTATCTAAGAATTGGCAAAACAAATGTCCAACACAGATGATAGCCAGTAGATTCTATGATGTATATATGCACATGTTTTGCATAAGGCAATAGTGACAGCAACAATCATTGAATTCCAGCCTGACTGATTTTCCTGCTTAATAATAAGCTCTGTGCAGGTGCTGTAGATCCTACAGGAGAATTGTAACACATGTCCCCTGCCCTTCTGGAACTCAGTCTCTTCAAAAAGCAAAAACGAGCCCACATGAAAGCAGTAGATCCCAAAAAACATTGTCTATAAAGAAGAGTCTGCCTCTAGACTGAAGGGGTTGGACACTAGGCCCAGTAGACATTAATGCTAAGAAGGGAGAAATCACTGAGGGCTGAAGTTATGCGGTGGAGTGGGTAGGGTTTGGATAGGTAATGAAAAGAGGGAGCAGGTCCGAAGAGCATTGTTTACTCATTGAATTACATTGTGTTGAGCTGAGTACCTACTATGTGCAAAAGGTAAAAAATGCAAAAATGTTACAACTTGACTTCTTTCTTAAAAGTACAGATACCACAAGATTTCTTCATTATTTGAATATTTTTAAAGTACTTTTTCCTAAAAATTTTAAGATGAAATTTATCCAAGCATATTTTAAAAAATATTAGAGGTGGTCTGATTTGGTATATTTGCAAAACCTATGAAAAATAATTCCTTTTATTGTTTTACACTTCAAAAGACTCTTTCACATTTGTCCCTTCCCCTTCCATTTTTCCTCCTCAATAATATCATAAGATAGTATTATAATGCTCATTTCCCAAGTGAAAGAATTGAGATCTATGAGATTTTCAATCTCTATTGAGATCTAAATTTTTTAACTGAAGAGATAAGAGGAGGGTCCAGGGCCAGACTTATAAACTCCAAGCTCCTGTTAGTTCACCTTTTCTCTACTTGAGGAGCTGATTGTGGAACTGGGATGAGTTTAGACAACAATCTCTAAGCACTAACTATGGCCTCTGTAGACTCAGCCTAGCACAATCTTGATTTGGTCCTTAACTGCCTCTGAGATATGAATACGTCCTTTCCTTTCCTTTCTAGGTCTCAGCTTCTCCATCTGAAAAGTGAGGGGTTTGGACTAGACATGCTCTAATGCCCCTTAAGTGTTAACAGTCTCTGCTTGTAAGCGCCTAGCCAGATCATGCTGCCTTCTGCTCTGTTCGACCATCAGAATGTTCAGTGGGTCCCAACAATGGGAAGGCGTCAAGGCTAGTTGACCTGTAGAACCTCCCTCCACCCCCACATCTGTGACAGGGAGTCCCCACAAGAATGCTACATTCACATCACTCCCCAAGACTTTGATGTAGTAACTGGAGGGCTGTGAGCAATGGAAGGAGGGATGGGAGCACAGGGAATGAAAGCACTTCAGGAAAGAATTTGCCTCTGTTGTAGATAACTTAGGTTAGAGATTTTTGTACTCAGGTACAAGAAATGTGATAAAAGAATCACTGGGGATAGTGAGGTCTCCTAGCCCCTGTTCTGAGCAGCACTGTGAAAAATGAAGTGGAAAGAGCCACATTTAGAGATCATCTAGGGAAGCCAAAATCCAGCAGTAGGATATTAAACACAAAAGAGCTGAAGTTAACATTAAGCGTTATTGGTTTGGGGAGATGGGCTATTTCCCCAAGGTCCGTAATTAGAACTGGGAACCTTTTGCATGTAATTAAGAGTAAGAGATTGGTTTAACAACCACAGCTGAGCAAGTCAGAAATGCTTTTTTTTCCAACTAGCATTTGGGATTAGGATTTTATTTTCTCTCACTTGTAAAGTGAGCATTTCCTGAGTACTTAAGAAATTGAGGCTAATTCTACTTCCACAAGCATTTTTGTTGCTAATAATAATATGTTTTGCATATGTGATGTGAAATCAACAAGGTGCCCTACGGAAACAAGATGGCCTTTAAGGCACTTTCCCCCCCTCAAGGAAGTTGTCACCGAGCCGCTGATTAATTACTGTAATAATCATAATTTTTAAAAATTAAAAAATTATTAAATACACTGTAGAAAGGTGCCAGAGGTAATTATTGTCTAGAAGTACTTCCTTATTATCTTTTCTAATCCGGCCATGCTGACATTTTTGAGAGAGAAAGAAGTATTTTGTCTTTCCTCTTATGACGGGGTGACATTTGAATATGCAAACAGTGCCAAGCCTGCCCCGAGGATGTTTTCTGGAGGTATGATTTATGAGGCCGGCCTATTGTATTTCTATCGCACCAAGAAAAAGGTCATTAGACAAGGAGCTCTCCCTACTGGGGTCTACAGCTCATTTCGTGATATTTTAATTGTTGCTCTTGTGCTGACTTCCAGGCATGACTCCTGGGGGGAGCTACGCAGACTCTAGTTTGCCTGGGCTTGGCGTATATTCTCTAATGTTTGTGGTGTGGTTTGTGCCACTTTTCAGCCACTCCTGGGGATAGATGAGGGATGATGAGCATAAGGGAAGACCAAGAAAACCTAAAAATCTCATTTTATTCAGTGACTTCAACTTTCTCCCCTAGACAAATAATTGTTTCTGGAGTATACAATATCGTCTAAACTTGAGATAATAAAGAAGTGAGTTGTTTGTTGGAAATTCATCTTTAGGGAGCCTGACTGGGTATAGTTCCTTTGTAAGGGCTCTGTGGTAAATAGAACTGAAGTTAAATCATTCAGTCTTAGAGCTGTAAAGATCTCAGCTGTCATCTTCTTAACCCATCTTATAACATGACTCTCCTCTCTTATAACATTCCAAGAGTGGTCATTCAACCTCTGCTTAAATATCTCCAATGATGCTGTATTTACTTCCCAGCTGACCAGAAGATCCGTTCATTTTTGGACAGCCCCAAAAGGATAATTTTCTAATGCACTGAAACTTGACTCAGTGTCAGTTTTGCCCTAGCTGCAACATCTAGAACCATGTGGAAGAGTCCTTCTCCCATATTTCAAAGAAGCACAAGGAAAGCTATCCCTCCATCTGTCCATCTCATGGTTAAACATGCTCAGCTGAGTATGGTTTTGCATCCTTTCTTAATGTCTTAATACGTATAATAACACCTGTTTTAACTGCTGCAGTGAACATAATTAATTATAGTCATATTAATGTGCCTGGTGTTACGTACCCTTCCTAATATTCTAGATGCAAGTCTACCTCTTTATCCGCCACTAGGAAGGTATATTGAAAAGGATGGGGGAAGGGGAGTGACATTATTCTAAAGATAGTTTTTAATACATTTGTGTCTATTATGATGATTTTAACTGCAAATAACCAAAAATTCAGTCACTGAAAACAGTTTAAACAATAAAAATAAATATTAAGTCACGTAATAAGTAGTGTAGGGGTAGGGTGGAACTTCAGGATTGGTTGATTTGGTGACCAAATGATTTCTTAAAGGACCCTGGTTTTTCCAGAACTGCATTTGTCCATCTACACTGTCAACTTTAATTGTAATTCCTCTCACACTTGCAGAGGAGCTGCGTTTGCTTTAGTTTTCTCCTACTGACTTACTCACTTTTTAAGGCAAATCTTTGTACTATTTCTTGCTTCATTGCTTCTCTGTATTTATTGTTTCTGTTTTCTCATAGTTGAGGTTTCACTTGGCCCCTATAACCCCAACTCTGTTGGATTCTACAGTGTTTCTCAATGTGAATTCTGGAGGACACGAATCTGATTGGCCCAGTAACTGTCTCTTTGCCAAGAAATACTAGAGGCCTTTGACTAACCTGGACATGAGCTGCCCTTACGTCAGATTCTACATGTGGTCCCGCCAGCTATGTCCTGGGATAGGAGGAAGGTACTTGACCTAAATAAAGCCCGATAGCTTCTTTTACACCAAGGAGGCAGAAACAAAGTTGGCATGTTCAATATAAGCCTCAAAGTAGATGGAGCTTTATTTTTACTGCTGTACACCAACAACCACACAGAACACAAGCTGAATGCTATGATTTGTGATTTTTTTCTTTAAGACTGGCATATTAATGCATGTAGAATCTTTATAAAATAAAGGCACGTAGAGATTACCATCTCTGAACCATTAAACGTTTTAGGACATGTTCTGGACCTCAAATCTCAACAAATGTGTCCCTCTCTACAGATATTAGATATTTATTTGACAATGTAGAATAGATAAATAACCCAGAATCAGGCAAATCGGGGTTAAAAATAATAAAATATTATTTTAAAATAATGCTTTATATGTTAAACCACTGAAATATACAGTAGTTACCCTCGTTGATGCTCATATCTTAGTTTAAATGGAGAGACATACAAAGGTCTGTCTGGAGAAAGTCCCACCATTGTTAATATAATGAGAATGGTTTGTGCAATATCAATGTAATCTGGCAGTCAAGGAGAGTGGACTGGGATGTACGTGCGTGAACAATGATGGCTACACTAGTCAGTGGGGGCAGTAGACGCCATTGAGTGAGCCTGTGTACTGTGTGGCTGTCAGTGAGATTCAGGAAAATATAATGGGACAGCTCATGGCGATTGGGAGAAGTGAGTGAAGTCCCAAAGTACCTACTTTGAAGGGGACTGAGGCATCATTGTTCTATGTATAATGTTTCTTGTATCTTCTTCAATAAATGTCTCTATTTTTCATATAACATGGTTGGATACCTTCTGGACAGACCTTGTATAACATAAACGATATATTTCTATGTTGAGATAAGAGTACCATGTTGGATCAGCTTTTAAAAACTAACTGCATCATGAATAGAAGACATGCATGATACACTTAAAAGTTCTTAAAAGAAACTCTATTAAAAAGTGGTTAAATTTATTCCATTGTTTATTTTTTATTTTTAACATATTTTTTATTGATTATGCTATTACAATTGTCCCATTTTGTACTCCCCTTTAACCCCTTCCACACTGCAACATCCCTCCCTCCAGCATTCCCACCACCCTCTTAGTTCATGTCCATGGGTCATACATATAAGTTCTTTGGCTTCTCCACTTCCTATACTATCCTTAACCTCCCCCTATTTTGTACCTACCAATTATGCTTCTTATTCCCTGTACCTTTTTTCCCCATTCCCCCTCCCCCTCCCCACTGATAACCCTCCACATGATCTCCTTTTCTGTGATTCTGTTCCTGTTCTACTGTTTTGATTAGTTGTTTTTCCTTTTGTTTTAGTTTTTTAGGTTTCATTGTTGATAGTTGTGAGTTTGCTATCATTTTACGGTTCTAGTTTTGATCTTCTTTTTCTTACATAAGTCCCTTTAACATTTCATAAAAGGGCTTGGTGATGATGAACTCCTTTAACTTTATTTTATCTGGGAATCGCTTTATCTGCCCTTCCATTCTAAATGACAGCTTTGTCGGATAGAGTAATTTTGGATATAGGTCCTTGCCCTTCATGACTTTGAATACTTCTTTCCAGGTCGTTCTTGCCCATAAGGTTTCTTTTGAGAAATCAGCTGATAGTCTTATGGGAACTCCTTGTAGGTAACTCTCTCCTTTTCTCTTGCTGCTTTTAAGATTCTCTCCTTATGTTTAATCTTGGGTAATGTGATTATGATGTGCCTTGATGTGTTCCTCCTTGGACCCAATTTCTTTGGGACTCTCTGAGCTTCCTGGACTTGCATATCTATTTCCTTCACCAGATTGGGGAAGTTTGCCTTCATTGTTTTTTCAAATAATTTTTCAATTCATTGCTCTTCTTTTTCTCCTGTTGGCATCCCTATGATTCGGATATTGGAATGTCCGAATTTAAAGTTGTCCCAGAGGTTCCTAAGCCACTCCTCATTTTTTTGAGTTCTTGTTTCTACATTCTGTTCCAGCTGAATGTTTATGTCTTCCTTCTGTTCCAAATTGTTCATTTGAGCCCCAGTTTCCTTCCCTTCACTGTTGGTTCTCTGTAGATTTTTATTTCACTTTGTACAGCCTTCACTTCTTCCTTTATTTTGAACCCTTACACAATCATTTCTGTGAGCATCCTGATTAACAGTGTTTTGAACTCTGTTTCTGATAGGTTGGCTATCTACTCATCGCTCGGGTCTTTATCTGGAGTTTTTATCTATTCTTTCATTTGGGCCATATTTCTCTGTCTCAGCACACCTATTACATTGTGCGGGACAGAGCCTTAGGTATTCATTAGGGCAGGGCAACCCACTTCACTACATCATGGCACTGTATGTGGGGGAGAGGTCCAAGAGGGAACAATTCCACTTGCTCGGCTCTCGCTCCACTTTCAGTCAGTTCCTCCACTACCCAAAAGTGGATTGGGCCCTTCTGGTGCTGATTCCTGGGGAGGTGGGTTTGTGTATATTGTAAGACCCCGTGGGTCGCTCCAATGGACTTTCCTGTGAGACTTGGAGTTTCTCCCAATACTGCAACACCCACAGGTTTTTACAGCCAGAGCTTTTGAGGATTTATTTCCCCAAACTGGAATGCTGGTTCATGTGGTTCTCACTCCCCAGTTGTTCCTCTTGGTTTATACAGAAGCGAACGTGGGGTCACCCAGTCTGTCATCTGCCACTGTGCCACACGTCCTCTCCCCCCTGACTACCCATCTCTGCCTCTCTGACCAGTCAGGATGAATGTTTCTTCTTTAACTCCTTGGTTGTCAGACTTCCCTTCAGTTTGATTGTTCTGGCAGTTCTGGTTGATTTTTGTTTTAAAAGTGGTTGTTGTCCTTCTTTTGGCTGTTTAAGGAAGCAAAGTGTATTTTACCTACACCTCCATCTTGACCAGAAGCCCTCCCCATTGTTTATTTTTTAAACCTGCAAAAAATCTAAACAAATCTTGACCTTCAGGGTTGTACCTAGTCAATTCAGCTGGAACTCTGACACCTGTTTCCTGCCACCTTCTTACTTGAAGGTTCCTCCCCTTGCTTTTCATCCATGTGACTAAGTGCCTCTTTTCCTAATACCTATTAGTGAACTCTGGTGCCACTCCCTGCCTCCTGGATTGCCTTAGACTTTTCCTTGTTTCCCTTTGATTTCAGCTTTTCTGTACTTTGCCCCACCCAGTGGCTGGTTTTGAATACAAAACTATCACTGGATACATGAGACACTGGAAGTTGTTCCAATAGATGTGGAGACAATCAAACTGACACCAGTTCACATTTAAAGTCCAGCTTCTGGGCCAGGTCAGAGGGGACCTCTTTAAAGATGCTGATTGAAATTAAAAGCCAAAATTTTATTCGGGGCCTGGGCTCCATTTCTTGTGTTGATTTTAGGGGAACTTTGTTATGTTCCTCTTCTCCATTCTCTCCTTTAGGATTTTACTGGCACCACTAAATATTTCAAAAATTCAAGGTAATCCTCTCTAAGCTAGTTTCTAATTCCACTATGCCCCTTTCCTTCCAACTCAAGGCTACCACCCATTTTTAAAAAGAATTCTGATATCTTACCATGCTCAGAAGAATAAACAATCTTTTTCTATTTTCAATATTTTTCTCTGATTTTAATCAGTATTTGATTTTTTCCTTCTCACTTGTTTTCATTCCTCTCTCTGAACATTGGCATATCCAGCTCATTGTCTCCTTTTTTAAAAAAATTGAAGAGAAAAGGCGGGCAGTTTTTAAAACAACGTAAATCCAAATTCCTGGTCATTCAGTTGAGATCAATTTCCACCTGGGAGACTGAACATACTACGTCTATGGGGCATGCAACAACTGTCAATAAAAATGAGGTCGGCATTCTGTAAAGTGGCAGACAGCATGGACTGATGCCACAGACAGGACCCTTGGGAAGCCGGCCCTCACATGCTGTCTCCCCAGCCTTCCTTCCAGAGCTGCAGGCTATTTACATGTTCAGCAGACCACAGAAGTTATTCCTGTAATCCAAACATAAAGTTATTCCCATAATCCATTAAGTAACTAAAACACAATGGCCCCACTCAAAAGAGAACTTCCACAGGAATGGCTTTGCATTTTGTCAATACACACTCAACTGTGTCATTCCCAGGTTGGCAGGTTAGAGCTAAAGAGAAGAGGAGAAGGAGACTGACTAGTGTGTGGACAAGATTTGGGTCAAGACCTTCTTCATGGAGAGCAGAAAGCCAGAGCAGTGCCATTGGAAGTGTAAAGCTGGGGGATCAGGCAGACTTCCTTTCTGGTATATGCCCCTCAGAAACCTCTTGCTTTGTGCTCTTGCGCAAGTCACTGAAATAGTAAGCAAAGACCAAACACTTGGAAACATGTTTATGAACAGAGACCTTACATTCATGTATCTCTTCATTCAGTCAAATATAATTTACTGAACACCTACCATGTGGCATACACTGTTCTAGACACTAGAGATAAAACAATGAATGAAACAGAGATAACCCCTACTCAAGGGGACAGACAATAGATAAATAAAAAGAAAAAAGAAAAAAGGTGGGAGTGGCCACTTGAGACAGGATTGCAGGAAACCCTCCCTGGGTAGTGGCACTTGAGTAATGAATAGAAGATGAAGGGAACAATGCACCTATTTAACAAAAAGCATGCCATGAGTAGGATTAGAGAGGGCATAAAGCAGAAGTGTGTTTATTGTGTAAGATCTGCAAGAAATAAGTGTGGGTGTGCATGGGGAAGACTGAGAAAAATAATGGCAAAGAATCTAGGGGACAGATGAGGCAGGATCTTATGTGCTTTGACAAAAAGTTTGGATTTTATTCTTACTGTGTTGGGAAACTGCAAGATGTCAGCATAGAGGTGTTAAGATGATGGTGATGGGGTGTCGTAGTGATGTATGAATGTAATATTTAATACGTACCAGACCTGACTCCATTTTTATAAAAATGGGGCCATACAACAGCCCTACCCTCTGTGCTTTTATGATGATTAAATGATATTGCATGCGAAGCACTTGACATAGTGCTCAATAAGAGTTATTACAGTTATTATTATGATCATCAGGGACAGGGCTATTTGGCCTCATCATTTCAGCCTCATTTTGGCCCCTGACTACATTTAAAATACAAATATGTTAATCAGAATTATGCTAACATCAATAAATTTTTGTGGAGAAAGTATTTTTCCAGTGAAGTCCATTAAGCCAATTTAATTCCTTGATCAATGTTCCATATTGCACAATTTAATTATTCGTATTTTTCCCATTTTCATTAGCATTATTTCTTTTCCATTTTAATTTTATAGTAAGATGAAATATCTCTAAAGTTTAAATGATGGAGTCAAATGGCAGTTTCAATTTAATGTGGTCACAATATCCTGCTACTTAAGAATTCTGAGATCTTGAGGCTCAAGAAGGTTAGCTGATTTTCCCAAAGATACAGCTAGTAATTGACAGAGGTAGATTGGAGCCTACGTCCATTTAAATTTGATACCAGGGTCTTTCACTATGGTACTTTTCTAGGAGGGGAGTGGAAGAGAGAGAGAGAGAGAGAAGAAAGAAAAGTAATAATACCAATACCTACTTACCATGGTTAATGTGAGGCTAAGCTGACATACCATATAAGAAAGCACTTTCTAAAACTGTGAAGCACTGTGTTATTATTAGTAATAACAATAAAAGTAAGATCCATTTCTAGGTCTAGAAGAGCATAGACACTCATTGCTAGCCAAGTGGGGATAGCTGAGTTTCATTTCCTAAAGGTCTTGATTAGTCAAATGCATCACAGATTCACTTCAGCACATCCTAAGAGCATCCACCAAGGAGGATAGATGTAGGAGCCTGTTTGGATTGGCCCAGGATGGGTCTAAGAACAATTGACCACAATGGCAGAGTTGGTCTTTAAGAGGAGCCCAGAGATCTCAACTTCAAGTAGTGCTCTGAAATCCATTCGGGGCCCATTGACTCTTAGAGGGTCTAATTCAAAGAATTCAGCATCAAGACTTCAGGGAGACGATAGTTCTTGGTTTAAGGGCCACTCAATAGTCCTTCCTGTAGTACTTAATATCTTGAGGCACTATGCTAGAGACCAGTGGTACAAAATAAGACACTGTCTCAGCTTCACAGAAGTCACTACTTCCTAGAGGAGATAGGCTTGCCAGAAAACAAGCATGACACAGTAGCAAAGCTATGGTGGAGGCATAGGAGAGGAACATCTGCCCAAAATGAGACGAATTTCTATGGAAAATAAACCTTGATGATAATTTTTAAGGACTAATAGTAGTCACCAGATAAACAAGGTAGGGAGTGTGTTCCAGAGAAATAAAATTGCACGTGCAAAGGGATAGTGATGGGAAAAAATCATGCTGCCAAGGGAATATATGCCATGGCTCTGGTGCAAGGGGAATGTGGGAGGTGAGGCAGGGAATGGCTCAGGTGCAGAGAGAGGGAAGCAGGTGGAGCAGAGAAAAACAAATGCAGAGGGAATGGGCAAGTGAGTCAGATGGTTTACATGCAAAGTGAGTAGGCAGAGGAGGTAAGGAAAAAGGCTGAGTGCAACTGCTTGCAAAGCAGGGTGGAGGCCAGAGAGAAGCAGACACACGTCTCAGGGAAAGAAACTGATAGCAACCAGGACTGGGTAAAATCCACAGCAGACACTAAAGGTAAAGACAGCAACCAAGGCCAAAGCTCACTTAGAGCAAGCAGGTATTGCAATTGTTACTAGACTACCCAGGAAACTAAATCCATCCAAGGACACTGGGAAGTGAGCCTAGAGGTGCCAGTTGCTCCTGAAGGCTACTGTCTTGGGCACAGCCTCTGAATGTATGGTCCCGCACAGAGAGCAGGCTTCTTGAAATACAACCGGCACGTATTTCCCTGACGACTGGGACAGTTCCAATTGACGCCGTTTATATCCCAGCAGCATCTGTGGGCTCTTGGAAATAAGATTGTTCCTGACGCATTAAGAGTAACAGTTACCATTTACTGACCCCTTTTATCACCCCTTACTTCCAGTCTGTGAAATAGTCGTTGTTAGTCCTGTTCTGAATAAGGAAAGTGAGGCACTCGCTTGAAGAGAATTGAAAGATGTGCTCCTGTCCTAAACCTCAGGATCTGTGAACATTACCTTACATGGCAAAAGAGTGAACGTGATCATATGTGGTTAAAATGAGATTATGCTAAGCATCCTGAGAGGAGAAACTTATCCTGGATTATCGCAGTAAACCTTCAATGCGATCACACGTAACCTTATAACATACAAAGAGGAGAAGACACAGAGAGAAGAGGCAATGTGATCAGAGCCAGAGCTTGGAATGATGCAGCCACAAGCCAAGAAATGCTAGGCAGCTAGAGCCTCTGTATAGAGTGAGGCTCTGACAACAAACTGATTTCAGATTTGGTCCTCCAAAACTGTGAGAGAATACATTTCTTTTGTCTCAAACCACTATCTTTGTAGTCATTTTTTACAGCATCCCCAGGAAGCTGATACATTTCTCAAGGTCACAGTGCTGAAGGCGGAGCCAGCATTCGCACCTAATTCTCTCAAATTACAAAGCGTTTGCTCTCTCCCATATCATACCATCCTACAAGAGCACTAAACTGGTTCAAAGTTTCTACAGAGAAAAATGGAAAATGGTGCATCAAGAAGCAGAATCTTACGGTGAATAACTGGAAGAGCTGATGCCAATCACCCTGGACTTGGCCATCAAGCAGGGGAGCCACAACTTGGCAGTAAACTCGAATGGACAACTGAAGTTGGAGGCAGGAGGCAGGATCTGGAGGTGCAGGGGCTGGAGGTCAACCCAGACTATGGGGCCAAGATGGGAAAGAGTTCAAGGAAGTAGGCCAAGTGTGCCAGAGCTGGAAGACTATGAAATTGCTGGGAGTCCTTCTTTACACATCTTTATCTCTAGAGCACAGAATAAACATGCTTGGGACACCAGGAGTCAGGAAATAATAAAATAAATGGGAGGTGACAGGAGGATAGAAAAGAATTTGCTATTTGTTGTTTTATTTTATTTCATTTTAAAAAGCACCAAAACAATCACCATGGGAAAAATAAAAACTTTGTTGGATTTTTCTATCAGAGTCTTATTGTGTTTATTTTAAAATTACATATAACTGGGGGACAGGCCATAATTCTTTTCAGTATTAATCCATTCCTGTGTTATTACAACTATGAAAGGAAGAGTCAGAAAGTGGTGCCCAACAGCCAAGTCCTCAAACCCGGGGAAGCTGGGAGGAAGGAAGAAGGCCCATTTGGTGTGGGTCCTGGCATCAAGCACAGGAAGGGTCTGACAGAGGGAGATGGGGGAGGAATCTCTGGGAACACTTGCATCGCACATCTACACATGGTCCAAGTGAGGCTGAGACTGAGCAAGACAATGGCTAAGATGGGGTACATGGTAAAGCCAAATACATTCATTTGCTAGGGCTATCTCATAAAACACCACAGACCGGGTGGCTTAGCAGAAGCGTATTTTCTCACAGTCCTGGAGGCTGGAAGCTCAAGATCAAGATGCTGGCAGGGAGGGTTTCCTCTGAGGTCCCTTCTCGGCTGGGAGGCTGCTGCGCCCGCACTGCTGTGTCCTCACCTGGTCATCCCTCTGTGCCCGAGTTTCCCTGGTATGGCTCACGCTTCTTGTAAGAACACCAGTCATATTGATATAGGGGCCCACCACAATGGCCTCATTTAACTTAATTTAAAGGCCCTGTCTCCAAATACAGTCAAATTCTGAGGAACTAGGGGTTAGAGCTTCAATGTATGAATTTGGGTCAGGGGGAGAATTCAGCCCATAATGCCAAGAAATAAAGCTCAATGTGGATTGTCAAGCTGGGCAGAAGGAATGTGAATACGTTAACTTAAAGGCCACAGGGTAAATCTAGGGCACAGGTATTAGTGCCCTCAGCAGAAAAGCTCTCCATTCAAAAGTAGCTTTGGTGATGATGATGAAAATAACAAGCATGTAATGAGAGACACTGTGCAAGTTGCCTTAGGTATATTCACTGTTTAACCCTCTGAGATAGGAAAGACTACTATTCTCATTTTATAGATGGCATAACTAAAGCACAGAGAGGGGGGTTAACTCACCCAAAGTCACACAGCTTAAGGAGGTGGAGCTGTCAGTTGAGCTCAGAGAGTCCAAACCCAGAGCTCCTACATATGGGGACTCACAACTATGACAGAAGACATCTTGTCAGAGAAGTTTCTGCATCAGCCAGACTGGCGTTCAAATCCCGGCTCTGGTAGCAATTAGCAATTTAATCTTCAACCAACTGTTTAACTTCCATAAACCTTGGTTTCCTAACCATGTAATGGGAATAATGCCTCCCTTTCAGGGCTATTTTGAGGAATATACAAAATAATAACGACAAATAAAGTAATGTAGTCATGTTACATGCCAGAAATATTCTAAACACTTTGTATGTGCTCTTTCCATTGATCTTTACATCAACCTTACACAGTACTGCACTATTACAATCCCCACTTTAAAAATCCCCACTTTAAGAGGAAATTGAGGCCCTGGCTAGGTGATCTGGTTACCTGGAGCATCACCCCGTACAGTACCCCAAGAGTTGTGGGTTTGATTCCCGATCAGATCACATATCTAGGTCTCGGGTCCCAACCCTGTCCCTCCTCATCAGGGTGTGTACAGGAGACAAATGATCAATGTGTTTCTCTCACATCGATGTTTCTCTCTCCTTCCTCTCTCTCTTAAATCAATAAATATATCCTTGGGTTAGAATTAAAAATAATAATAATGAAATTTAAAATAAATTAAAATGAGGAAACTGAGGTATGTAGAGGTTAAGTGATTTGACCAAGTTTATATAGCCAGTAAATATCAGAGCTTAAGTTGAAACTCATGCATTTTAAATCCAGAATCCTTGCTCCAAATCTCCTCATATGAGACCGAAGAGGAGGTCAGTAAATAATTGTTGTTGTTGTTGTTGTTGTTGTTGTTATTATTAAACCCATGATTTGAAGACACTGAAATACTAACTTGCTCCACATATTCAATTTATGGTCAAGGGTAGATTGAACTATAGGGACTAATATTTTAAAACATTTGTCAACATTTGATAGAAGAGAATTTGAATGCTACCCTGGGGAGTATGGAGAAATAGTGCCAAAGATAGCATCACTCAACTGTCTTCTGTTGTCCAGGGCAACTCAGCTCTGGTCCCACACTTGTATAAACCAGCAAGCAAAGGAAAAGTCCTGTCATCCAATGCGTCCATTCTTCTTGGAGGTTGTATATCAGCTGTCCACAGTGCTTGCCCATGCTCATCTCAAGTGTCATAGTCGTCTTCCCTCCAAGCACATACGATGCTACCTCAGAAAGGTGTTCTGTTATATGCCATTTATCCATCTAGTCATATTTCCAGGAGGGTTTTAGTACTGCTTACATAATTGCTGCCTCGGCCACTACCCAGCGGGCCTCACCTTAGTACAACCTGAAGTCGCTGAAGCTGCTATGTCCCTCTCTAGGCCTCCAGGTAGAATCAGAACGCATCTAAACAATGGAAGACAGCATCCAATACACACACAACGCAACCCTGGGGGGAGCAACTTTTTTAATCTCTAATGAGGTCAGATAACTCGTTAGTTTATCCAGAAGAACAGAGTCAAATGTTTGGATGGGAGGGAGCTAAATGTAACACTAGAACAATGGGGCCGGAAGGCCCTAAACACTGGCATGTTTTAAACACTAGCTGTGATCGTTTTTGGTCTAGGAATTAAAAGCCATTATTTCACATTTTATGCTGGGCTTTTAAAATCTTCACATCTCTCTATCCCACTTTCCCAAAGAAAGAAATGCTTGAAGCAATCAGATGACAAAGATCGCTTCTATCTCTTCAAGGCCTGGAAAGTACCAATGTCAGGGCTGTCAGCAAAACCTAACTGAGTCCAGTTTTCCTAATGTGGATTTGGCGTCAAGCCCGTCGCGGTGGGCAACGTGTGTGTGTGAGTGGAGTGACTACAAAGTCTGGAATCATGTCTCTCTCTGTTCAGGGTCTTACTTACAAAGGGGATTCAATTTAAAATTGGAAAACTTCATTAGCTGAACATACCACAAATTAAAGATTTCTTTTACTTCCAGGCATTCAGAAATTAATTCTCATGTGCTTTAGTATTTTCATGTTTATGCTACATTATAAAATAAAAACCTATTTTTACTAACTCACTCTTCGGCTTATTAGTACCAATTTTCTATTAATGGATACTAAGCTGTGTAACCCTTGGGAACAAGGAATGCATTGAATTTTCCCCATCTTGAGGGACCCACACATAGTAGCTGCTCATTAAAAGTCCATTGGATGAAAGGAGGAATGGTTTCATCTTGTTTCGTGTACTATATTTCAAAGTGGTCAAAATGTTATCCTTATAAAATATTGTTATGCAAACTTTTCATGAAGTTGTATTTTGCTCTAGCCTGCACTTTAACCTTTTAATATTCCCAAACAGCAAACTTTTATAGAATTTATATGACTGCTTCAAAATTTAGCAATTTACTTTACCGTTATTTCCATGGCCTCTTCTGTGATCTAAACAATTTGATAAAGCCTGGAGGATGCCCAAAATGATTCCACTGTTAGCATTACTCATGTAAAATGAGTGTCTTCAGTGTGTTTTTCTCCATGTAATGGCCCCTCCATGGGCCTGCACGCAGGGTACCGACCCTCAGTCAAGGGTTAAGGCAACATTTTTTCTCGGAGCATTTGTTTTCCCCAAGACTTCCATTACTACTATAAATTTTTCAGTGTGGCTTCTATGTAAATGTAGCAAGAAAAGCAAGACAGAAAAAATGTATTTGTAAGCTTTAGGGGAAAAATAAAGAATCTGAAATTGTTTGTTGAAAATAAATGAATATGGATTATACAATAGAAGCCAAAGAAAAAATGAATATTTTGCATTAAGTACCACATAACAAATATCTAGAGGAGCAGAAAGAGGTGGAAGGGGACTGTTTCTGGGGCAGCCAGGCGAGCTCTGAGTCTTCCAGCTCCCAAGTCTCACCCACTCTAAAAAGCCAGGCGTTCCACTGAAAGCCAGGTCCTGGGCTGGTGGTCAGCAGAGCCTGCATTTGAGTCCTTCTTTGCTCCACAGTGTCATGTGTCCTGAAGCAGATCATTAAAAATGCCTCTGCTATCTTCCCATATCTCCATCTACCATAGAAAAATGTCCATGACCCACCCGCACTTCTGATTGGTTGCTATTTCCTGTACTCTTAATTAGGTTCCTTGAGCAAGGGAACTAAGTAACATTCATATCTGTGAACCCAGGACTTCACACTTAATAATAAGCCATTAATACATGATGTTATATGAAGGAATTTATGTGAGGTGCTTTGTCAAGCACACTATTTTAAAATATGGGATTTATTATTATTAAGGTGTAATGAAGCCAACAGATCAGGAGATGAAAAAGAAAGCTTGTTGCCCTTACCAGCGTTGCTATGTTGGTGGAACATTGTCTCACAAAGCGGAAGGTCACTGGTTCGATTCCCAGTCATGGCACATGCCTGGGTTTCAGGCCAGTCCTGGTTGGGGTGCGTGCGAGAGGCAGCTGATCAATGTTTCTCTCGCACATGGATGTTTCTCTCCCTCTTTGTCTCCTTCCCTTCCCTTCTCTCCAAAAGTAAATAAATAAAATCTTTTTAAAAATAAAAAGATAGTTTGTTATGCACAGATCCCAAGGGGTTAGGATAGGGGTATGCCAAGCCCTAGAGGCCACAAAGGAAGGCAGAGGAAGGGAGGGAAAACATGGGGAAGTGCCTTCAGTGTGGTTTCCACAGGAAAGAACTGGACAGGCAGGTTGGAGATGGACTAGTTTAAATAATTGTGTGAGGTTCTGGGGCTTAGGGGCTGTCCCTTCTTGTCTGGTACCTGGCTTTGGAGTGATTGCGACAGGGAATTAGAAGCCCAGAAACTGAGAGCCCAATAAAGGAAGCGATCAGGTCTGGGCTCTGGCTTGGTTGCTTTGCAAATGAAAGGTGTTAGGAATTGGCTGCCCCTGGGAGGGGCAATCCCTCCAGCATCAGGGAAGACATGAGGTATCAAAGCATCAGAAAATAAAAGCCACCCTGGCTGGCATAGCTCAGTGGATAGAGCGTGGGCTGAGAACCAAAGGGTCGCTGGTTCAATTCCTAGCCAGGGCACATGCCTGGGTTGCAGGCCAGGTCCCCAGTGGAGGCCACGTAAGAGGCAACCACGCATTGATATTCCTCTCCCTCTCTTCCTCTCTCCCTTCCCTCTCTAAAAATAAATGAATAAAATCTAAAAGAAAAGAAAAGCCATGGTTAAGATATTAATTCTACATATATTCTTTCAAGGTAAATATTAAACATATTTCACTATACACTTGTATAATCATTTCAAAATGATTATGAAACTAAACTATGGTCACAAAGTGAGTGGAAGAATTAGGATTCGTAACTAGGTTTGTCTTAATCCAAAAGGAAGCGTTTTTCTTCCTGTTATCAGCCTGGGTGGCTACCTACTCTTCTGACTATAGGCACATAATTAAAAAGCACACATGCACACTCACATGCCAGTCCAGAATGCCGAGATCAGCCAAAATTATAACAACACAAACTTTAGATTTGAATGGAGGAATGAAGAATGGCAAGGGAATGAGGCAGTTTTTAATTCTATCTGTCTAATTCTAAGTTGTAAGACCTTAAAAAAATCATTTGATCCCGAGGGGCTGAGCAATCCTTTAAGCCAAGATGGTCAATAAATATTTGCCAAATTTACATCAGTCTCAGTTTCATTCCCTACAATAGGAAGGAGTTAAAACAGATAAGTTTCAAGGTAATTTACATTATTAAAACTAATGATCCTCTTTTGTGTTACAGTGCTGGAAAAACTTAGTATTTAGATTACCTGAAAGAAGGTTTGACCAAAAATTCCATTATCTCTGCTAAATTAGTCCCTCCTGTGTGGGCACAGATCAGCAAGCTTTGGTCAGCCAGGGGTCAGCAGGCCAGACAGATCATGACTGTGGACATGTCAGAAGACCTGTTAGGAGTGAGCCGCGGGGGCGGATGGCATCCTGAGGTGCAGTCTCACCGGGGCCCAACACCCTGCTTCTGTAGGAAACGCTACAGCAGAGCAGAGCAGAGGCAATTACAGGAAGTCATTTGGCACTGAGCAGTCCTGTTGAGTCATCACTCTTATTATACAAGACTGGATTTTTTCCTCCCTTTAATTAAAAAAAGAAACACACCGGCATTCCATAAATAACATCATCGATGATGCAAAAGTAGGAAAGGCACAAAGGAAGGAGAAGCTGGAACAACCTAACCCTAGTACAGCCTGTCCTTAAACTGTCTCCCCCGTCCTCCGCTCAGCACCATCCAGGATGGCAGTCTCCCTCTGAACGTGCCCTGCCCTCGTGGGGGAGTGAGGGGAGGGAGAAATACATTCTGTGCTATGAAGGACAAAAGAGACAGGTTTTGTTCACATCTCATGTTAACAGAAATAGCAGACAGACAAGGCCACTGATCATTTGAATTGAAACTTGAACTGTCTCTGTGTTAAGTCATTAGGATGGCTAAGGAGATGAACAAAGGATAGGAAGTGAGAGGTTGAGTTTGGACATTTTTATTGCTGTTTAGGAGTCAACATGTGACATAATCCAGCCCAATCAGTAATCGTCCTTGTAACTTTGTCTTGTTTTTACTGTGTGACCTTGGGCCAACCCTTTCACCATCCTGAGCTTTGTTTTCCCTACCAGTTACATGGATGGCTAATCCTGACTCATTTCATTGTTTGTTCAACAGATACACTTTTATCATCTACTGTGTGCAAGGCACAGGGCTAAATGCTTCCTTTGGGGAACTGGTGGCCCGGAAGAGATAGGGTCTATTCAATGAGATTTTGTGTGCTTTCAAATGACAACGTGAGCCATAGACCAAAGCTGCCCTCTCCAGAGAAGCAGTTTGATTCTGGTTACTTGCAGATTTCATGGTCTGTCATTTGTTTGGGAGGTAACTCTTGGGCTTCTGCAATGTTCTGAAGTAGCAACTCATTTGATCATTGAATCTTTTTGAAAGAAATTAAACTTTTCTAAAAACAGAATCATACATAGAATTCCAACACATAAAGCAGTCAAAAGTGAAGCTGCTCTGGGTGAGACAGAAGGCCTGGGCTATGCCTCCTTTCCCTGGAGCACCTTCCTCTTAATCCTTGGGAACTGGAGAACACAATTTGCAAACCACTACACTATTGCCTTTCAAAGAGACTTGTAAGTTGAACAAAGGCTCCAAAAGTAAATAGAGCCTCGACACCCGACACCCGAAGAAGCATGAGTCAGAGCAGAGTACGTTGTTTTCCGTCCACGTTCCTGCCTTTAGTTTCTTTGGTATATTGGTGACAGGTCAGTAATGTGTAGACTACGGTTCGTAGCACCCCCAAGGGAGCCATGGGCTCAAAAACCAAATGGTAGAGGATCACCATGGGATCTGTCCCTGAGCCTTGGTCACTGTAGTACCCAATCTTCCAACTTAACACTGGACTCCCACATGATGAGGGCCAAGCACCAAAATGAAATTTCTGCCTTGGCTTTATTGAGAAAACGACTAGGGAGATATTTACTGAAAATAGCATGGAGGTATGAGAACAAACCATTTCCTGCATTCTGAGTTCTTTGTGGGCAGCATTGGTGTCAATTCCATTGCTGTATTCCCCATAGCTCCCCAGACAGGTAGGTAGTAAATGGATACTTAATAAAGACTGTTAGTAGAATAAATGTACATATGAGTTAATTAATAATATATGTGCTATCTGTTTCAAAAATGTTACAGGAAATCATCAAATGCAGATGGTATCTACCCACAAGTTTGGAATAAAAAGCACTGTAAAATTATAAAATTAGAACCATGACATAATCTTTAAAGGCCAACATCTCGCATGGTATCTAGCACATGGTAGGCCGTTTTAGATCAGTTAGGCTGGGGTAGCGTACTTTAATGAAACTTTCTGAATTCCTTTGGCCATGTAGCTTCCAGGCACTTGGGAGGGTTGCACTTCCAGGCTTTGATCGGGGTGATATGACCGTGGAAAACCAATGAGTTGTGGGAGGGAGTGATGTGTGTGACTCTTTGCTACTTGTTTAGTGGCTAATAAAAAACTCTCCAGAACACTTTTTTCTCTTTCAGGGTGACCAGTCATCATCCAGACCATGTTGCTCCATTAGGACTTACCCAGAGAAGGGGTGACAAAGTAAGAATAATGTGGGAGAAGATCCTTCTGACAACCCCCCAATAGTCAAACAGAATAAGAAATGAACGTTTGTGTTTTAAACCACTGAGGTCTTTTTTTTTTAACCCACATAATAACCTAGCTCATCATAGCTGATTATAGCTAGGCTACAATAATAAATAGGTCCAAACACTTAATGGCCTAATAGAATAGAAGTTGAATTTTTGCTCACTCACTGGCAGATTGGTGAGATGGGAGTGGAGGGCACATTGGCCAGCAGTTACAACCCAGGAAGATGGCCACTTTGCCTTATCACACACATAGTTGCAAGGTCACTATGGGGCCTTCTCCATTCCTGTCACATCATATTACAGTCGAGTCACATGATTACATCTCATTGCAAAGGAGGTGTAACTATGCCTAAGAATAAGAAATGGATTTTAGTACGTAGTTAGCCATCCCTGCCACACAGGTAGGTACTCAATAAGTATTTGTTGAACAACGGAATAGATAAACAAACATTATTGCAGAGGAACGACTGGATTGATAAGAGGATTTTCTGAGTTTGAGCACCAGTGAATCATTGTACCTAAACAAACATGTAAAACCAGCGATGGCACGATAGGGCCCTTCAGAGCACCTGTTCCTGAACCTCGGGTTTCTACTTTTCTGAACCCAATCTACATTTCCATGAGTGCCCTACTCTTAGAGTGACATTCCAAACAGGTATCAACTTGGATGACGTAGGCTCTGCCCAGTCAGGAAAGCTTTTCTCAATCAACCAGCATGAGTGTCAGTTCTAAACAGCTGGTACACCAGTCATTTCAGGTAAACATGCACTTGGCCTCTGACGCTGCTCAGTGACCATACTGTCCAAAACCAAATGGCACGGTTAGAACATGTGGTCTGACAAGTGACAGGGTCTAAATAGTAAATTCATTCTATTAAAAAAAAGAAATATAATTACATGAAATTGAAACTGTCCAGAAAAATCTAGGATGAATGATAATGGCAGGAAGTACTTTCTAAATAGAGACTTTTGTGGTTATTAGTCTTATCCTTTCTGCTAAACTGTGATATTTTTAAGGGCAGGAGAACTCTATTCTCTCCCTCTGGCCGTTTTCTGCAAGGACTTAAAAATTATAGGTATCTAATAAGTATCTACTGGCTGGATAATAAAAGTTGGAATCACTGACCAGTGAATAAAGCAAATCTAAAATATAGTAGCACAGTATCAATAAGTTCTACGTTCAGAAGTCAACCTTAGAGATTCATGCACTTAAGGAAGATGCAAACCCTTAAAAATGAGGTCCTAGCTCTTTAAAGTAACCCCTCTTAATGGATCTCCCCCTCCACTACCTGGGTCTACTCTTAAGGAACATCCTCCCCACCACTTGTATTTACTTTCTACTCTTCACTCCTCCTTTTACTGGTCTGTCTACTGATCAATGTATTTCTGATTATCACTGGCAGCTTGGCCTGGCTCCTTGATTCTTGTGGTGTTTCTGAAAGAATAAACTGAACTTGGTCAAGTAGAATTAAGAGATGCAGTTATTTCTATTTCAAAAATCCTTGACTAAAGTATACACTAAGTGATTTTTTTTTCCTAAAAACATCATGGAATTAAAGAGATCTTTTTACTTCATAGCTAAGGAAATGGCACAGGTCCAGGAATAAAAGGCTCAAAATAAACAAGTGTTCATTTATTAAAATGAATAAATGAAGTGTTAATAGTAGAACCACTAAGATGTTAGTTTCTTGATCACTCCTGTCTGAAAGTTTAGCTTAGAAAGTAGAAGAGGGAATATCTAGTGAAATCTCCAAGTTTGCAGATAACATCGAACTTCTCCTTATGGGAAGAAGAAAACCCCTGTGAGGTACCACTGCAAAACATCAGCAGAAACCAAGTGCAGGTCAGGGGGTGGAGGTACATTTCCACATGGACAAGAATAAGGCAACGACGTTAGAGGAAAAAAAAACCCATCTACACTCAAAGGACGCTGGGCTCTGAGTGATCGTTAGAACTTGACAAGGGGATTCAGGAGACATTGTAACCATTTCCTGAAGAGAGCCTTTGGCCTTTAGGGGCAATAAGATATTGTAATAACACAGAAAACATTGCTGCACCTTTGCACAAACCATAAATCTTCCATTTCTGTAATCCTGGATTCAGCTCAGGCTGCCTAACCTGTCCTCATTTTGTAAAAGATGAAAAAACACTGCAAACCTCCAGAAAAAAAACAAGTAAAATTACCAACAGGATAAAATATATGAAAACGAATCAGAAATGTTAGAACCATCTGGAAAAATAAAAGCTGAGAAGAATGTGTTTTGAATCCTTTAAAGACTACAGAGTGAAACAATTGTCACATAAAGTTTCCATTGACTATACATTTACATATAATATATATATACATAAATACATATGTGTATATATATAATATACAATATAACTTCTGAATCTTAAAAAATAAAATTGAAACCAGTAAAAGATATAGTGTTTGTCAATATTTGACTCTTCCTGTTTCTTCTCCTAAAGATTTATTGAGCACCTACTATGTGCCAAGCACTCGACCAGACCTTTAGAATACCTAGGTAAATAGGATGTGCCCTTATGCTTGATGGGAAATGTAACAGAAGAGAGAGAGAGAACTATAGAAAAATAGACATGATTACATTATTGTAAGTATGTGGTAATAAGAGAAAAGGGTCACTGGATTTTACAGTCGAGGTGACATTTGATCTTTTCTTTGAAGAATGAGTAAGATGATATCACCAGGCAAGGTAGAAAAGAACATTTCAGCCATAAAAAAAAATAAAGAGCATAACTAAACATACAGGGATATGAAAATAGGTGACCTGTTACAGGAAGTGTGAGGGACTGGTGGTGAACTTGCCCAGGTGGGAGAAGCTTTTGAAGTAATACCAAGGGGTTTTTCAGTGACACAGCCATTGGAGTTTGTCAGGGAAATGACACAAACCCAGAGTTTAGAAACATAGCTCAGCATTTATTTCAAAGCAGCCTTGAAAAGAAATATGTAATTTCAAAAAGTTTTGATGAATTAATAGGTAACAGAAAATTAGAAGAATTCACAGTATGTCACAAATCTTTTGAGGCTGACGCCACCAGAGCGCTAAGACAGAACAGCTGACGTCATGACTTACCCTTGCCAGGGCCCAAGCAGTACTGAGTGTGCAGTTTTCTCCACCTTCATCACAGCAAACAGAGCTGTCTGGGCTGGTGTATCCAGGAGTGTAGTGGAAAACTAGAAAGCCTCTTACAAAAGGAAGCATTGCCCTTTCAGGCACTGAACGTTTGCGCAGCTGAGGGGCCTTTGCCCAGCCTGACAATATCACCTGTGCGTTTTTACCTGCCTATGCAGCTCCTGCTCGAACCTGTCGAAGTGCAGGGAATACTAGGACAGCAGAGTAAGGGTCCCTGAAAAAGAATCTACTGGATGACAATGAGGCTGGCCCAAAGGTATAGAGTAAGACCGTCTGACTACTAATTCAGGGCCTTTTTAATGAAAATGTGGAACTTATTCATGTACCTAGGATGGAATATAATGGATCCTAGGTGTGTTTTCACTAACATTCGCAGGAATGGGTGCACTGCTACTTGAGTAAAATGGAAGCTAGAGAGAACCAATGGATTTTCATCTGCTGAAGAAGAAAGTTGCATTTAACAGATTTTTTTTTTATCCTTGGGTTGAGGTTGGAGGAGAGGTAGTAGGAGTAGGAGTTCATGAGGAAAATTTAAAATAGGAACCGGAGCCAAGGCCAATGATGGATCACAGAACACATGAGTGAGAGCCAGATGGAACCAGCTGGAAACTCTTCCCAACGATAAAATACTTGTTTGTCACTAATGTTTCTTGTAAATGTAATTTTTCTGTTTGTAGCCCGCAGAATGCTTTCACATCGTTTATTTCATCCTTACGAATTTATTTTATTATTATTCCCATTCCACAGACAGATAAACCTGAAACTCCATGTGGTCATGGCACAGCCAAGTTCACACAGCTGGTCACCAGAAGAGCTGGAACCAATGAGCACGCAGGTCTGCCGAGTCCCAACTTCGTATTCTTCCCTGTGCACTAGCCCCACATCCAGTGAGACAGCGCTGGTTCCTCGTGTTCCTGGGCACTCAGCAAGACAGGCCTCGTTGTGTACTGCATCCCTGTTAAGATGTCTCGCTATGACTAAGGGAATAGTAATGGAAGAGCCCTCTGTTTCTTTGGCTGAGAGCTGACAGAGAACCTTTGAATGTTCTCAGGTGGCAGCAACAAAGCCAGAACTAATAGCTTCAAAGCTCCCCGAACTTCCTGAAGGATAAAAGTGGGTTTTTTTTTCTTTGTCTTGAAAATTGTAGGTTTAGACCAACAGTCACCTAAACTTGGACAAAGTATACTACTGATCTCAGAGCACATTCATGAGTCACCCTCCTACTATCCCTGTGAGACAGGGAAAGGACACTTTCTCAGTGGGGAAACCACAACAAACAGGTGAAAACGTTGATCCAGAATCACCTGGAAGATCTCTGGCAGACATAAGAATGTATCATCTAACATCTCATATCACCTAGATCTCTGTCCACAGCTTCTTATCTATGTCACTTCTGCTACCTGCTCTTCTCAAACACCATGCCCATCACTGATTGTGGGTAGATGGAGGACAATGGTGAAGGGTGTCCGATAATGCCCCATGACAAGATTAGATGGTACCCCTGCAATGATGGCCAATGAATATAAAAATCAGTTTTTATCAGCAGATGAGTTTTAACAGGGCTGTGTGATAATACCATTTTAAGTGAGAGCAGTATGAGTTTCTTTTATTTTGCTATAATAGACCCAAGGATACCAGCCGCCCTACCAAAAGGAATCCTTTACTACAGAGCATTTCCCTGCATTGAGAAAAGGGACATTTAGAAGCCACTTTGAATGGGCACTGCTTTTTGGCTATATACATTCATACTTAGAGCTTTTGGTGAATTTAAACTGCTTTTCGCACCAGTCTAAGGGGTCAATATTTCTTAGGCTCTTTAAGGGACAAATAATATACAAGATGGACATTTTAAGCTCTTTATAAAATATATTCATGAGGTCATCTCGTTTCCCCTGGTACCCAACTTTGCTGGTGACATTTATTAATGCTTTTGCAGCAAACAGGGGGTGGAGTTCTCCAAAGGCTCTCATCTCTGTTCTTCCAGAACATATTGATTTTTTTTTTTTATGATTCAGGGAGAGAAGAAGGGGTAAAAAAACTGCTCAAAGCAAAAAAAGAAATCTCACAAAAGAATAACTTAGCTCAAAGCTGGCTTGGCAAAATAATTTTATCTAAATAGCTTTGTGCCACTTGATAGAGACAATTTTTCCTGATTTTCTCTTTGAACAATTTCATAGTCTTCACAAGAGGCATGCTTGGAGAATATGATGTTTTTAATGGTAATCAGGACTTTCTATTGAATCTTCCTACATGGGAAAAAGAACGGCTTTACATTACGGTAAATTTAGAAAGCAATTTAAAATTCTAATTGATTAGGGTTAATTAATTACATGTTTGGGTAAAAATACTCTTTGAAATGCCAGACTGGGGAAAAAAATAACTAGTTTGCGATGGTGGCTGGAGATAAAAGTCTGGAATGCATTAGAATGTTCAGTCTGACTCAGAAAATCCTGGAAGTGACTGGGTATGTGATTAAGTCTGAGATAAATCAGGCACTGGAATTTCTTCCTCCAGAAAAGGAAATAAAAGTTAATTACACTGCCTCTCTTCTGTTAGGCTGGTTTTGTTCAAGGCTTTAGACAACTGATGACTAAGCATGTTTGCATGAACCAAGCATGATGGTGGTTAGAGGATGGGGTACACAGGAATCTATGCACATTGCAGACAACCAAGGACCAGCACCAAGGGAGGCTGAAGAGACAATGGTGTACAAAAAGGTCCCTGTCCTCACCTTCACACTGCTTTTGGTCCTAAGCTACACTGCAACGAATGACTCAGTGGAAAACATGGTCTACAAAGGGGTATTTTTTAGTTCACCAAGTGTTTTTTTGTTGTTGTTGTTGTTAACATTTGGAAATGAGTAAATTTCACATGAAATTCCAGAAATTTAGATTGTCTTGAAAACCAACAATAGATTAGAACCAAGATGGCGGCGTAGGTGGACACACTGCGCCTCCTCGCCTCCTCGCACAACCAGAACTGACAGAGAATCGAGCAGCGGGGGGCACCGACACCAAGGAAATAGAAAATGGACATTCATCCAGACTGGTAGGAGGGGCGGAGACGGGCACCGGGGTGGAGAGGACTCGCGTGGCTGTGGCAGGACTGAGACTGGTGGAGTGTGGGACAAATGGCGCAGGCAGTCCGAGCACTAGCAGACCCTGCGGTCCCACATTTGCACAGATAAACCCAGAGGGCCGGACTCAGAGTGGCGGAGAACATAAACCCAGCGGGTAGCACCCTCTATCTGTGGGCACCACATTCGCCCACAGATAAACTGGACGAACGGAGAGGAGTGAAGCAGACCTCCCAACCCAGGGCTCCAGCTCAGGGAAATAAAGCCTCAAACCTCTGATTGAAAGCGCCCCTGGGGGTTGGGGCGGCAGCAGGAGAGACTCCCAGCCTCACAGGAGAGGTTGTTGGAGAGACCCACAGGGGCCTAGAGTGTGCACAGGCCCACCCACTCGGGAACCAGCACCAGAGGGGCCCAGTTTGATTGTGGGTATCAGAGTGAACGATTAAAATCCGGAGGAGAGTGAGGCGGGCGCCATTGCTCCCTCTCGGCCCCTCCCCCACGTACAGCATCACAGGACAGCGACCAGCATTACCCCGCCCCGGTGAATACCTAAGGCTCCGCCCCTTAAAGTAACAGACGCACCAAGACAAAAAAAAAAAAAAAATGGCCCAAATGACAGAACACTTCAAAGCTCCAGAAAAAATACAACTAAGCGACGAAGAGATAGCCAACCTATCGGATGCACAGTTCAAAGCACTGGTTATCAATATGCTCACAGACTTGGTTGAATCTATTCGAAAAACAGATGAGAAAATGAAGCCTATGCTAAGAGAAACAATGGAAAATGTACAGGGAACCAATAGTGATGAGAAGGAAACTGGGACTCAAACCAATGGTGTGGACCAGAAGGAAGAAACAAACACCCAACCAGAAAAGAATGAAGAAACAGGAACTTGGAAAAATGAGGAGAGGCGTAGGAACCTCCAGGACACCTTGAAACGTTCCAACATCCGAATTATAGGGGTGCCAGAAGGAGAAGAGGAAGAACAAAAAATTGAAAACTTATTTGAACAAATAATGCAGGAGAACTTCCCTAATCTGGCAAAGGAAATAGACTTCTGGGAAGTCCAGGAAGCTCAGGGAGTCCCAAAGAAGCTGGACCCAAGGAGGAACACACCAAGGCACATCATAATTACATTACCCAAGATTAAACGCAAGGACCTACATTCAAGATTACTGTATCCAGCAAAGCTATCACTTAAAATGGAAGGGAAGATAAAGTGCTTCTCAGATAAGGTCAAGTTAAAGAAGCTCATCATCACCAAACCCTTATTATATGAAATGTTCAAGGGAGTTACCTAAGAAAAAGAAGATCAAAAATAGGAACAGTAAAAATGACAGCAAACTCACAGTTCTTAATGACCACACATAAAACAAAAATGAGAGCAAACTAGGCAAACAACTAGAACATGAGGGTGGTCAATAAGGGAGTGGGAGGGGGAGAGGGGGGTAAAGGTATAGAGAATAAGTAGCATAGATGATAGGTGGAAAATAGACAAGGGGAGGGTAAAAATAGTGTAGGAAATGTAGAAGCCAAAGAACTTATGAGTATGACCCCTGGACATGAACTATGGGGGGGGGGGAATGTGGGAGGGAGGGGGGTGGGCAGGATGGAGTGGAGTGGGAGGGAATGGGACAACTGTAATAGCATATCAATAAATATATTTAAAAAAAAAAAAAAACCAACAATAAATGACAATGGTAGGCAGCATTTCTGAGTGTCCTGGAGCTCAGTGATGTCCTCCTTGGATTGTTTATACAAGCTCCAGTCCCCACCCCCAAATTCATATAGTACCTCCTGTCCTTTCTTGTGGCCTTGAGTTTGTCACCATTATAGACACACATACAGAATGGGAAATTACCTGTGTCCAATACACAGAATGAGGACTGAGTGAGACTTGTGTGTAAACATCGGGAAATCCTCGGCTAAGCTGTTGTCTCTGATCTGTGCATTCCCTAATTTCACCTGGTCTTTTCTGCGGACATTGTTTCAGGACTATGGAAGACCTTCTTTGTCCTCAAGCATCCCCTGCACTCCCAAGCCCTCTCAAATCACCATTTATTATTTATCATAGTACTCCAACTAAGGTTCTCCTGGGCTCTGAATCTGGAAGCCCCTTCTGGAAGAGAAGACAATGCTCCCCCACCTACATATGCACGCCTGTGTTAAGCAGTGGTGAGGGGTGTGGAAGGGTGAACAGTGCCACGTGGGTCCTCCGGGAGTCTGCTCAGCTCTTTGCCTAACTGGCTGTTCTTATCCATTAGGCTTCAGCTTGAGTGTCAGCTTCTGAGATAATCCGTCCATGGCCATCATACTCAAAGAAGCCCCTGCCCAGTTGTTCACTCTCACAAAGCCATACTGCTTTAATAATACTTGATATAAGATACAATTGTTTCTTTTATTATGTTTAAAGAATTCCAGTGAAGGAAGACACCTTATTTGCCTTGTTCCCCACTGTACATATCCTTCATGCAAAGTTTAGTGTCTGGTGTATGAAGGACACAGTATTCCTGGCTTAATAAGTACAATCCTAAAATATTGTGAATGTTGAGAGGACCTTCTGGCAATTATGGGAGTAAGTCAAAGCATGCTTATGGTTTAGCTCTCAACTCTCAGGAACAAAATCCAAACTCAAGTGTATCTGAGCCCTTTTATTAATGTGGAAATAGTACTCTAAACCTAAGTCAGGATCATAGTTGGGGCCACTTGGCCATATTCTTGCTCTAGCCTACTCATCATCGAGGATGTACTTTCCTTAGATGTTAGAAAGGGTTAGGGGTCTGTCCAGAAGATGCCAACTGTGGACACACCAACTCACTGGTTTTAAATGATCCCAACCTGCTCCCCTTATTTATCCTGTGGTGCCAGCTTTAACTCACTTTGTAAATCATGAGGAATGACCCAAGGATTGGAAGACAACCCCCATGCCCAGCAAAACTTAATAAGAAATTTATCTTCCTTGAACTCAGCTTGTGAAAGACAACCAGACAGTACTGTCTTACCACATTCTATGCCCTATACTGGAAAAATGGTGAGAAATTTGGGCTGCTGCTTTATGGTTAATAGATCAAAGAAATAAGCCACAATCCAAAAATATAATTCCTTAAATGGAAATAACCCTACTTTTCTTTATGCCTATGGGGAGAAATTATATAATACCCTAATATTTTATCTCCTTTATTGTCAGACACTATGTCTTCCCTCTTTCCCAAACAATTCAAGACACTACATAGGAATCACATTTTTTTCCAGTTCCAAAAGTATTTCAGGATGTTGGGGTTTTTTCTGCTGCTGGGCACCAATAAGTATACATAGGAAATTCTATGAACTGTTAGTGTCCAAAAGAACAATAATCCCCGTGGGTGGGGGAATACGGAGTGGCTTTTCAGTGTGAGTCCAGAGTGCTGCAGGGAGAGAACTTGAAAGGACCTGACATATCAGAAAACCTGCTTTTACCCTAAACCTTGAGATTTTCTGAACAAACAAAGAAGATGGGGAAGCACAGGTGGGAGGCCAGCTCAGGGGGGTAAGAAAGAAAGGTTTGTAATTGCTACTTAGAACTGAGGATTCTGTGAAAGATCCCTGATACACGAAAAAAGACCCTTAGGTAAGAGGAAAGGATACAGAACCAGTGATTACAAGCACCAAGCAAAGTAGCCAGCCCTCCTCACAGGACAAAATGGAGCTCCACGTGGGCCCCATTGTCTCCTTCCTACCTTTAAGACCCTTTGGCATTGATGCCATTCCATTGTCCCAAAGACAAGCTGGACCAGAATTACCTTTCTTTCTAGAATAGACGAGTTTTAAAAATCAATGGATGATCAGTGTTTCTTATGTTCTTTACCACTTTCCTCCAGAATAATCTGATATTTTTGTTTGTGGGGCATAGTTTGCACACTTCCTCAAAAACAAAAGAATCCTTGCCTTTCAAATTGCAGCCAAAATCCAATACATCTAGACTCTCACCTGTTAGGTTCACACAATAGAAGAAATGATTCTCGAAAGGATTCTTGTCCTGGAGATGAGACAGCAAATGTAAGCAACTGGTAGATATGAAGCCATAAGGTCTGCACACTATTGGATATTCAGGGACTGTTCACCATGACCCTGCTGCCGAAGAGCTTATAGTCTAATTACAGTGAAAAATAATACAATTGGTAACACCTGGCTTTATCAAAGGGCTACTAGACAAGTCACATAGATGTAAGTACGATGGTCACAGTAACGTAAACACAGGGCAGTTCACCCTTGAACAACATGGGTTCCAACTGCACAGATCAGCTGATATGCAGATTTTTTCAATAAATACTGTAAATGCATCTTCATTCCATTTTGATTTTCATTTTTTTAGCTGACTGTATTATAATATAGTATATAATACATATACATTCAAAATAAATGTCAACCAACTATTTATGTTATTGGTAAAGCTTCCTGTCATTAGTAGGCTATTAGTAGTTAAGTTTGGGGAGGGTCAAAGTTATGTGCGTATTTTTGACTATGAGGGAGGAAGGTGTCTGTGCTCCTCATCCCTGTGTTGTTCCAGGGTCAATTGTACTATGGACACAAACATGAGTACTATGAACATTTCAAGGAGAGAGCAATTAAGTTTAGAGGGGCAGGAAAGGCTACATCAAAAAGGAGAGACATGAGCAGGTCACTGGAGTATGGGGAGGATTTAAACAAGTTTAAAGTTGAAGAAAGTACAGGCAGAGGATGGCATTCCACGGGTGAAGGGACAGAGTGAGGGGTGGGAAATCAAAGCAGAAAAGCAGTAGGTATGTTACAGAACCAGCCAGTGAGGGTCCTACCACTTGTTGCCAAACAGGCAAAACTCTGGAGACAGTTTGGTGGAAAGGAAAAGGAATCTTATTTAACAACCATACAATTTGAAATATAGGCAGGTTTCTGCCTCAAAGCCCATACCTTCTAAAATATCCAAAGAAAAATAACCCTGCTACCCTCTGCCAGGCCAGACCAGTCCTGGGCTACACCCAGAATTCCTTTTCCCATTTAAAAGAACTGTCCTTGGGAAAATACAGGCAGCTGCAGCATGCTGCTGGCCATGGTCTGCTCCAGGTGTACTTTGGAGTCTTTGTACTCTGGCCAAAGTCCCTCTCAGGGCACACTGCTCCTTCCTTGGCTTCTTCCTGCCAGTCCACCACTTGCTCCCCATCTCCTGCTGGTGCAGCTGTGCTCCTGGTTAGGCAGGCCCACACCGTGCTCACTCCAGTTACCAGCGCTGCCATGGCTTCCTGTGCAGGAGAAGGGCACGGGGTTTGTGCCCAGCCCCACAGCCACCAGAGCTCACCGTCCCAGGCTTCCTTCTCTCCTGCCCTATCAGTACAGTGCCTGCTCTGCTCCTGGCCAGGCAGGCCCTGGAGTGCTCCTAGAGGGGATCTGGGAACATTCCAGGTCCACACAGTCTTAAGGCCCACCGGTCCAGGAACTCAAGCTCCAGGAAGCTGACCAGACCACTGAGGAGAGGAAAAAATTCAAGAGCAAGGCATTTCTGTGCTCTCCCCTTTTTAAAGATGGCCTCTAGAGTCCCCTGCATGGTAGAAGTAGATAGGAGGATGTGTCCCTTCATCCAATCATCTCTATAGCCTGATGCATGCTCCCTACACACTTCTTTCTGTTGAGTCAGGCAGCATTGCCCCGATTGCTGGGGCAACGCACGCTGGTTTGTGCAACCACACTGGGGCTGCTGCTCATGAATAGTCCTCGGCACTTCCCAACCTCTCCCCCATTTCCAGGGATGGGGGTGGTCCCCCAGTTACATATTCATGCCTTTCCTCTAGAGTGTCCCCAGGAGGCCCTGGTGCTGCCTACTTATTACCAGCCCCTGAAGTACTCCATTACTTTATTAGTTCCCCATATAAATTATTTATTTGTGAGATTATGATGTTGATCAGCTCTGGAAAGGAATGTCTTCTATGGGAAATGCTGATGGAGAGACTGAAGTCTCCAATGGCTGCCAAAACGTTGAAGATAAATTTTAATTCTGTGTGTGTGCTTATGCACATGTGTGTGTATGTATGTGTGTGTGAAGGTCTTTGAGGATGGGGGTGGTTCAGATGATGGCTACCCTATCTATGGGTCTTCATCAGATCTACAAATTAGATTTCTGGGGGCAGCATCAGGACAGTTGCCTGGGGACACTATTCATGCTGTTGTTTGCTATAAAGCAATTCATAATAACTTGGCTGGGAGCACAACATTAAAAGGTCACCTCATTTTATCTCCAATATTCTTCTTTTGAAAAAGTCACCTCACAGCCACATTTGAAGAACAATTTGTTAGTGTATTTACCTTCTCGGTGTCATTCAGGCTGAGCTCAGCAGTCAGAAAGATTATCACTTTCCAGACTATGTGAAAAAGCTTGTAAAAGTTTTGCACAATTACTTTTGTTCCCTTTACCAATAAACGCCTCCATTAACTACTCAGATGCTGGCGTTTTCCTTGATGGTCTATGGGGCCACCTTGTCTGTTCTCAAAGACTCCAAATAATTGCCAATAACGTGCCCCTTTTAAGGAAATGTGAGCTATAAATATTTACAAAGCAGATACGTAACTTGATAAAGGGAAAGTATTCATTAAATAAAATGAAGGGGAGGCTTTGATGCATATTAAAAAAAATTTTTTTATGTATCTGGCATGCTTCCTTTGTGCCTTTCAAATTTGACTTCACTTACAAAATGAAACACAAGTTGCCTTCCACCATGTAAAGGCAGAGATATCAAACAGACTTCACCAACCTCATGGCAAGTTTGCCCTATAAGAACAGTTAATGTCAACATAGGTGCAGTGTTTTATCCTATTGGAATAGAGTTCTGGCTTACTTTTTCCAATAATAGATAGCCTTGAGTCTGCAAAGCCCATCTATCTATCTATCTATCTATATCTATATCTATATTTATATCTGTATTTATATATGTAGATATAAATATAGATATGGAAAGAGAGAAAGAAGGAGAGAGAGAGTAGTATGTCCTGAGTATTCTAAAGATACTTCTCAATTCCACGGCACCTGGCAAAATGTTGTGGCGTGTCTATTGCACACTTGACATAAAAATACCTAATAACGCTTCTGAAGCTGCCATCAGAGAGGTGTGACTATCTTTCTGGAGTTTTCCCAAAGATGATGGAAAAGGGCTCAGATTTGGGGTTTCAGCCATGTGTATGAACTTGAATTCTATTGTTTAGACCATCTCATCCCGCATGTTAATTGGGAAGTCTTTTAAACATTCGCAGGTTAATTGTTGGCTTGCCTCTCTAAAGTAAAGGTGGAAAAGGAGTCAGCCTTTCCTCCTTGGTACTGCTGCCTTGGGCTGAGGGTATTAAGATCCAGAGAGAATCCTACCACAAGTGTGATTCCACCTGTGCAGCCCTCAGAGGAAATCATGAACTTGCTAGGGTGGATATGTCTCGTTTTTCTCTACATGCATTTTGAAATTAAAAATTACCATCCCATCCATTAGAACTGGCTTCAACAGAGAAATTCACAAGACAGTAAGGGGTGAATTTTTCTGGTGCAAATAGAAGTCCTGAGGTAGACTGCTGAGGGATAGTGCGTGGCTCAGATAAGCCAGCAGAGACCAGGTGCCTTATGTTTCTGCTCAGCCATTTCAGTGATCAACTGTCATCCTCCTGGTTACAAGCTTCCCAGCTTCAATTCCTAGAGGAGACCAGAAAAGCAAAGAGCAAGTGTATGGGGAAATAAGAGCTGGATGAATCTATACCCTCCCAAGACTTTTCCATACGTTCCATTCAGTGGCTTCCATTTACGTCTCCCTGGCAGGAGATGTTCCACTCAGCACCCATATGTGCAAGGAGGGGCTGGGAGATGACCAGGCTCACTGCCACCCTAAACAAAGTCAGAGTTGAATTATTAAGGAAGAGGAGAGAAGGGGTATTGGGGCCACAATCTGAATTATCAGCCACAAAGAGCAAGGGTCCTTTTCTTTCTTTAGACCCAAACTACAGCATGAAAATTAATATATGTGGCCTGTCCGGAAAGTATCCATCCATGTACTATGAAAAATAGTGACACTTATTGAAGAAGATATGAGAGACATTGTACATAGGATCATGATGTCTTAGTCCCCTTCAAAGTGGCACCTTGGGACACATCTCTGGTTATGACCTTCTTGAGGACATCTGGCTTATTGGCAGCAGTTTGAATCAAGTCATTAGCAACTGCAGCACGATGTTCCTTCTGCTCTGGCAGCAGAAGCCATGGAATGAATTTTGCCATGACACTTTTCATGCCAAGATCCTATGTCAAAACCTTAGATACAGTAGTTTTTTAAATCACCAGATCACCTTCTAGTTCTTGCACTGTCAGTCACCAACCTTCGTTTATTGTAGCATGCACACGTTCAACATTCTCAGGTGTTCTGCTTGTTGCAGGCCTTCCAGAATGTGGATCATTTTCAACAGATTCTCAACCACCTTTAAAGTATCTGTTCCACACTTTTATTTGCACTGCACTCATGGCATCATCCCCGAAAGCCTTCTGTATCATCCAAATACTTTCCATGGAGGAATGTTAAAGCTTAACACAAAATTTGATGCAGATTCTTTGCTCTACTCGCTCAGTCATTTTGAATGCGATGGCCACACAGTACACATGCTCACTCAATGGCATCTACTGCCCCCACTGACTAGTACAGTGAAGTCATCATTGTTCACACATGCACTTCCCAGTCCACTCTCATTGGCTTCCAGGTTACATCAATGTCACACAAACTGTTCTCATTATGTTAACAATGACTGGACTTTTTCCGGATAGACCTTATATATTACTTAGGCTTCAAGTGAGAAATAATCACATTTCTTATAAGGACAATTAGGAGTTTCTATTCCCTTGTTTTTGCTCTGCTGGCCTTGCAGATTTCTTACAATTGGTATTTACTGTGGCCAAATCTAATTCACTCATTTATGAAGCTATCTCAGGCGCCAGCAGAAGTCATAAACTATTCATCTCTGGAATGTTTATATTTGAGAAGGTCACAGTATTGAGTGTGTCTATATCCCAAGGCCCCCTCTTTCTGTCTGAGCCTCTTGTGGCCTGGGCCTGCTATTTTTCTTTAAACAGTGAAATGAGATGTACACAGCTCAAAATACAACTGTGTTTCTCCACAAGCTCCAGAGAACTGCCAGTAAAATAGGTGTGGACCTTCTCTGACTCTTGGTTTTTCCTCTCCTTTCTTGCTCTCCCTACTGCATTTGTCCAAACAAATGTCTGGTGATTAGGACAGCTTTACTTTTTTGTGTGATCATTTCCCACTATGGATATCTCTGGAATCTTAACCTCAAAATGCAGAAGAGGGAAGATTCCATCTCTTCAATTTTTTATTCTGCAACTACAAATAAAATGGGAGATTAAAGGAGACCATGTCAGCAATTTGAGGAGGAGGAGGCCTGGGATCCCCCTTTTAACCTTAACCCTTTTGCCCCTCTGCTCTTTGAAATGATCTTGCAGCTGAGGTAAGTATGGGGTCCAGAGCAGAGAAGCGGCTGAGTTTCTACACTGATGCTGGCACAGATGAGCTTGTGGCTTGAGACTGCCTATGAAGAGAGCTAAATAATATGTTTTTCTATAGTGTTTTAACATATAGTATTATCGCATTAAATCAGAGCAAAAACCTTGATAAATATAACTGAACATATTTTTACCTGAAGACACTGAAATTCATCAGTTAAATGATTAAACAAGCACCCAAAGTAAAGGTTACCTCTGATACTTACCACACAATTCTCGTTTTCTAAAGCAGGATCTAGTTCTTCTCACTTTTCACTGCATGCCCACCATCCCTTAAAGCATTACATTCCCCCAGTAGGTTTGGTTTTGTGTCAAGGCTGTCCCTCCTGAGTCCCACGGCTGCCCACTGCTCTACTGCCGTCTTGCTCTTGGTTATCCCTGCCCTCTCTCCCTGAGGCCTCCACTTGCTTGCCAGCTGCCAGAATCCTGGGATGCAATTCTCTCTCTCTATGATGCTGCTCTCACTTGCAGGCCTCCAGGTCTCCAGGGAGGTGACCTGAGAAGGCTGCTCCCCTCTCCACTGCACAGAGGCCCACGTAACGGCTTTCATTCCAACCAACACCATTAACGCTATGCTCTGCTGTGAAACATGGCCCTTATTGAAGGCCAAGGGGGATAATGTCAGGGAAATACCAGACACTCTGCCTAGTAAAGCTCTAGAATCACCTCTACTGCACGAGGGGCCATTGCTCCCCTCTTTGTCTCCATCTGTAGAAGCCACAGCCAATTCTCATTCCATCTCGCTCATTCTCCCTTCTACCCATAAGGAAAGGTCTCACCAGAACTCTACTCCAGAGACAACCTACCCCCACCCCAGTATTTCCTATCAGAACACATGAGACCCACCTCTGTAGCCCCAAGGAGACTGCACTTTACTGTGTAGTTTTATACAGCTGACTTAACTTCTCCAAACTGTGCCATTTATGACAAAAAATACCATTGAAGTGTGTTCCTAAACAAAGGAATAAATTTTCCCCTGAGGTAAATTCTGTGGCTCCCCTGGAATAAAAAAGAAAAAGTACAGCTATATTTAGTTCCTTATTTAATAGTAAGTTCTCCTTCACTGAGTCTGCCTGGGAGCAGTAAGTGTGCATTCAGAGGCCCAGATTCCAATTCAAGGGCTGTCACGAGCTGTTTGATTTGGGACAAAGTCTCCTATTTCTCTGGCTCTTAGTTTCTGTGAATAGAAAAGGGGAGAAGGACCAAATGATCTCTCTAAGACTTCTAGCATTAAAATTCAAAAATTTCATTCCACACTTGGTCATAATTGAGAAGTTGTTGTTGTTGTTGTTGTTTTAATCCAGATTCCTGTGTCTCAAAGAATATTCCTGGCTTGGGAATAAGGCTAAATTTGCCTATGATTCCCCTCAGTCAGAAGGGCAGAATTAGAGAGTTCGAACTCAATTGAACACAAAGCTATTTCAGCAGCTGTGGGTTCCAGCTGAGAAGCCCAGCAAGCAGGCTTCTGAGAGCTGCCACTGACCCCACAGAGAGTTGCCTTTGCTCCCTGGGGTGATGTTGGAAAGCTGATGCCTTGCAGGCAGCACAAGGAATTTTATTATTATTGGTTTTTCAATTTGTTCACATTTTGCTGTCATTTGCCTTAGTGGCTGTGGATCTCTACATTAAGATTTCGATTCCATTCCCCACGGGCTCCCATGTTTTATGGAGATCGCTAGTATTCGCCGTCTTTATTGAAGTTGGTGTATAGCCCCTGGCTGCTGTGTTGAGCATAATCAAATGTCATTTATGAAGTCCTGCTGCCACTGGAGGACTGCAGGAGAGCTGTGTGGCCTGTGCCTGAGCCACTCAAGGAGACAGGCAGCCGCAGAAGCATACTTCCAGGTGTTGATAAATTACGTGACTGAGGCTTGATTATTTCTGACCCTGGCTTGCTGGTTGTGAGTTATAGGTCACTTAAGTCCACTCCAATGAGTTCCTTCTACATAGAAGTGTCAGATGCTGCCTGACAACTGAGCCCCAGCTCTCTTCCTAAGGCTCTTGCCTGGAATAAGCAGAACGTGGGAGACAACATAGATAACAGAAAGAGCCATGGAGTCAGGCTCTGGACAGGGTTCCTATCCTGGCTCTGCCACTCTTTCACTGTGTGACCTCAACAGTGTCATTTCTAGGGCTCAACTTACTCATCTAGAGAGTCAGGGTTTGATTAAATAACCACTAAGGATCCTTTTACTCCAAATTGTTCTCAATGACTTTGGTGTAGCATTTGCACAGGCTTGCTTTCCTATGCTTGATTATTGACTTATGTCCCTTCCCTACTTTCTGAATCTCACTTTCCAATAATCTTATAATGAAATCTATAATTCCAATATTTAATCTTCAAATGATTGCTACCCACTTAATAGCTTTTCTTTCCAGCTTTTCCCTCTGGCTTCTGACACTACCATCCCCCCCGAATGTTCTTACTAAAATCAATAATGGTTTCCATATGGCAAAATCCAATGGATGCATTTTAATTCCTTTCCTTACCAGATATCTCAACAGAATATAAAGCTGTTCTCCACTCATTCTTTTTTATGTATTTGTTTTCATAATGCCAGATGCTCCTGGTTTTCCTCTCACCTCACTGGCTACTCTTCCTCCTCTATGCAACTTCTAAATGGCAAGTATATGCTACCAATTTCCAGATTTTTATCTGCAGTTCATACTTCTCTCCTGAGTTCCAGATCCATGTATATTGAGTTGGCCGAAAGGGCCGTTCAGTTTTTTCTGTAAAATAATAGTCACATTTTTCATTTTCACCAACAACTTCATTGATTTGCATATTTTGAGTATGTTGGCTATCACCCACATGGTATAACATCAATTGTTCTCAGTTAATGTCTCAATTTGATCATTACCAACATCAACTTGTCTACCTGACCCCAGAGCTTTGTCCAGTGAGAAATCACCAGCACAAAACCTTGCAAACCACTTTTGACACATTCAATCTGTCATAGCACCTTCTCCATACACTGTACAAATCTTTTTTTCTTTTGCATTTCAGTTGCATTTTTACCTTTCTTGAAATAATGAAGCAGAATATGTTGAAAATTTGTATTTTCTTCCATCTTCAATATTACAATGACTACACAAAAATTCACCAATTTTGATGATTTTTTAAAGGTACGTTGATATGACACCTGTCACAATACAATGTAACAAAATTGTTTCCAATGATGTAAAAGACAACTAAGCACTACTAGAGCCCTCTTAGGGTAGAAACCGAATGAACTTTTTGGCCTACTCAATACAACTGTTTATTTAGCATCTCTGTTAGATATCCCACAGACTCCTCATACGTGGTGTATCTTAAACTAAACTCCTTATCTTTCTCCCACTTAAAATTGGCCCCTAATCAGAGTTCCCCTTAACAGTAATGGATTCTCTGTTTACTTTCTGCCCATGCAGAAACCTAGAGGTTACCCTTAGCACTTTCCTTTCCCCTATCCAATTCAATTCCAAGTCCTTTCGTTTATATCTCCAAAATATATCACAAACAAACCCTCTACTTGTATCTCAATTACCATACCTGGTCAAAAGCACTTTTCTTGTGGATTACCACAAAGATGTCTCATCTACACAAGAGCTCCAAACTGGGGAGCTCCTTGAGTGTTCCTGATATTCCGAAAAAAACCACCCAGAGGACTAGCAAATGTGGACATGCTGATTATTCCTCACATCGCAGGGGAGCGCACCGACAGTGGCAAGTCCGTGGGAGAGAGACCGCACCTCCTCTAGTCTGAGGCTCGTGTTATAAGGGATCCCAGACAAAGGAGGTACGTGTCCTACATGTGACTCTAAACTACATTACCTCAGTGTGCACGTGCAGAAAGAAAAGGTCAAGAGGCAGTCACAGTCCAAGAAGCCACTCCCAAAAGGAGATAAGAAGGGAATTAGAATCCATTCTCAAAACAATAACATTTCTTCTGGCCAGGAGCCAGCTCTTCAACCCCACAATTCTCTTTGTAGCAATAAATTTAATCATTTCTAAGTACAAATCTGATCTCTTCACTCTCCTCTTTAAAGTCCTCTGATAGGATTCCATTCCCCTAAGGATTAAAGTCCAAAACTTTCTACCTTCTTCTAAGGCACTGCATGACTAATCTCCTTGGGAGCACTGGCTCTGGTCTTCTGTTAATTCTTCATATCTGCTGTGCTATTTATAGCCTCACGGACTTTGAGGATGGTCTTCCCTTTTCCTGGAATGCTCTCCTCACAAATTTTAAGTTGGCCACCCCCACCACCCCCAGCTCTTAATGACTTTTCCTTAAAAACACTCCAATCTAAATCAGAAATATTGTTTACTCACTCTTATAGCATCTTATAATGTTCCCTCATACAATTATCACTATTTTTAATTATTTTCTGTGAGTATTTATTTAATATTTGTCTTCCTTACTGGACTGTAAGCTCCATGAAGGCAATGACTACATATGTTTTTTTACTTTACCTCTAATGCCTTTTTCAGAAGTTGTTATATGATGAAGACTCAGCAAATATTGTGAATTAACAAAACCTAATTTCTGTGCATTGTCTCACTAGCTGCCTACCTGCCGAGGCTCTCAGAACTTCACACCTTAGTATTTGACATGTAGCACACTTAACCTCTTTGTTGCAGGATGTAAAATTGGAAGTTTTACCTGAGTTACAATTATATTGGACACCAGGTTCAGGTATACAATCAAGATGCAAATTTTCAGAGGCAATTCTAAAAATCAGTATCATGATTCTTGGACCTCCTTGCCCACATTAAAGATCTACAAGGATTAAGAGAATGGAAAAGGAGAGATCTGTGGTGAGTATCTCCGTGAGGGTAGTGGTGCTATGAATGTCCTCCCTTGACCTTCATCTAACTTGAGAGATTGAATGAGAACACTCAGTGGGCCTCATATGTGTCCCAGTGGCTGGAGGTGGGGGGTAAGGGTGCCACAGGGAACTGATATCTTAACCCCACACTGGAGCTCAAGAGAACAAAAGACAAGCCGGCTAGCTGCTTTGGTGGTAAAACAGCAGAGGGTTTCTGTGATTGTTCACTGTTCACCCAACCAGCAAGAAATAAACTTTGGTAGATCAAAGAATAGCAAAAAGAGTCAGAACTGGAGTTTTTTAAATGTTTGTTAAAATAGCCCACCTGAAAGGTTGCTGAGAACTCAACAGAGATAATCTGGAGGTGGACTGTGGACCTTTAAAGATCAGGAGGAATAAGGCTGAGTTAGAGGAGCATATACACAGACTAAAGAACTGGGGGAGAGACACTGCCAGTGGTGGGAAGTCTCTGAAGAACTGAGAAAAGACCCTCAAGAAAGAAACAGATTCAAAAAAACTATCTCTCAGGGCTAGCACTGACTGTAGGAAATAACTTTTCTGCTCCCCTTATCCTCATACCCCTCACACCTCCACCCCATATTCCATTTTACCCCAGGAGGCTCAGATAAAAAAGAAAAGAAGAGAAACCAACCACACCATTGTACCCAAGGCAGGAGACTCGTGTGCAGCATGCCCCCGCCAGGGACAAGATGAAGGAGCAGAATGAAGTGAGAAGCCATTGTTATTAAAAGGAATAGACATATCTAATCATGAAATTGAATCAGTGTTTTGCATTTTTAAGTAAACATAAGACTTTATCTTTCTTAGAAGTGACCAGAAAAATTGTGAGGTTTACTCTAGTTTGTGTCCATGGAAAAGGAAGAACTTCTACCACTGAGCAAGTATAAAGAAATAGTGGAAAATAAATATAAAAGTGCTTTCTGATAAAAATCCTATGGGTCCTGCTTATGCACTGTAACAGCTTAATCTATAATGCTATGAGAAAATAACCCTTTAGAAGAATCGTGAAAGAGGTGTTTTATGCTTTTAGACAAGCTTACAATATTTGAAGTATATTAGGCTATCTACGGTAGCAAATAACCCTTCAAAAATGTGTAGCACAGACACAATACAAGCTTATTTGTTGCTGGCTGGGTGAACGGTTGGCAATTCTTTAAGGACTCAGACAAATGGAGGCTCTGCCGTTTTAAAGATTTGGATGTTAGTCTTTACAGGTAATCTTATTCCTCCCACCTCATAGGAAGTTGTCATGGCCAAGCTTGGGTGTGGCACACATCATTTCCATATCACACCCAGTAGGCCAGACCTCTGTCACCCAGATGTACCTACCTGCAGGAGGGGCTGGCATCACATTCTGTCTGTCCAGGAAGAGGCAGCAAGCATGGACTTCAGGGAGAAGCTAGCAGTTCTGCTGCATGGCACATTATAAAACTGTAATTATATGTTACACCGATAGCACACAGGCTTCATCAGCCTATGGATATAAATGAGATTACATTAATATTTATGTCCAAATTTGCAAAAAGTTTTATCAACTGATTGACTTCAGATCCTCAATGGCCCCTGTAAAAGCTTATGCAGATTGTTTGTAGGTGCTTCAGCAAGATATAGAGTGAGCTCAAAAATAATTCTATTGATGGTACCCTACTCTGAATTTCACATAGCAACAATAAAATCACAGCAATCCAATAGTAACAAACAGTTTCTGAGAACTTTCTACATGTTAGTCACTCCTCTAAGCACTTTACATGTATTTGCTCACTTCCTTTTCAAATATTAGACCCATTTATCAGATGAGAACATCAAGGCACAGAGAGGTCAAGTAACTTGCAATGTTGCAGAGTTAGTGAGGGGCAGGGCAGGATACAAATCCACTCAGTCTGGCTCCAGAGCCTTCCTATTGAACCTCGACTCTACCCTGCCAGGCCTCTGTTGCCTGTCTGTGATAAGGGTGCTGTCTTAGTTTGCTTGGGCTGCCATAGCAAAATAATTTAGACTGGGTGGCTTAAACAAGAGACATTTATTTTCTCCAAGTTCTGGAGGCGGGGAAGTCTGAGATCAAGGTGCTGACAGGGTTCCATTCCTGGTGAGAGTTCTCCTCCTGGCTTGTGTGTGGCCACCTTCTCACTGTCCTCACAGAGCAGAGAGAGAAAGAGCATGCTCTCTGGTTTCTCTTCCTCTTGCATGAGGACACCAGTTCTATCAGACCAGGGCTTCACCCTTATGACCTCAGTTAGCCTTAATCATTTCCTTAAAGACCTTGCCTCCAGTACAGTCACAGGGATGTTAAAGCTTCAACTTATGAACTTAGGGGCCGCATCCATTCCATAGTAGGTGCTCCTTCCTGGCGCTTCCCAAGCCATAAATCCTAGAGGAGCCTGAACTCCAGAAATAAAGAGAGGCCCTTTCCCAAATTCTATCTGGTCCTTTAGCACTTGGGTTTGATGCAACAAAACTCATGCCTAGAAGTTCGCAAAGCTTCCTCAGAAAATTAGTCCGGTAGCTCTCTCTCCAGAATCCCAATTTCAGCTCATGACCTCAGTCTAAGAAAGTAAGCTTGCACACACCTCTTGTTCTCACTCACTCCTGTCTTTCCCCAGAGGCAAAATTCCTTTGGTTTATTCCACAAATAGAGTCTCCATCCCCACTCCATGAATGTTAGCTCACGCAAACAAGGCTGGAGGAGAAATAACCAGCCTACCATAGTCAGAGTTTCAGTGTGGCTAGGCTGGTCGAAGAGGTTCTGGGGTATATCCCCCTCTGACCATGTATCACCAAGTTGACCTGCAGAAGTGGGTAGCGCTGAGTACACAGCTTGTCAGTCATCCCTGCGCTGCAAATAAGCTAAAAGCAGGGTTTATTCCTCTGAGAGGAAATAGGGATTTCCTAATGAGGAAACCCCAAACAGAAAGAGACAGGCTATCTCAGACCATCACATGAAGCTGTCACGATGCAGACAGGCTTCAGGGAAAATAATATGTGTTATCTAGGCCCCTTGGCCATTACGCACGACAGCCGCATGTCCTGAATTTTCTAGTTCAGTCCAATTTCAAATATTGTATCACCTTGTCAGACCGTGTATTCCAACTTTGCATTTAGAAAATGTAGCCACCAAATCTTTAAGACACTAGGTCAGTATGTTAGCTCAGGAGATTGAACCAGCCTTAATAATACTGATGAATATGCTTTGGAAAATTAAACATTTTCTCAGGGACAAAGTTAAAGCTTATAAACTAAAACCACAGAGACCTCTAGAAAGAAAAATGTAGTGACTTTTAAATCAGTGTAAGAGGTTTGTCTACCATGAGAGTTATTTATAAAATTAGATAGAATGGGACCCTCTCCCTGGTCAAGGGAGAGGGGACGCTCTGAGGAAGAGCAGGCTCAGAGTACATGTATGCGGTCAATCCCCAGAATTCTAACCCCACCCTGCAAAGCCAAACAGATGATCTGAGGGGCTAGGCAGGGCAGCTGGCCCGAGACATAGGTTTGGAGAGAGAAACTGAGGACTCCATTATAACCCAAAGTTGTAGTAACTGAAATCTACCACAGGCCAGAAATCCAAAGAGGTGAGAATGGAAATAAAGAAACTGGTCTTTCTACACTGAAAAATGAGCCATCATTCTCTGAATAAGCAGTATATAAAATTATGCTCAGATATCCAGTTCTGCAAAGTACCTCTATACTTTTTTGTGGCATCTGGTTTTGTTGTATTTTTCTAATTGCTATCCCTTTTTAAAACTTAAAAAGAGGGTACTGTATTTTTCCTCACCTTGGCCAGAATAGAGAGAGGGTGCGGGTGTCTATTTAAAAAGTTTGTGGTGTGGCAGTGAGTTTGACAAGCACAGGGGGTGAGGGAATGTGACAGAACTTAGATAGATCAAGTAAGGGTGTGTGTGTGCATATATGTGTGTGCATGTGTGCACATGCATGTGCCTTATGTGTGTATCATGGAGAGGAACATAAGAGTACATATCAAAAAGAGTCAAGGACATTGGGGGTATTGATCCTTTATAGGTCCAGTCGAGGTAGACCTGATATGTGAACTCCAACCCCTGAACTACTACATACTCTGAACAATGAATCTCGAAACCCTCTCAAATCATGGTAAAGGTGAGGCATTTACTGAAATCAGCAGTTCTTCAGCTCATCTCTTCCCCCTTGTCTGTAGGTCAGTGTAAAACTAAACTGTTTTGAGGATATGGCTGTGTTCTATTTGTTAAAATGTCTACGGAATGAAAAAGCACCAGTGATGCCAAAAAGCACCAGTGATCTGGATTTCAAAGCAGGAAAGTGCTTAGGGCTGTCTACTACCAGTACTTTCTGCTTTAGGCAAAACCCATACCAAGGGCCTCTGAGAGGCTATAGGGAGCCTTTGTGCAAATTAGATAAAAGTACCTCTTCCTCTCGATGGCTTGGGAGAGGAGAGCAGGCTGAATCGCAGAGCCACCTCTTCCAGGGCCTTGTATAACCATGGGCTGCAGCTCTGCCCACAGCCCTCGCGTACCGGTCTCATGGTGGCGAAGGTGGTCGATGGTCACAATCCATGCCTTGGGCATTTGTGAGAACATTCCCCAAATCCAAATAATTTAAAGACAGAATCAGAAAACCACCTCCACAGAGATATATCCTCTGTAGACAGAGAACCTGCAGGCTGGACTGTCTTGTCTAAGGGTCAATTGTTTTTTAAGATCCAGAGTCTTTCTGGGTTTTGATGCTTTTAGACTTACCACAGGCATGCTGTTGAACGTGGCTGCATGTCCTCATAGGGGACCTCAAAGATGCATAGGGCAAATGCATGCCCTCTAGAATCAGAGCAGTTTTGTCTGGGCGACGAGACAATAAGAATAGAAAGCTGTTTAAGCTCCAGATGAGTGACACTGAGCTCCATTGCCAAAGTTCAGAGAAGGGAAAGAGAAAACATTATGGACCAGAGGACTCAGAGAAGCCATTGTGGAGAGTCCAATATGCAAAATGGAGAAAGGGGAGGGAGGAGTGATGTATTTGAGACAATGGAGGAAAAATACGGACAGCAGAAGGCAGAGAGGATGATGTGAACGAAGCTTCAAGATCTAAAGTGAAGGCCTGGGACCGTATCTGTGTTTTTAGAGAAATAAGTGATGAATATTGCATATGCATATCTGAGAAGTTAATATTCAAAAGATGCGACTTATTTAGAAAGTCAGCTTGGTGAACTGAAGAGATCAGAGGCTGGCTAATAGGACAAACACAAGGTCAAAGTCTGGCGTCACTTCAAATTAAATACATCAGTATGAGCCTGTCACTTAATCTCTCTAAAACCCATTTCTTTATTTGTAAAAATGGAAATAAAGATGCCAGCCCTGCAAGATAATTGCAAGGATTAAATGCAATAAATGACATATGTATCTGTCACACAGTAGGTATTTAATGGCTGGGAGCTCTTAGGATTAGGACAGCTTCAAAATCCTCTAGTGACAGAAGGTCAAATAATTCAATTTATCTTATAAGACCATTGCAAAATCACTAGTATTCATATGCATCAACAGTAATCAGTTATAAACTTCAATGGTAAGAGGATCCCTTGCCAGGGTTACTGGTTACAAACAACAGAAACTAATTCTGGCTATCTTAGGCAGAAACAGAGTTTAATGGGAAGGTATCAGGTAGCTCAATGAATTGATTGGAAGGACATGTTCAAGCAAAAACCAAGATAGGCATTGCAACGTCAAGATCAGAGCAAACGATTTGCCCGGCAAGCTGCCACTAACGTCACCACCACTGCACAGTTGCTGCCATGCCGCTGCCCTGCTCCGTCCCCACGTTCTCACCACCATGCCACGGAACTAACCTCTAGCCTCCAAGTAGTTGCTATACCAAAAATGTCCCTAACTGACCCTTGTATTGTTCTTTTAAGGTTTGAAGTCCCTAGTAGTAGCATTTCATTCAAGCTCAAGTTATATGTCCATTCTCTCACTGCCATAGGTGGGGAGACAAAATATCTCCTCTGCTTTTTCTTCTATAGTAAGAGGTAGATAGGATTCTTCCAAAATAGGAAAGAGTATGGATGGCAAAATAGCAAATATCCAATATGCAATAGCAATAAAAATTCATTAAATGCACGTGAGCAAATCTAACCAGAAATGTGCAAGACCTGTATAAGAAAACTATAAAAATTTCCTGAAGGAAGTAAAAGAAATCTAAAATAAACGATGAGGAATACTGTTTCTAAATGAATAGCATCACTATTGTACATATCAATTTTCTCCAAATCTACAAATTCACTGAAATTGTAATCAAAATGAGAGTTTTTGTCTGTTTCCTTCTTTTAGAGTTTGACAAGGTGATTCTAAAGCTTACCTATAAAATAATACATGCAAAAGAGGAAAAACAATTTTGAAAAAAATGAGGGGATATTTGCCATACCAGGTATCAAAATATACTATAAATCCATAATTTTATATAGTATGACAATGACCCAGGAGTAGATACGCAGCTCAATGGAGCAGAAGGGAACTCAGAATCATTGCACAGACATTCAGTGTATTAAAGAAGGTATTCCGAGTCAATAGAAAATCGGGGATTGTGAAAAAATAGATAAATATGTGAGGTGACAGATATGTTAATTAACTAGATGGTGGAAATCCTTTATATAGGTATATATAAATATTCATCAAGATGTACACTTTAAATCTCCTACAGTTTTATTTGTAAATTATTATACCTCAATAAAGCTGAAAAATTAACTAAATTTATTTTTTTTAAATCTTGTTCTTTCTGTAAAAATAAGATTGTAGATATTATAGGCTTTGTGGGACATAAGTTCTCAGTTGCCGCTACTCAGCTCTGCCACTGAAATATGAAAGTAGCCACAGACAAAACTAAACAAATGAGTGTAGCTGTGTTCCAATAAAACTTTATTTACAAAAAACAAGTACTAAGCAGAATTCAACCCTTTATATAAACTACGTAATAATAGTGTTGAACCAGTGGCTATTCATTGGGAAACATAAATCCAGACTCTCACTCCAGGCACAAAAATAAAACCCATTTAAATCAAAGATTTAATGTAAAAAAATATAAACAGCAAAACTATAAAAATATACGATGTATAAGATGAAACATGAAAAAACTCTTAGATGTTATTACATAAAGCCTTAAAACTTCAAAACACAAAAGACCATAAATAACAATAAAACACCGGAAAAGACTAGGAGAAAATATTTGCAATGATCATATAAAACAAAGGATTGATATTCAAAATGTATAAATCATGCTATAAATTAATAAGCTAAGTAGGCTGATAAAAGTGTAAAGAATATGAAAAGAAAGTTCACAGAAGAAATTAAACAGCCAAAAAAGATATGAAAGTTGTTCACCATTACCACTAAGGATCAGGTCCCCCTCCAAAAGATAATTTTTTCCTATCAGATCAGCCAAAAGAAAACATATTAGTATAAGCGAGAACACACAAAAGTGGGCTGTTAGTGAGAGAATGAATTGATAAACTAATTTCTAAAAGGCAGTAGTATATAATAAAAATGTTAAATGCATACCTTTTGATATGCTAGCACCACCTACTCTGCCACGACCTGTTCTATAGAAATACTTGTACTTGTGGCCAAAAGCTTCTTTCTGTACAAATTTGTTAGCTGAAGTTTGCTTATTTCGGTGAAAAATGGGAACCTAATTGCAGATAAAAAGTGGAATGACTAGGAATAAGGTAGACCTGTATATGCTGACATGAGATATCAATTTTTTTTAAAGTAACTAGATGGAAAACACCACAAATAAATATATATAATATAGCATGAACCCATATATATACTTAAAAACTGTATATATACATGAATAAATAAAGAAAATCAAAATTTTTAAACAGGTCTGCAGAAAATCCTTTAGTAGTGGTTACCCCTGAGAAAAAGAGGTGACCAGGGAGATAAATGTTATGTTTTAGTCTATGTGTGTCTGGTGTCCATCAGTGGTGGGACCTTTTCTAAGACCCCCTGCCATTCACCTTGGAAGAACAGGGCCCATCTTGACCAGACAGACCTGCCTGCAAGCCCCTTGACCTTTCACTTGCGTAGCTGCCTCTTCTTCACATTAGCCAACAGTGTCTTCTTTCTTGTGGCTGAACTCTGGCATATTTTAATGGAAGTATTTTCATATTTTAATTCTATTTATCACAGTTGTGGGTTGAGGGAAACCATGCGCAATGGAGGCAGAAATCAGAGTGATGCATCTATAAGCCAAACGATGCCAAGGATTTTCAGCAGTCACCGGAATCCGGGAGAGAGGACTGAACAGATTCTCCACAGAGCTCCTAGAAGGAATCAACCCTGCCAACGCCTCGATTTCTCACTTCTGGCCCCAGCAGTCACAGGAAACGGATAAAACACCAGGTACCAAAAGCTATGTTTTTTTAAACCTCACTCAAGGATGTATTTATTGATTTAGAGAGTGAGGAAGTGGGGGAAAAGAGAGAGAGAGAAAGAAGCATCAATGTGAGAAACATTGATCGGTTGCCTCCTGTACACACCCTGACCGGGGATTGAACCTGCAACATTTTGTTGTACACGATGGAGCTTCAAACAACTGAGCAACTCAGCCAGTGCCAAAAGCTGTTTTTGGTTCACCAGTCATTCTTTGTGTGTGTGTGTGTATGTGTGTGTGTGTAAAGAATTACAACCAAAAGTATGCCCGGAAATTGACAAAATTAAAGGGTATTGATTCTCCTATCATGGTAGGGTTCAGAAGCTAAATGCCCAGCAGATAGGACATTGCAGGGGACACTTCTGCACTGAAGGGTGGACTGCACGACCTCCTCATGTTCATAATCACTAGGGGTCAATGAGTCTCTGAGGTAGAACAGCATCCCACATAAGGGCAAGGATCGGAATGAGAAAAACCTGAATTAGCATCCTGATTTCGCTATACAGTAGCTACTTGACCATGAACAAAAATCTCTTAATGCTAAAATCCCCAAAATAAAAAGTCTCCTTTAATGAGTCAGCATTCTTAGATAGAAGAAATTGACAATAGCTGATAATGTAGAGAAAAAAGAAATGTGTTGGAAGGATATTGGGTAGTTCACAGGAAGCACCAGTAATACACTGTTGCCTCCCATGTCTCGAGAAACAGAGTTGCTGATGCTGCAGCCACTTAAACTATCTAAGAAGGGTTTGGGAGGTTAACTTCTGCTCTTTTGTCAGCTGTGAAGTGAATGTATCTGATTGGTGGAATGGAGGTCCTGGTCCCATGCCCTAGCTGCAAGGGAGGCTGGGGAAAGAACTATAATAATGCTAGCTATGTGCCAGGCACTCTTCTGTATTAAGTAAATTAATTCACTTAATCTTCACAGTCTGTGAAGTCTGTGTGTCATCCCCATTTTCACTGGTTAGGAAGCTGAGGTATAGCAGAGGTGAGTAACTTGTAGAGGTGAGTAACTTGGCTAGGACAGGTATACCTCATTTTATTGTGCTTCGCTTTATTGCACTTCACAGGTGTTGCATGTTTTACAAATGGAAGGTAAAAATCCTTCACCTGCAAAAAGATTACACGTCATTTCATGGCTGTACTTGCTTTATTGCATCGGTCTGAAACCAAACCCGAGATAACTCCAAGGTATGCTTATACAAGCAGAGCTGGAATTAAACCACATTCTCCGGTTCCAGAGCCTATTGTATTATCTTTGGAAATATTTCTTTTGGTTCTTTGCCTGCTACTTCCAACTTCAACAGTGAAAGTCACTGTCTTACCTCTAAAAGCAACAGATTTTTCAAACAAAAGAAGGGAATTCAATTCTAAATAGCCAAATTAAAAATAAATAAAATGAAACAAAATAAAAGTCCATTACAATACAACTTGCAACTTACCTCACAGAGCTGCCACCTGTATTAAAAGAGAATAATGCATATACAATAATTGCTACTAGTACTACATCATTCTTGACGTTGCTCAACCACCTCTTGGCTGCTGATGCCATTTTTTAATTGTTTTATGCAGCTCTGTCAGTCATTCGCTCTACGACCCCAGGTAAGTGACTTCACCTCCCTGAGCCTTAGTCTCCTCACTTGTAAAATGGAGCTGAGTTTGGGAAAGGACAAAAAGTTTAAAGCACATGATTTCCAGCGCTCTTTCAGTTTTGACATTTTTTTCAACTCTGATCTTCCAGGCCACTGTGCCCAAACCCTTCCAGTGGACTTCTGTAATTCACGTCACCCATAACTCACTATTTCATTCCAGGTTACATGCCACATTTTACTGTTCTGTAATTGGTTCCTGTTGTTTCCTTCTCAGAATGTGTTGCACAAAATAGCATTTCAGAACATACAGTGTTTTTAGAAAGTGGATCAATTTTATAAATAAGAGATCAGTTGTAGCAGCCTCTTATATGTACACACACGCACACACCTTACACGAGCTCAGGTGGGCAGTCTGGGCGGAGCAGTACCAGCATTGTCTCCATTTTCCCTTCTTGTTCCCCATATTTATCTCCCAGTTCATCAACCAGCTAAAGTTGCTTTAGACTCTGTTCATTGATGAGATTCTTAGATTCAAGATTGTTCTTCTTATATCTTGGAACTTTTCAACTTTTGGTATCTCCACTTGCACATTTGTCCAACTACACATTCAAAGTATCTTAAAAAGCCCTGTATTAGTTACTTTGCCTTAGTTCACATCCTGCCAGGTACTGCTCTGATTACATTCATTATTCTGGTGACTGACACCACCCTACAAATAACTGCCCAAAGCAGGATTCACTATTCCTTCTCCCATTTCATCGCTACATTCTAATAGTTCAAGTCTTTTATAGCCTACATCCTAAATATCTTTTTAAAAATATATGCTTTTCTCTAACAACTGTTACTGCTTTATTCTGGATACCATCTGGATTACAGCAATAGCCTCCTAACTCATCTCTCTGCCTAGAGTCTGGTCCCTTTCCAACGCATTCCCCTCCCTGTAGACAGAGTAATCTGTCTAAAACATAAATCTTATCCTTCCACTCACCCCTATTAAAATCTTTCAATAGCTCCCTTTAGTTTTCAAGATAAAGTTCAAACTCTTTAGCCTAGCACATAAAATTCTTTGTGATACTCTCCTTGAATAATTCTCCAGCCTCTTCCCTCCCTGCCTCCACTCCTCCTTCACATATATCCTTTACACCAACAATATTGAAGTAAACCCGCCATGCTAGTTAAGGCGTCCAGGCCAGGGTACATGCGTCATATACCCTCTGCATTAAATAAATGCCCCAGGCATCCTGCCTCAATCTCCAGTTTACCCAGAACATCCCCACTCCATTTCAAAATTCAACTGAATGGCCAATTCTTCCAGGTGCCCTACCTAATCGTTTCCTTTTATTTAAATTTACTTCTTTTGTGATTCTGTAGAAACTCTAGAATAAAAGTTTTTCCCTGAAACAGTGTATGGATAAATAGATGAATGACTTTATGTTTTAATTGAAATACATTTGACGTATAACATTGTGCAAATTTAGGATGTAAAATGTTAATTTGATGTGTTTATATATTGTAACATGATTGAAATTATAGTGATAATTAGCGCTTTTATTACTTTACTTATTTATCCTTTCTTTTTAAGTGGTTGGAATTATTCATTCCCAGGCTCTTAGTAAGTTGATGTCTATAATACAATATTTGTATTTATATTCACTGTATTGCTCGTTAAATCTTTAGGATTTACTACTCCTTGCAAGTTTGAACCTTTAAACAGCTGTCTTATCCACCTACACATACTTCATCCCATGGTAACCATCATTTATCTTCTCTTTTTACAAGTTTGTCTTTTTTCTAGATTCCACGTAAGTGATATCATGCCGTGCCTGTCTGTATCTGTATGGCCTCACTTAGCATAACATACTCAAGGCCCATCCACATTGGTACAAATGGCAGATGTCCTTCTTTATCGAGGCTGAATAATACCCTGTTGAGTATGTTGACACTTATTCATACTACATCTTCATTGCCTAACAGTCCCAGACACATACTCAATAAAATATTGTAAGAGTTTATTTTACCTGAGAAGTGCTTTTGTACAATTAAACTTACAGTGTACCTTTATGCATTTTTTCCTCGTGTGCATTCTGAACCTAACAGTATGTGTAGTCCACCCTAAGGAGTACCCCAGGCGAGTCTATATACATAAACCTACATGGACACATGGCATGGTTTTCCTCTGCTTAGTCTCTCGCAAAAATGCAGAATTATCAGCATAAGAGTCAGAGCCCTGGAAGATATTCCAATGTGGTAATGAGCCAACTAATGTGAAACAGTGAGAGCTTACTGATAGGACCCTCCTAGGTCCTCCCCGTGCATGCCAAGACTCTTGATGGCCTGGGTTTGGAGGACCCCGGCAAAGTGGGGGCCGCAAAGCCTCTCAGTAAAAACACAATATGCCAGCTAGCTGCAAATCCTTCCTGCAATTTCTTCTCTTCTTTCTCGATCCCTGGGAAATATGTCAGGGGATGCTGTCAGATAAGAACAAGCCATTGATCTATAGGGCGTGAGGCAAGGCTAAAATATTGATGTCACAGATCCTCTCTGTGTATAAGCTGCTCTGTGGTAGACAAAGTGCCTTGAGAATTCAGGCTTCTTGGACCACTAAACACCTGAGGAGGTGAAAATCACCAGCATGCTCTGCCTCCACCACGGGGGCCAGTGCCCCGCATAGCCAGCAGTAACGTGGGCCTACAAATTGGGGTTTATATAATTAAAGCAGTCATCTTTCCTCACCTCGACCTTCCTTCTTTTCCTGAGTGTGGTTTTCTTTTCAGTGTACAGTTAGTTGAGTGTGAGAGACCCCACCAAATAATAAAATAAAACTTCTCTAAGATTTGAAAGGTCTTGGTTCTAGTTCCAGGTGACTGACTAATTCTTTCCCTCTCCCTGGGTGTTGGCTGTTTCAGAAGTAAACTGATGATTTGGACCAGATCAGGGATTCTCAACCTGAGGCTCATGGATTGGATTCAGGAGTCTCTGAATCCTAGAAATTAGATGTAACACTTGATATGCACATACATATTTCCCAGGAGGAAGGAGCATGGCTTTTGTCAGTTCACAAGTGAGTCCATGGATCCCCAAATTTAAGAAACTGAGAGTTATACTGGAGTTCAGAATTTTTAGTTCTTTGTGGCAAAGTACATTTTAACATTGGGAAGATGGCTGAAGTTAAGGCGGAGAAGCTGAACTTGACAGACGGATTTGGATTCAAATCCTGGTTCCCCTATTTACTTCCTATGTGCCTTTGCTCAGTCACTTTACCTCTGGGACTTCGTTTCTACACAATGGCAATAATAACACCTACCTCACAATGTTGTGAAAATGAAGAGAAACAGTGCATATGAAAAAATATGTACTAACATGTCAGAAATCTTCAAGGAAGGCTCATTCAATGTGTATCTAAAGAAATAATATTGAGAGACACTACTTCACCCCGCACCTAAAATTTTTGCCATATAAATTGATACTTTCTCAGGTGTGCTTATGGACTAAAATCTTCACAGGTTTTTTTTTCTTCAGGTAGGTGAGGCATGAAATAGGCCTGTATGATTAACATGTTTCTGCATAAATGGAAATCGATTGGAACTAAGGTAAACATTCTAAGTTCTCTAAGAAAAAGAAAGTTAGAGCCTGAGTAATAGGGCTAAGCTTGGATCTGAACAAAAACAGAAAGGTTCTTTCTCCTGAAAACTTATTCTGAAACCACAGCTGTCCATAAAACCTAGTAACTCCAGGCAGTAACTCAGGACCTTGCAATGGGGAGTGGCAGGGGGTGGGAGCAGGCTTCAGTGGAGAAGACTGGGACTAACAAGAAGGCAGCGCCCAGCCTCCCTGCACCATGACAGGCCTGGTACATGAACGTTTAGAATTAGTCCATAACACACACCCCCCCCACCACCTCCTGTATTCATGGCACCAAAGACTGGCTGCTCTATGTCTATGCCTTCTTCTCTCTTACATCTCCCCTCAACCTATGTAGCTATTGGGACATCTTCTCTTCTTCTAAGAGGGTCTTGATGTTTAGCAAACATTCATTCCTTCAATAAAAAAATAAGCTATAACAAGATAAGAAATATATATGTATATCAAAATTCTATTAACCTTCAAGATGTTATCTTCATTTTGAAGAAGAGGAAATAAAGTTCATCAAGATAGTAAAGAACAGAATAGGTTTGAGTCCAGATGTCTCTAACAAAAGCTTTTAAACTAAACCCTCAGCCCTCCAGACACTGATGAATAAAACGCGTTCCTTGCTCTCACGGGGAATGGGAAACAAAGACACACAAATGGAATCTTTGATATGGTCCTATGTGTTCTGTAGGTTGGAGGCAAACCCTGGAGGCTGCAAGAGCAAAGAAGATGTTCAACTAACTAGAATTGGTTGGGGGAAAGAGGTATGTGTGAAACCTGAAGTTCACAAATGATTTTTTTAAAGAATTCAGTCTTCGAAGATGGAGAGAAGACAAGCCATTTGAAACAAAAGAATGAGCTCATACAAAGTCACAAAGGGAAGATATTGGGAAACCTAAAAGCATATGCCTCTTTTATTTAAATATCCCTGGCACTGCCTTGCAAAATACCCCGGGTTCTCTCAGCATGCCCCAGAGATGGGACACTGCCCCTCTGTGACAAATGAATTTGGGATCTTAGCTCTGGTGCTCTGGAAAGAGATGCAGGGGTACCCAACCTTTTGGCGTCTCTGGGCCACACTGGAAGAAGAGTTGTCTTGGGCTACACATTAAACACAGAAACACTAATGAAAACTGATGAGCAAAAATGTGGTTTGGAATAAATTTATGATTTTGTATTGGGCCACATTCATAGCCATCCTAGGTTGCATGTGGCCCAAGAGCCACAGGTTGGACACCTCTGAGTCTGATGAGGGGTTAGGAGACTCCAGAAACTGTATTATTTTTCTTTCCCCTTCTCTAACTCAGACATCCCAATCTCAGCACAAAAAGGTTACAATTTCCCTGGGAAGAAATTGTGCTGACCTCGGGTTTTCACAAAGCGTGTGGTATTTCTGCTTGGCTGCACAGCCTGCTGAAACACTGCTAAAATTACTTGTGAACAAGATGTCCCAAAAGTAAGCAGCTGAAAAAGGAGGACCAAGCTGAGGTCTGCCTGTGGTTATCCACTTCCCATGAGTCAGAAACATTCCAGGACCTTAATGCATTTGGCAACTCAGCTCCACCAGGTCCAAGTCCTCATCCAGCTGCAAACAAGAGGAAGTGTTCACTGCCCGGCTGATAACCTAAACAAGGAGGGATCTAGGACCGAAAAAAAAAGGGTCTAGGAATAAGGGTTCATATTTGCATCCTGTCTCATCAATTAGATTGACTCAGACTCCAGGGCTTCACTGACCCCTCTCTAAAACAAAACATTTCTCATTGCAGTACTCTGAACTTAGTTGTTATAAATGTTTTTGAAGTATTCAGCTTCTTATTGTTTTCAACAAAGGTGATGTTAGACCTGGTCGTTTTGACTTCTGGAGTTATAGAAATTAAACCTGACCCTAATACAGATTTACTCAGTCCTTAAACTGATAAGCCAAATAAGCCAAAAAGTATTTCCCACTGCATTTTCCTAACTCTGAACACTCATGAAAGAGATGGCCTTCTCCCAACCCATACTTACTAAGGGCATAGATATTTACAGTTTAATTCCTTGGGGTTAGCAAACTCTTCCTTTAAAAACAAAATCTTATGAAGAGGGGGAAATAAATTACCCCTTAGTATGACTGTTTTCTTCATTTTGCTGTCCCCCAACACCACTGAAGGCACAGAAAAAAAAGGAGATGTCTTGAAATAAAAGGGAAAGTTTTTAAAGTAATTTTGGAGTTAGTTTGCTTAAGTGAGGAATCAATTATGAACAGCACAGAAAAATAATACCAATCAATATTAAGTACTTATGATGGCACAAAAACTGAATATAACAAACCCAGGTAGAGGATTTCATTTCATCTATATTTGCAGCCATATGAAGCAAAGGAGAAATGGCACTTTGGCAGGAGATAGGAGACTAAGAAAATGAAACACTGTACTTTATTCAACAATAAAGGATCTGTTTTTCCTGAATTCGTCCAACTCCAGTTTAAGTTGCAAAGGGAGAAAGGAGAAGAGGCGATATTATGAAGGAGGGAAAGACAGAGACAAAATAGGATAGAAGCATTAAAAAAATGCTTTACCTACGTGTTCTTTATCCACTCAAAGTAGAGTGGATTTATAACTTAATTCATTCAACAGTAATTTGGTATCATCTACACATTGTTAAAACAGTACAAGATATGACACTTAATTCCCCTTTCTAGAATATCCCATGCATCTTCAGTAATCTCAGTACCTTTCTAAGTAGTTCTTTATGGATGAGCCACCAGTTTGGTAGTTCATATCTGTGCCACATGGTTACATTGTGTAACTGGGGACATTCTAGCTTCATCTGCCATGACATCTAAGCACCCGATAGGATTTCCACCTTGAAATATCCCCTTAAATAATATAACAAAATTCAACATTCCCCAAAGTAAAATTTACAATGTCTGCATTCAATTAAAAACAGGGAAACAAATAGGCAAATCTGAGTCATAGCCAGGAAAAACTCAATTAATTACAACAGACCCAGAACTGATAAGTGAAAAAATTATTTGACAATGATATTAAAATAATTGTCATAAATATGCTTCATGTATTGAAGAAGGTGAAGGACAATATGAGCATAATGAAGAGAGAAATGGAAAATATTTTTTAAATTCAAGTGAACTTCTGGAGATAAGAAATACAATATCTGAAATGAAAAAAGAGGGGGTGGAATTAGAGCACAAGAAAAGATTAGTAAACTTGGAGATACAGCAATACAATCTATGCACTAAAATAAAGCGCAAAGAGAAAATGAAAAGTTTTAAAAGAAGTGAACAGAGCATCAATGATTGTGGAACAATATCAGTATGCATGATAGTAATTATAAATGGATAATGGGAGGGAAGAAAAATACTTGAAATAATGGTAAAAAAAAGTTATCTAAATTTAAAGAATTATAGAAACACATAGATATAACAAGTTTGAAGAAACTGAAGCAGAAAAATGAGGAACTCCAAAGTACATCACAACAGAATTGCTAAAAAACAATGATAGAGAGAAAATCTTCAAAGAACTAGAGGAAAAAAGAAGGCATTACAAAATAAATGACAAAACAGCATAAAAGCCTTGGCATGGTGGCTCAGTTGGCTGGAGTGTTATCCTGTGCACCAAAAATTTACGGGTTTGATCCTGGTTGGCACGCATATGGGAGGCAACCGATGGATATGTCTCTCTCACACCAATCTCTCCCTCTCTCTCTCTCTCTCTCCCCCCCAATCAATAAACACATCCTCGGATGAAGATTAAATTTCTTTTAAAAACCAGCAAAAAAGACAAGATAGGGGAACTCTAGCTTTGTAATATTCGTACACAACACATGATTAATTTGACATTACTTTAAGGTAATATTGCAATTCCAGAGCAACCGCTAAAAAAGAAAATAAAACACAGAATTTTGAACAATGAACCCATGGTGGACATCAAGTGAAATTATTTTTTAAAATTCAATTAATCTAAGAGAAGACATGAAAAGAGAGAAATAGAATAAAGAACAGATGTTATAAATATAAAAGAAATAGCAAGATAGTAGATTTAAAGCCGGCTATATTGATAATGTTTTAAATATTGCAATTAAAAGGCAGATATTATAAGAATGGATAAAAGAACAAGCTCCAACTATATGCTGTCTATAAAAAACCTACCTCATGTAGAGAAACATAGGTTTAAAGTAAAAGGATAAAAAAGATATACTGTGCAAACACTATTAAAAGAAAGTTCGAATTGCTATGTTAGTTCAAAGTAGATTCAGAACCAGAAGTATTACTAGAAATAAGGAAAGACAGGTCATAGTGATAACAATATCAACTTGTCACAAAGGCGTAATTTTTCTGAATGTACATGCACATAACAGAGCTTCAAAACACATAAGCAAGAACAGATAGAATTGAAAGAATGGGAAATTCAAGATTATTATTGGGGATTTCAACATTCCTCATTTAGTAATTGATAGAATACCTAGTCACACACACAGGAAGATAAAAATATATAGCACATGAACATCAACATGGCCTAACTGGCATTTGTAGAACACTTCACCATGTAACACTAGAATATGCCTCTTTTATTTCATGTATACATGGGACAGGCACCAGATAAATCATGTTTTGGGCCATAAAACATAGACACATTTAAGAAAATTAAAATTATATGTTCTCTGACTACAGCAGAATACAAATGGAAATGAATAATAAAAAACTATCTAGAAAACCAAAAAATATTTGGAAACAAAAATACATTTCTAAATAACAAATGGTAAAAGTAGAAATCAAAAGGAAGATAAAAATATACTTTGAGATGTATGTAAATGAAAGTGAAATATATCAGAATTTGTGGAAAAGGAAAAAGTTCTCATATGAAATTTCTATTTTAAATAACCAATTAATTACAACCGTAATTGAATAACAATACAAAAATTTTTAATCATAAAAAAATAAATAAATAACCAATCAAAAAGAAAGTATTAAACCCAAACTAGCAGAAAAGAAAAAATATAAAAACAATGAGAGCAGAAATAAGTGAAGTGGAAAACAGCACAGCAGTAGAGAAGACCGAAGAATAATAAGCTGACTCTTTGAAAAGATTAATAAGATTGATATACCTCACATCTTGAACTGTCCAGTATGTATGGTTAGAACCAGCCACCTGGAACTATTGAGCAGTTAAAATGTGGTTAATACGAAATACAATATACTGTAGATGTAAAGTATACACAGGCTTTTGAAGACTTCTAGAAAAAATAAGAGAAAAATTTTATCACCTTAGGTTAGGCAATCTAAGGACATAAAATGTACAAAAAAATTGATAAAATAGGTATTATCAAAATTTTAAAAGTTTACTCTTCAAACTTTTGCCCTATAATTTTTGCACCTTTTTATTCTTTCAACTAATTTTTTTCTTTTCTGTTTTATTCATTATTGTCTATTCTATTACCGTTGTCCCAATTTTTCTCCCTTTGCCCCCCTCCACTCCCACAGTCATTCCCCACACCATTGTCTACATCCATGGGTCATTCACACATGTTCTTGGTTCATCTCTTTCCCTTCTCTCCACCCTCCCCCCCAACCCAACTCCCTCCATTCTGGCAGCTCTCAGTCTGTTCCATGTTTCCATGTCTTTGGTTCTGTTTTGCTTGTTAGTTTATTTTCTTCATTAGATTCCTCTTATAAGTGAAATCATATGGCATTTGACTTTCACCGACTGGCTTAAGTCACTTGGCATAAGAATCTCTAGCTCCACCCATGCTGTGGCAAAAAGTAGGAATTCCTTCTTTCTTTCTGCTGTGTAGTATTCCCTTGTGGAAATGTTCCACAGTTTCTAAATCTATTTATCTACCAATGGGCACTTAGGCTGTTTCCAACACTTGACTATTATAAATAATGCTGTTATGAATATTGGGATGCATAAGTTCTTTTGAATTGGTGAATCAGGATTCTTAGGGTATATTTCCAGCAGTGGAACTGTTGGGTCAAAAGGCAGTTCCATTTTTAGTTTTTTGAGGAAATTCCATACTGTTTTCCAGAGTGGCTACACCATCCTGCTAGGGTTCCCACCAACATGTGCTAGGGTTCCCTTTTCTCCACATCCTCGCCACCACTTGTTTGTTGATTTTTTAATGATGGCCATTCTGACAGGTGTGATGTGATATCTCATTGTGGTTTTAATTTGCATCTCTGATGGCTAGTAATGTTGAGCATCTTTTCATATGTCTATAGGCCATCTGCATGTCCTCCTTGGAGAAGTGTCTATTCAGGTCCTTTGCCCATTTTTAATTGGATTATTTGTTTCCTGGTGTTGAGTAGTATGAGTTCTTTATATATTTTGGAGATTAAACTCTTGTCTGATGTATCATTGGCAAATATGTTCTCCTGTATGGTTGGTTCCCTTTTCATTATGATAATGTTTTCTTTAGCCATGCAGAAGCTTTTTAATTGATGTAGTCCTATTTGTTTATTTGTTCCATTATTTCCCTTGCCCTAGGAGATACACTGTCAAAAATATTGCTATGTGGGATATCTGAGATTTTATTGCCTATGTTTTCCACTAGGACTTTTATGGTATCATGACTTATATTTAAGTATTTTATCCATTTTGAGTTTATTCTGTTGTATAGTATAATTTCATTCTAGATTGTGTCTAGTCCCACCTTTTTGCATGTACAAGTTCATTTCTCCCACCACCATTTATTGAAGAGGCTACTGTTATTTCATTGTATGTTGTCAAATATTAATTGACCATAGAGACATGGATTTATTGCTTGGCTCTTTATTCTATTCCATTGATCTCTGTGTCTGTTCTTATGCCAGTATGAGACTGTTTTCATTACAGCTGCCTTGTACTATAGTTTGATATCAGATACTGTGATCCCTCTAACTTTGATCTTTCTCAAGATTGCTGAGGCTATTTGGGGTCTTTTTTGGTTCCATATAAGTTTTTGAAATATTTGTTCTAGATCTGTGAAATATGCCATTGGTGTTGTAATAGAAATTGTTTTGAATGCCTGGGTAGTATGGACATTTTAATGATGTTAAATCTTTCTATCCATGAACATGGTATATGCCTCCATTTATTTGTATCTATGTCAATTTCTTTCTTCAGTGTTCTATAGTTTTCTGAGTACAGGTCTTATACTCCTTGGTTAAATTTATTCCTAGGTACTTTTTTTTTTTTTTGCTATAGTGAATGGGATTTTTTTTTCTTAGTTTCTCTTTCTGATAGCTCATTGTTAGTGTACAGAAATGCCATCAATTTCTGAATATTGACATGTATCCTCCTATTTTGCCAGGTTCACTTATTAAGTCAAGTCATTTTTTGGTGGTCACTATAGAGATCTCTATGTACACTATCATGTCATCTGCAAATAATGACAGTTTTACTTCCTCCTTCCCGATCTGGATGTCTTTTATTTATTTTTCTTGTCTGATTGTTGTGGCTAGAACTTTCAGCACTATGTTGACTAAGAGTGGTAAAAGCAAACACCCTTGTCTTATTCCTGATCTTAAGGGAAAAGCTTTTAGTTTTTGCCCGTTGAGTATGACATTGGCAGTAGGTTTCTCATATGCAGCTTTTATTATGTTGAGGTAGGCTCTCTCTATTCCCACTTTGCTGAGTGTTTTTATCATAAATGTGTGCTGGATTTTATCAGGTGCTTTTTCAGCATCTATTGATATTATCATGTGATTTTTGTCCTTCATTTTGTTTATATGGTATATTATTTTTATTAATTTGTGAATATTGTACCCAGAATACATCCCTGGAATAAATCCCACTTGATCATGGTATATGATCTTTTTAATGTATTGTTGGATCTCGATTGCCAATATTTTGTTGAGGATTTTAACCTATATGTTCACATTGGCCTGTAATTTTTTTCTTTGTTGTGTCTTTACCTGACTTTGGAATTAGGATAATGCTGGCTTCATAAAACAAGTTTAGGAGCTTTCCCTCCTCTTGAATTTTTTGGATTACAATGGCTTGAACAAGCAAGGCTTTTTGCTCATTGATGTTAGGGAGAACACATATCTAGGGAAACCTTGGGGTACCTCAGTAAAAGAGCATTGGAAAGAAATCATTATAGGATTTGGACTGTGGTTGGGTGATTTGGAGGGCATTCGAAGAAAGTAGGGGTTGATTCTAGATTGTGGCTATCAGAAATTGAAGGCAATTCCAGGATTAGTTAGCTGAATACTAAATCTACAGGGATGGCAGACGGGCTGTAATGAGTCAAGAAGTAATAGTTATTCTGTTCATCCACACATTTAGTATTTTGTGAGAAGCAAATAAGCTTGTTTTCATCTTTACATAGACAGAGTTATAAAATGGACCTGCTTTGCATTTTTATCATGGTCTCAGAGTAGTAACCTTGTCCACAATTTTTATATTGTGAGATTCTCTACATCCTATAGGAGAATAACATGATCAAGTTGTTGGCCTGGTCCCAGGCCAGCTTTCAAATGCCAGGGAATTCCCTTATTTATTTATTTATTTTTTCCTTTCTCAATCAAGAAATGGAAACAATACAAATGTCTATCAAACTGATAAATGAATAAACAAAATGTAATGCATCCATATAATTAAATACTACACAACAATTTTTAAATGGACTTCTATTATACGCAACAGCATAGAAGAGTCTCAGAAATGCAAGAAACTGGATACAAAAGTCTATATACCATATGATTCCAATTACATAAAATTCTAGAAAATTCAAAACAATAGTGGCTAAGAGCTGATCACTTGATGGGTTCTGGGGGTAAATGCAGGTACTGACTGCAAAAGGGAGGAGACACATTTGGTGTATGAAATAGTCTATGTCATGATTATGATAATACAATAGTTATGACTGTAAACATCCCAAGCCTCATCGAGTTGTACTCTCAAATTGGTGAAGTTTATTGTATACAAATTTTACCTCTATAATTCTTTAAAAATATATATTTATCCTCTTTGGGGGGTAAGGATGGTTTAGTTTTTAGACACACAGTAGCCAGTCTCATCCTTCTAGAGTTAAGTGAAAACATTTCCAGTCCTTCTGATTAGCGAATCTCCACCAAGAACAAACAAAATTTTTCTAAAACAGGGGGAAAATAAGAGTTGACATTTTAGTGGATCAACTAGACCAACTAGCCACTGGTCAAGGAACATCTGAATACTGTCCCTTCTCCAGAGTTGATCCTATCAGTGGCCCTAATATTTCAGTTTTCACAACCACAGTGACCTCTAAAGAAGTGAGGGTCAACAAACAGAATACTGGCTTGTCACTTTCCTTCTCTTGACCTTAGCTCTAACCCTCTATAAAGGGAAAGGGGTGGATATAAGCATTTCTCAGGGCATTTCTAGCTCAAAAAAGCATCCTATATGAGTTATATTTGCCAGGCTTAATTTAGGTTAAAGTGTGCTTCTGGCATTCAGTATGTGCTTGTGCGTGTACATATGCATGTGTTGTTAGTGATGTGGGCTGGGTCGAATGGGTATAGGAGAGGAGTAGATGCTATAGACTTGGTGGATTGTTTTATTCAGCTAAAGATCAACAGCATGGATGATTTCTGAGAATTCTTGAGAGTGTATAATGCTCATTAATTTAATAAAAATGGTTATTGCTTATCATAATGGAGACTACCTAACAAATATAAGATGAAAATATCTTTAAAGTAATAACTTGGTGTCAGCTCTGATTCTTGCATTAAATCCTCCAATTTCCATTGAATTTCTAAAAACAATGCTACCATATGACCCCACAAGAGGGGCCTCTACCTGGAGCCCCACACTTTAGAGTTCCCCTCTTTGTTCCACTCCTTCAACTGCTCCCGACCCCATGAAATTAGAAATCCATGAACCCAGGGGGACAGGTCAACTCAGCATGGGTACCCCAAACCACATCTATCTAGACAACACTTAGAGTACTTAGTCCCACCCCCCAGTTCCCTATCCCATCAGCTTGGAGTTCACTTCTAGAACCTAGGTAAGCCTTTTCCCCAGGTCTTTTGTTTACCCACGCTTCAGTGTAAGGGGTAGAAGAGGCTTGGTGGTGAAGACTGGACAGAGCTTGGATGAGTAAGTAGACTGAGGGGTTCAATGAATGCACACAAGGGCCCTTGCAGTGCAAGTCAAGGCTAGGAATAGAAGAAAAAGAAGGAGGAGCACAGGCCAGGGACCAGGCCTTCCCATGCCCCCATGCTACCATGTTCAAGATCAGAACTCTGAGGAGTCTAAGAACTCTAAATGTAAACCTGGTCTTCAGGTTATAATCGTCAATGTAGGCATTGAGAACATATTTTATTTCACAGATGTTAGCTGTGTTTAGAACATTTACATGCATAGACATATGACATGTATGTCTCCATTTGGTAATTTTGCTCTGGGACCTGGTAAAAGTTAGGAGACTTGTCTAGAATCCACAGACAATTTGAAAAGAGTTTATTCACTATAAGGCAACTTACTCAGACTACGCCAGCCGAGAAGTGTCTGAAGGTGCACCATCTCAGTGCAATGACTCCTGCCCTGTTCTTGACTGGGAGAATTTAGACCATGATCTTCAAAGCTTTGAATCCATCCCATTGATTATTCCACTTAATTTCAAATAAAACTAATAAATAGAAAGATTCTCATGATAAACTCTGGTGACATATTTAATATATATTGACCTTAATTTGCTACCACAGAGATTAGTGTAGGAGAATGCTAAATCTACCATGAAGAGATTAAGAAAAAAGAGGTTGTTAAAATGAGTTAAAAGAAATTATTAAAAGTAATTTTGAGCTCTGCCAGTGAAACTGTTTGGCAAATCAAACAGAGAATAAGCAGATAATGAAGTGCTTGGAGAACTTAAGGACACATTACCCAGATATAGAAAAAAATGGAAAAAAAATGATGGCAAGGCCTATCCTTGATTAGTTTGCAGACTTTCCACTGGAGGGTGCATGTATGTGTGTACGGTGATAAAGAAGGAGATAGGAGGAGAATGGCTTCTTTTGTTAATACCTACCATGGAACAAATGGCCTCTGTTCCTCCCTAAAGGGAAAATGTCCTCGTAAATAGCTCTTTGTTTTTGCAGAAAGTGACATATTAGTTGTCCATTATGGTAGTCATAGTTTCATGTAGCTTCCTCACTGTGGAAAAAAATCTCAGGAGACACTCTCAGCCTTCCCAAAACTTTTGGTGACATTAATAGACCTTCAAAGTCCTGTAAGTTTAAGAAGGACACGCGGTAAAGTCTTGCTACATTAAGAAGTGTTTTTGGTTAACTGTGAAATTGACAGGTGTCCAAAACACCTAGTAATGTTGATATTTTGTTGTCAGAATAGACATATTAGAGAGGTGTGTGGATTTAAGAAATATGTTCACATGGCATCTGCTTATTTCACAACAGGAGTCATTCATATGATCTAGAGTTAAGTTTCTGAAGTACTTAAGTCAGAAGGTGAGACCCACTCAGACTTGGCAGACCAATCCCAAGAGCCCACAGGTTGGAGGTGGGTCCCTGGCTTGGGAAGATCAGAGAAAAGAGGCATAAAGCAGTTAGAGTTGAGAAATCCCATGTTCCATTTAATTCATGGAGCATGTAAAAAACCATGACACTTTTCATTAAAAACAACTTTAATTTGATGGATATAAGATTCTGTGAAATGATATTAATTCACTCAACCAGTGGGTATGATACAGTGAGAAAGCACCACTGGGATTAGGAGACTCAGCCCATCCAGCTGAGCAAGTCACTTCCCTTCCCCATGCCCAGCTACCTACCTAGTGTTAACTTTAGAGACACTGAGTTGCACCCTTGGAACAGAACAATGAGGTAGCTGTTGATAACTATACATTCCACACAACATGTATCATAATAGAAGTATCTAAAATGGCATTAAAGGGGGAAAAACAGGATGTCTGTAATAGCATAAACAATTAAAAATCAAAAAAGAAAAAAATAACAAAATAAAATGTTCTTAAAAGGTCTCTGATTTCCAGGGTAGTGTCGATCTAAAAGGTGAGCAATGGGAGCATAGAACATGGAGAAACAGAGCCACGTATCTGAGTACTGTACAGGGAAAAAGGTAGTCTGAAGAGTTAAGTGAGGGTTTAACCCACCGGGCAGTTATGCCCTGTGACTGACTATTAAGGCACTACGCAAAATCAACCATTTAAACTACATAGATGCTTCATTCTGAAGCTAACCGCAGCAAGAACACTTGTAATTACAGATGGCTTCCCATGCAGCTTGTCCAGAGAGACTATGTTTGCTGGAGAATGTGAGTGTAGTGTCTACTTATAGTTTTCTTTGTGCCTTAATAAAAATTCTTTTATGAATTAGCCTCTTGTGGATCTATTCTCACTCTCTCACTCTTTGGGTGTGCTTGCACAGGTTACTGTCTTCTAAAGCTCAGTTTACTCATGAATAAAATGGAAAATACAACCTTTCCATCCTCCTGGAGTTGTGTGAGGGCTTAGTGATCAAAGCATGTAAAAGAACTTGGCACAGTCCTGGGCACCTAGTGTTGTCCAATAAATGTCAGTTAGGTCCATTGCTACCTTCCTTGTCCTTGCCTATTCTCTGTTCTCTGTTTATCTCTCCATCCATCTACCCCCATCTATTCTCTGCCTCATCTACCAAACCAGCCAGCTGATCACTCGGTCATTGAGCAGTCATTTGCCATCTAACAAAATGTATGTAGGGAGCATGCACTGGGCTGGGCACTGAAGCTACAAGCATAAATAGTACCCAGAAATCTCCTTAAGGGCTCACTCTCTCCTTGGCACTGGACTCTGCCATCCCTTCACATTGTGAAGGACACACAATAATAGGCACAACTGTATTGAACCCACTGATATTATTATAGATGGTGAATATCAGTCTCATTGAGGAACTCCAGAAAACTGACAAAATTGAGTCTCTGAACCTCCAGAGTTGAAGGTTGGTATCTAGACTGTGGTGATTTCAACAGTCTTCTTAGGCCTCTTGGAAGCCAATAAATGGTCTCCCTTGATGAACTGCTTCTGCATGTCCTTTTACCATGATTTCTCTCTTAACTTCTATACCATATAAAATAATCAAGTTGTTTGCACATAGTAGAATCTAGATTATTAGCATATTTGACTTTGGTGTTCCTTGGGCCATACTGTCCAAATCTTATGTGCAACATTTATCCAGGTCTCATAATACACTAGATTATTCCCCTTGAGTCAGTTTTCCCTTAGCAGTATTGTTATCATTCTCCATCCAGGTAGCTGGAAACCATAAAACAGTGTCTATTTTAAAGATATTGTGGTGCTGAGTTAGAGCATTTGCCTTCCTGGAAAAATATTAACATATTCAAAAGTCCTTGAAGAAAATTGTGTCAGTGGTTACCACCTTTACTCTTGTTCCTAGAATCCCTGAAAGACAGCGTGGGAGGGGGTGGAGGGATTGAGCAAAGAGGAAAAAGAACTCATGAACATGGACAGCAGTGTGGTGATTGTGGTAGGGAGGAGGATGTAAGGGAACTAAATAGTAATGGGAAAAAAACAATAAAAATATTTTTAAAAGGACAGACTGAGAAGGGGATTTTTTTTTGGGGGGGGGGTTACAACTATAAATGAATTTGAAAAAGCCAGAGAGGAAAATTATCTGCTTCCATAGAAAGCCATGTTGACATGACAGGTAATTAGCAGGGCAACCTGTTTCTCTGAGATGGAAAGCTTAGCCATATCAAGGACTTAAAGCTCCCAGCACTTCTTATATCCCCTAGTGAATTCCTTGTCTGCAAACAGCCAGCTCTGCCAACTGACAGTGACTTTCACCTTGAATCCTTCAAAGGCACCTTTCTTGGAAAATCCCTTCACTATGATGCAGAATAGCAATAACTTTTCCATCCTGGCTACAGTTCACAAAGTATGTTGAGGTGGAAGTGATCTGAAACCCAGAAGAACTGACCTGTCCCATAGAATCATGTTTTTTGTATGAATGTGCTTCACATACTGTCTTTCTTGATGTGCAATTTCTCATTTTTCCCTTTAAAGCATGGAAACTGAGAGGGTGGGAATTCCCCAGATGCCTATTTGAAGAGAGAGAGTTTAGGTCAAAGTGAGAAAAATGTTTCTCCCCCTGGAATTTTACACTGAATTATTTTTGTGTTGATGTGCAAAGATATTATGTGTAGGAGGAGAAGGGAAAGAGTTGATGTACGTGCATAGTTGAGCAAAGAGGCAAGTTATCCAATCTATTTCATAAAACCTGAGCTGATCACTACTGAATTTCAAGGTGTTATAATTTGTAATCCATAAATGCTCCCACTGAACAGCTTCAAGAGCTTCTTTTTAAAATATACCACTCCCCAGAGCCTGTGCACCCAGCGGACAGCTACAGACTGTGTGGGGGCACAACCACCCAACCACCTCCACAATCAACACAATCAAGGGACAGACCCAGCAGGCACCAGAGTCCTGCTGAAGTAAGTCCTGCTCTGTGCAGTGGGCCACTGTATAACTGATCCTTCACAGTGGTCAGAGATTGGCAGTCAGTGGTTACAGCCAGTCCTTGCAGCTGATCATCCTAGGTAAATCACTTCCATTGGCCTACCAACAGCAATCAAGGCTCAACTACATACAAGAGGAGGGTGTATGCAGCCCACATGGTGAATCCACCTCAAGTATCCAGCTTGAGTGATTGGGGAGGCTATGCCACTGGAACCTACAGGACACCTACTACATTAGGCCATTCTACTACGCCAGGGAGACACAACAGCTCTACCTAATACATAGAAATGAACACAGGAAGGCTGGCAACATGGGGAGATAAAGAAACATGTCCCAAATGAAAGAACAAAACAAGATTCCAGAAAAAGAAATAAACAAAATGGAGATGAGCAAGCTACTAGATGCAGAGTTCAAAACACTGATTATAAGGATGCTCAATGAATTAAGGGGAAGAATAGATGAACTCGGAGAGAACTTCAACAGCATGAAAAAGAACATGGAACCCATAAAAAAGAACCAGTCAGAAATGAAGGATACACTAACTGAAAAAAAGAACAATTTATAAGGAATCAACAGTAGAGTAGATGAAGCTGAGAATCAAATCAGTGACTTAGAATATAAGGAAGTAAAAACACCCAATCAGAATAGAAAAAAAAAATCCAAAAACACTAGGGTACTGTAAGAAGCCTCTGGGACAACTTCAAGCATACCAACATTTGCATTATGGGGGTGCCAGAAGGAAAAGATAAAGAGCAAGAAATTGAAAACCTCTTTGAAAATATCATGACAGAAAACTTCCCTAACTTGGTGAAGGAAATAGACACACAAATCCAGGAAGCACAGAAAATCCCAAACAAGATAAACCCCAAGAGGTCCACATCAAGACACATCATAATTAAAATGCCAAAGCTTAAAGACAAAGAGAGAATCATAAAAGAAGAAAGAGCAAAGCAGTTAGTTATCTACAAGGACGCTCCCATTAGAATGTCTGCTGATTTCTCAACAGAAACTTTTCAGGCTTAAAGGGAATGTCAAGAAATACTCAAAGTGATGAAAAGCAAGGACCTACAACCAATATTACTCTACCCAACAAAGAGATCATTTAGAATAGAAGGACAGATAAAGAGCCTCCCACACAAGAAAAAGCTAAAGGAGTTCATCATCACCTACCAGTATTATAAAGGCTCTTCTTTAAGAAGAAGATCAAAAATATGAACAATAAAATAACAATAGATACATATCTATTGATAATTGAATCTAAAAATCAAAATAAAAGAACAAGCAGAACAGAAACAGAATCATAAATACAGACCCATTTTGAGGGTTGCCAGATGGGAAGGGGGTTGGGGGAATTGCTGAAAAAGGTAAAGGGATTAAGAAGTACACATTGCATAATACCTGATATCAAACTATACTACAAAGCCACTGTATGCAAAACAGTCTGGTACTGACATAAAAAAAGACACATAGATCAATGGAACAGAATAGAGAACCCAGAAATAAACCTATGTCTCTATGGTCAATTAATATTTGACAGAGGGGCATAAGCATACAATGAAGTAAAAATAGCCTCTTCAATAATGGTGTGGGGAGAACTGAATTGGTATATGCAAAAAAAAATGAAACCAGTCCACCAACTTACACCATACACCAGAATAAACTCAAAATGGATGAAAGACTTAAATATAAGTTGTGATACCAAAAAGTACTAGAGGAAAACATAGGCAGGAAAATTTCAGATATCCCACATAGCAATATTTTTTGCTGATATATCTCCTAAGGCAAGGGAAATAAAGGAAAAATAAACAAATAGGACTACATCAAATTAAAAAGTTTCTTCACAGCTAAAGAAACCATCATCAAAGTGAACAGGGAACTGACCGTATTGGAGAACATTTGCCAAGGATACATCTGACAAGACTTTGATATCCAAAATATATAAAGAACTCATACTACTCAACACCAGGAAGACACACAATCCAATTTTTAAAAAATTGACAAAGGACCTGAATAGACACTTTTCCAAGGAGGATGTATAGAGGGCCCCTAGACATATGAAAAGATGGTCAACATCACTAGCCATCAGAGAAATACAAATTAAAACCACAATGAGATATCACATCACACCTGTCAGAATGGCCATCATTAAAAAATCAACAAACAAGTGGTGGCGAGGATGTGGAGAAAAGGGAACCTTAGCACATGTTGGTGGGAACCCTAGCAGGATGGTGCAGCCACTCTGGAAAACAGTATGGAATTTCCTCAAAAAACTAAAAATGGAACTGCCTTTTGACCCAGCAGTTCCACTGCTGGAAATATACCCTAAGAATCCCAAATCACCAATTCAAAAGAAGTGCATCCCAGTGTTCATAACAGCACTATTTACAAAAATCAAGTGTTGGAAACAGCCTAAGTGATGAATGAATTTAAAAACTGTGGTACATTTACACAATGGAACACACAGCAGCAGAAAGAAAGAAGGAACTCCTTCCCTTCATGACAGCATGGATGGAACTGGAGAGCACTATGCTGAGTGAAATAAGCCAGGCAGTGAAAGACAAATACCATATGATCTCACCTATAAGAAGAATCAAATGAACAAAAGAGAACCACAGGCATGGAAACGTGGAACAGACTGACAGTAACTAGAGGGGGAAGAAGAGGATAATGGTGAAAAGGGGAAGGGACTAGTCAAAGAACTAGGATACAAGAGACTATCCATGTATGAATGACCCATGGATATGGACAACAGTGTGGGAATCATGTGGGAGCGGGGGGTGGGATGGGCAGAGGAAGGCAAAGAGAGAAAATTAGGACTACTGTAACAGAATAACAATTAAAAATAATTTTAAAAAAGAAGTATAAATTGGTTGTTACAGAATAGTCATAGGGATGTAAAGTACAGCATAGGAAATGTAGTAGCCAAAGAATGTATGTGCATGACCCATGGACATGGACAAAGGTGTGGGGATTTCCTGAGGGAAGGGAGGAGGAAGGGGAGAGTCTGGGTGAAGAGGGACAAAAGGAGAAAAATTAGGACAACTGTAGTAGAATAAACAATAAAATATAACTTAAATTTTAAAAAATAAAATAAAATGTCTCTCATAGTAAATTGGCATATATAAAAATCCTCCTTTATCTTTTTTTCCCAGGAAGTAGTAATTTCATTTCTCATTCCCAAGGTTTTATTTACTTTTTATCCACTCATGAAGCTCCTCCCCCAAAGTAAATTATAAGAGGACAAAGAAGGCTTCATAGAGACTTTACAAAAGAGCCCCAGAGCACCCTTAGAAGGGAGACCCAGAAAGTTGACAAGGATGACTAAGCAGTGGGGCACCAGCATCTGCAACTGATGCAGCTGGAGTAGCCACCACTGGTGTCAACTCTAAAAATTAAAGTTAAGCTTATTCTCTTGACCAGTTCACAATCTTTTTCTCTTACTTGTTCAGTTCCTTCTAAAAAAAATTGTCAGTTTGTCATCTTCTGTCTCAATATGCTTTAGAGCATCTCACTCCACCAAGATAGCATTGGACCAATGGAGTGTAGATCATTCAACGTGACAAGTAGCAAAGCAGGTAAAGAATTTGTGCTACCCAGACATCCATTGTATATCAAGCCATAAGCACATTTTTTTTCTTCCTACTCTCTTGTTTCAATGTTTTCTGAATACACTATGTGTCAAACACATGCTGAATACCTAAGGTATTATCTCGTATGACTGTCCCCAAACCCTATAAATGTGATCATTTTCATATCATCATCATCATCACCATCATTATGGAGATTTTTATCAACTTGCAAAATTAGGTGGAAGAGTTAGGATTTGGATCCAGGTAATCTGATCCAAAGCTCACATATCAACACGACTCTGTATCTGCCCTACCCATTTACTTTAGCTCTGTTCAGCTTGTTGAGTATGGCCAAACTACAGCACGCTAATTCTTGTAGAAGATGTAGATTGGTTAAAAGCATCAAGTTTTGTTGTGATCAACTAGAGGGAAATAAACTGAATTGCAGCATAAAAAATGTAAGTTAGCTACATAGAAAGACTTCTTGAAATCAAGGCTTAAATTGCCATTCCATTATCTTCTTGGATCAGAAGTTAAGAGGAGCAGAACATTTATACCTATGTTTTTAGAGTTGTTTGAACAGCCATACCTAAAGCAGAAAATAGATTATTCATGTAGAAGTTTTCCAGACACATTAAATTACTGGTGAATGAATTCCTGATATTAGTCATTCCTGGTTCTCCCCTTCCCTAGTACATGCATGAACATATGCCCTTGGCCCATTACTCCTCCAATCTTTCTTATTTATCTCCTTGCTTTTTATTAATGGAGAATTCTTAAAATATGGAATGGCTTCCCTTAAGTGCCAGCTTGACAATCAGTTGATAGTGATTGCCTCTTTTACTGAACAAAGAAAGGCTGGCAAGCCAAGAATGCCAGGACCTACTCCCTGTTTCCTCCTCCAAAATGTGTAGAAGGCACACAGTGGCACAATGAACACCCAACTGAGTTCGGAGCCTGTGGGGGTAGACTAGTGCAGTGTGGAGCTCTAGAAGAGGTTCAGGAGGTAGACCCACTTAGGTTGAAATCTTTTTAAGTCATAAATTAGCTGGGTGACCTTGGATAAATTATTTAAGCTTTCTGAGTCGTAGTATCTGCATTTTTTTAAAAGTCATTTTATATCTACCAAAAAAAAAAAGCATGCAATGAGCATGTGTAATTGGGGGGCAGATAACCTGAATAGGCATTTCTGCAAAGACATACAGACGGCCAAAAGACATGAAAAGATTCTCATCATCACTAATCATCAGGGAAATGCAAATTGAAACCACAATGAGATATCACCTCACCCTGTCATAATGGTTATCATCAATGAAACAACGAACGAAACAACAATGAAACAACAACATATTTCAAGAAGATATATTTACCCCTATGTTTATTATAGCATTATTGACAATCACCAAGATACAGAAGCAACCTGAGCATCCATCTTTGGATATATGGGATAAAAAATATGTGGTACATACATACAATAGAATATTACTCAGCCATAAAAAAGAATAAAATCTTGTCATTTGTGGCAACATGGAAGGACCTAGAGGGCATTTTGCTGAGAAAAATAAGCCAGACAGAGAAAGATAAATGCCATATGATTTCACTTAAACATGGAATCTAAAAATAAAAATAAATAAATGAACAAACAAAACAGGAGAAAAAACTCATAGACATAGAGAACAAATTTATGGTTGCTAGATGGAAGGGAAGTTGTGGGGCAGGGGGGGCAATGGGGGGAAAAGCTGAAGGGATCAACAAGTAAAAATTACCAGTTGTAACAACAGTCACAGGGATGTAAAGCACGGCATACAGAATATAGTCAACAATATTGTAATTAGTATGCATGATGTCAGAGGGGTACTTAACTTATGCGGTGATCATGTTACAGAACTAACCAATGGTGTTCTGGAACAGCTGTGGAGTTCAATGGCCCACTGCCAAGAAGCATGACTCCCAAGGGAAGAATTTGGTGGAGAAAGAAAGGGGTTGTTTATTTAAAGGTTATACAGGTTTAGAATAATGGTAGATTTCTGCCATTAAGTCCCGCTCACTTTAAAAACACCCCAAAACAATAGTCCTGCCTCCCTCTGCCAAACCAGGCCAGTTTCAGTATATGCCACTCAGAGGTACCATCTTTCAGAAAAGCAGAAGTCTGCAGCTCAGCACTCCGGTCAGAGTTCAGCTCCAAGCACCTCTCGCATCTCTGCGTGCGTGGCCAGCCAGGTCCCCCAGCACTGCCAGCTCTGCCGCTGTCTCATCCAGGCAGACCTCCAGGCAGACTCACTGACCTTCAGACCACCCGCTCTCATTTTCAATGCTTGGCTCAGAACTTCCTGCATGATCTAACATCTGGGTCTTCCTGTGGCACGTTACTGTCCGACATTTCTGTCACCTCCCCGGGGTCTTCGGCCCTATTTTGTCTGCCATCTTTAGTCAGAGTGAGAGTTCCCAGGGACACACAGGCATCCAGGTGGGCATCTATCCCCCGCCACTCACGCAGGCGCCGTGTAAGCTTCCACCCTGGCCAGGTCAGGAGTCACTGCGCGTTCTCACAGTCACATGCACAATTCTGCAGCTTCCGAGATCTCCCTTTCAGGAAGGCATGGCTGTTAATCTGATTTTATGAAGTAATGTGTCAAACGCTGCACTTTCCGCTGTTCCCTTCCCCCATCCTACCCGAAGGCAGGATTGTGGGCTCTTCCCCTATTATCAGGGGCCCCACGCTCTGTATCCCGTTACAATCACTTCGTAAATTGTATAAACATGTGACCCCTATACTGTGGATCTGAAGCCAATATACTATTGTATGTCAACTTTCATTGAAAAGATTTAAGCTTTTCTAAAAGGAAAGTGCCTATTTTATATTTTTAGAATAAACCTTCTTGCCTAATTTTTAATTATAAGCTAAATTCACTTTATATTTCTCTGTATATTGTTTACCTGCTCCCTCTGTTGTAGTCCAACTGGAATATTCAAAGTCCTTCCTGTCTTGTTTTTTAGTCTAGAATGTTTCTCTCCCTCCATAAACTCCCCTCCTGAAGACTTTTATTGATCCTTCTATCATTTTAATCCTATAATGTCTAAGACACTTTCTACCAAATATTCAATATTCTTCTTTAAATTTCAAAAGCACACAAGACTCTCTGTAATACAAATTCTACTCGCTTCCCCAGCCTCATCTCATGCTACGCACCCCTCAGTTTCGGCTTCAGAAATGCCAGAAGTCACCACATTGTTTTGTGTGTCTGTTTTTGGAACAGGTTTCTTTGTCTAAAGTGCTTTTCCTCGTGGTGAACTCCTACTCATCCTTCAAATCCGACGGTGGCATCATTTCTTCTATATTAAGTGTTCCCTCGTGTCTTCTCTGGCTGGCCCACCAAAATTCATCACCCATATTTCTTCATTAATTCAACAACCTGTGAATTTGCTATTATTGCTTTTATCACATGATCTTAGGCATCACTTACCCACATATGTCCAAATCTGAACTCCTTGAGGATAGAAACTATGTGGTATATATTTTGTATGTCCAGTCACCATGGCTGGCATGCAGTTAAAAGGTGCTCAGAAATATTTGAAAGGTTGAAATAAATATCACATACAGTCTGAAATACTATTTTACATTCGATTACATATTCTCTTATTTCGTGGTTATGCCTATCTGTCTAGGCTTCTCAACGGATTGTGAGTTCTTTGGAGGCAGACAGGACCTGGATTGCTCTGGCTCCTATAGGGCTGAGCATTTACTAGATAATCGTTTGTGGAGTGAAACAGTGCAGTAGAGAAGCGGGTGGGGGCGGATTTGCAGCAAGAAGTGAGTAAATCCATATAACTTACTCATGAGGCTGGCAATGACCCTTCCAAATACAGAAGAAGAGCACATGAGACTGACCATACACTTGCCCTCCTGAAAAAGAGAGCCTGAAAGCCTTATTAGTAAGATGAAACTCGTAAGTAGAATGGGAATAAGGAGAAGGTCCAAGTTCTAAAGTTGAACTCGGTTTTTATAAACCTGTCCCTAACTCCCTCCATGAGACTATTGTGTAGCCTGCTATGGAAAGGTATTTGTCTTTTAGCAATTACACATATTTTGCAAGTGCTAATGCTTCTGTGGTGGAAAAAGAAGGCCAAAGGGGAAAAAAAAAGAAAAACAAATTGGGGGGCGGGGAGGGGAGTAGAGGGAGGGGGGGGAACTGGTTTGAAGGAATTTTATCTAATTTCATTTTAATTAGATCCTTTTTCTAACTGAGTTTCTAATTTTTCAATTAGCAATTAGCAGCTGCAACTCATTCTGAGCATCACGAGGTGCCAAAGACACTAATTACACCACAGGAGTAGGAGGCTGGAAATGAGAAATAAAATTATCCATGAATGTTATTAGAAGAAAGGAATGATTACTCTCTGTAATAATATACTGATGTGAGCCTAATTAGATTGAAGGATTCAAAAGGAAAAAATGAGATTTAAAAATGGATCACATTTAGTTTTCTTAAGGTCATAATTTGCTATAAATATTGGTTTAGAACATCTCACTTGAAAACACGTTTGCAAGCCTGATAATGTTTATGTCAGGTTGTTCAGAATGACCCACATCTCTAGTATACAATAACCTAAAACATCACTGACTTCTGAAATGCCAGTGCTCTACCTGTTTCCAATACCCTGCCCCTGAACTCTGCCCGACAGTTTTCACCGTTTAATTTTAGCTGAAACACCTCAAAATCGACATTGGCAGTAGCTTTCACTTTCTTATGCTCTTCATCCACAGTCCAACATGCCCATCAACCTGCATTCTAGCTGTCTGTCAAGGGTGTGGCCATCCTCCTAAGAGCTCAGACTCCAACCCTTGAAGTAATCTTTGATTTCTCCCTGTTTTTATCCTTATCCACAGCTCTGTCCTGGGCAGTTCAATCAGTTTTGCAAGTTCTGCCCCACTAATTCTCCCACCAGGCTTTTCTCATTCCCAATGCTAGGAGTAAGCACCCCTAATTTCATTCCATAACTTCTGGAAAGATGCCTTCTACCTTATTCTCCCAGGTTCCTTTTTCTGCAAAAGTTCCTGGATCATATTATTTCCCACCGGAACTAGTCAGTGGTTGCCCCTGCTTTGGGGGGGGGAATAAAAATCTCAAACTCCTAAACCTTTATGTATTTTTCTCCAGCCTACATTCTGATAAAATGTTTTCCTCTTCTGTTTCACTAGTCTATGCTACAGCCAAACTAATGTATGTGTTTAATGCCTTGCTTGTTCTGTATCTTTTAATTGATATCCCTCATATCTATTTCCAGAAAGTTAAATCCTACTTATTCTGCAAGATCCAGCTCAAATAATGATAATATTCCTAATCCTCCTTTGCATGCATATGGGGCTTTTAATTTTCAAAGCCAGTCCACATCCATAGGGTTTATTTAAGCCCCACAACAGCTCCAAGGGAGGCAGGAAGGAGTGGCATTATTAATCCTCTTTCACAGAGGAGGAAACTGAGACCCAGGCAGGATAAGTGAATTGCCTGGTAATCAGTGACAGAGCAGAAGCAGACCCACTGACTCTCAGCTGACACGCTTTTCTTTTGAGCACCAGCAATTCTCAGACTGTGTTTGTTTTTGCTTTCCAATCACCTGGATGGAGTCTTGCAGTAAAACAGCTGCCTTCCTGGTGGAACATGGAAAAATTGATGAGCTCCCATTCCCTGGCCCACCTATCTGTCTTTATATTTCTCACCACATTTGCCACTAATTATATTTCTCTTTATAATCTGAGCTCTCCAGTTAAGTAATGCAATTGATCACTCTTGAAAAATATCACTAATTCCAAAATGGCCCCAGAAGTATTTTATCATGCTGCTTCCTTTTTCATTTTTCCACCCCTGGTGTTAGAATTATTAAAATGTCACATTCATCAGGGGAAAAAAACAAAACAAAACAGAACTAAGGGCCTAGAAATGTAGTGTCTGTAGGTGTCAGGGGAGAGAAGAACTTAGGGAACATTTTTGATATAGTATCTTAAGACAAAAAGGGCAAAAATTAATTTGAAATACAAGTAAAACACGAGACGGATCTTTGTTAATCTGAAGCTTCCAAGGGATACAGCACCTGCAAAGGAGAGAGCAGGGTGCCACCCTTTCTCTGTAAACTAGGCACTGCCTTTCACCTGTCTGTGTCTCGGCTAACAGGTTGTGACAACTCTGTCCATGAGCAGAAAAGCAGGATTGCAGTGAGATCATGCTGGATTGGGAGAGAAAGAGGTTACATATTGGAATCTTCCCTGCCCTAATTCATACTCCTTAAACCAGTCGGCTCTTCTGTTTCATTCAGGAGAGTAAAACCAAAGAACCAGCTTGCATGGAGGGGGCGGCCTAGGGAAAGCAAGACTGACACCACCTCCATGTGTGGGGGGGGGGGGTAAAAGGCAGAGCAGTGCTGGAGGCTTCTGTGTGTCTGCTCTTCTGTTATCCCCCACCCACAGGGGCAGAAAGTCAGATAAAGTAGAAAACAGAGAAGGAGAAATGGCAATGCTCGGAAACTCTATGCCCTCCCATTCTTCTTCTTCCCCTAAAGTCTTAGTTTTACCCTCAAAAGTCCTCTTCTAAATCTTAATGTCCTGTTCTTACTTGGATCTATCAACACTCCTTGATCTATATGGGTTATTTGGTCTGAGTGAGGGCTACGAATCACACCCAGTTCAGCAACATAGACACAACACAGAAGGACTGTTTACAGGCATCATGTATTGAGTACCTATCATGTGTCAGACACTATGCTAGAGACCTAACTTATCTCATGTAATTTTTATGGCACATAGTAGGATAAATGTTGTCAATCCCATTATCATAGCTGAGAAAACAGATTCACAGTGACGAAGGGTCTTGCCCAAGTTCCCAGTGGTAAGCAACGAGAGATCGAGAGTTCCAACCCAGGCCTGTCCGACGGCAACGCTCATGCCTTCCCACTGACCTGCTGAGTGTTACCCTGCCCACTCTCTGGAGTAGTGAGAAGAGTGTGGCTATACGCTCATCCAGATCTTGCTTTAAATCCTGGTCCTACCACTTACACGCCGAAGAACAATAATTTCTATCCTAATGAACTACTGTAAGAACTATATCAGATGAAGTGATCTCCAGCGCATTACCTCGTAGGTAAGGATGAAGGAAACACTTTTGTGAGCGCCTCGTCCTGCACTCATGCTTCTACCTCCTGGGTGAAAGGCAGCAGCACGGAATGAAGAGAACATAAAATTTTACATTAAAAGGGAAATTAGGTTAGAATGCCCGTTATGCCACTCAGTAGCTGTGTGACCTTACACAAGTCACAAGTTCTCTGAACTTGAATTTCCTCTGTAAAACAGGGATTCTAACATTGTAGGATAGCTTACAAGGTTGTCATGTGCATCACATCAAATGTAATAGTAGATATGAAGGCACCTTTAAAATATAAAGCATTATGCAAATATTTTCAATATTGTATAGATATCTCATTTAAAATCAGATATATGCATCTACATGTAATACATACATATGTGTATATATGGGACATATATGTGCAAGTATATGTATTTATATATTTGTATTTTATATAGAGAAAATACATGTGTATTATATAATATGCTTAATATAATTAATTTTCTGCCTCTTTCACTCACTAGAACTTATTTTTTAGACCTATCCCTCTTCATCCAGGTAGGAAAATGCCTAGAAAGACTCAAGTCAGATCACCAGTTAATGCAAAGAATGACTAAATGGCAGTGCGTGTTACTCTTGTTTCTGAGTGGGGCCGGAGGAGGAAGATGTCTTTCATCTTCCGAGTTGTGCGGTATAAGCAGCAGGAAGAAGCTCTCTGGGTTGGAGTGCGCGCTGATCTTTCAGGATGAAAAGTTCAGTCAGATTGCAAGCAGGGATGATTTGCTCATCAAGAGTGGGACAGCACGAGTGTCATGCATGGCAGAACGGGGACATCAATTCCTATTTCAATTTGACATTCTTGAAACTTGGAGAGGCCAACCCCTCCAGAAAGACCACTGTAGCTGCTGATGGAGAGAAGCAGTGTCCCTGAGGTGGGGATGGTGAGCGGCAGCCCCTGCTCTGAAACTCACTGGATCTGAAAATCTTCCCCTCTTCTTCCTTCCCTTCTTCTCGATCCTCCCTCCCTCTCTTTCCCCTGATGCCGGTGCCTAAAGGAAGGAATCATGGATGGACAGGGAAGGCTAAAAGATGGGGAGGCAGGCGGAGTTCCCCAAGGTCTTTCCTATCTTTTCATTTTTCCCGGGTCCTGGGCCGAGGCAGCCAGGCAGGCTCGCTGAGCTTGTCACAACAATCCGGGCCTGGAGTTGGGGTGGCAGCTGTCCACGGCAGGCCAGACTTTTGAACATCCCGTCAGAGCCTTCCTTGTTTCACAGCCCCCACCCCAAAGCTAACACCCTTTTGTCTCCAGCTGGTTCTTGGCTCCCTACTGTTCTCATTTGTGATTTCATTTTGTCCAAATTGGGGGAGTAACTCAGAGCTGGGCTCTTGTCCAAATGGTCCAGCACCATCTTTCTCCTCCCGGGCTGTTTGCTGGCTCCTCTTAGAGAGGATTCTTGCTGGGTCTGCCTTTCCTCTCTCCATCTGGTGCTGCACACCCGCTGTGTGGGGCCTGCGGGGCTGGAGCTGGCCAGGCAGGGTGGCCAGCAAACAGCAAAGCCTTCACAGCAATGAACTGGGAATCCAGACTGCCTAGATTGCTCTTCCAGTCAATGTCAGAGAGACAAAATACCTAGAGAGATTTTAAAACACTCAAGAAAAGAAAAAGCAAGTACACAGCATGAGAGAGATTTGTCCAGCCAGCACTTTATTAGCAATAAATCTGCTTTAAAAAATGTATAAAAAGAAAAAAAACTGGGCAAATCACTTTCATGGAAACCCATTTCTCCCACACTCAGCCATTTCCCCACATCAGCTCTTTCACTCTCCCAGAGAGAACCTCCAGCCATGTAACACGAGAGTCCAAACTGAGCTCACCCCAATCCCCAGCCCGGGTGTGCTGCAGGGCACAGGATGGTGCAGCCCAGGGTCCAGCTAGTGGGCTGCTGTGGCCAGCGGGGCCCACTGGGTTTTGTGCTGACCCTTGTGAGTGTGCTTCAGCTGGAAAAATCCATCCATCTCCATGTTGAAGCCCACAGGGAGGTCATGGGAGACGAGTCCCGAGTGTTTCATCTTTCCTGGTCCTGAAGATGGGGATGGGTCCCTGAAGGGTCCAGGATGATCTCAACCATGCTGCCAGGAAGTGACTGCTTACCAGTCAGGAACGGAGCCTTGAATCTATTCTCCGTGGCTGGATGTACAGAGATCAGATGAGTTTGCTTTAAAAATAACCCAGCATTACCCTTCAGGGTTTCATCACTAGCTGTGCAATTGTGCAGCTCAGGTTCTTACAAAGTAAAGGATACATTCAATGGGCAATACTTTTTACACATCTCTGAATGCTTGCCATGCATGCCGGTGCTAATTTTCCAGGACCACACTCCTACTCATCTGCTATACCCATTTACCTTTGTGACGGGAACCACATGATGTTGACACTACTCCAAGAAGACCAGAAAGGCCTCCAGAGCAGGCCAGACCATGCGCCTGTCAGCATCCCTTGGGAGCAAGGCCACCACCTTCTCCAGGAGGTTCTGCCTGATTGCTTTGGAGGTTTGAGTCTCAGTGACCACACTCCGCCCTGGCCTGATCCCAAGAGCCCAGACTTGTAGCAACCTAGAGGCGAATGCACGACCCCAAAGAGAGTAATTATGTCATAACCAATACATAAACGATCGCTGGCACAATTAGTGCTCACTCTTTTGGAATTTACATCTTAACTCAAGACATCCTTGCCCTCTGACCTTGTCGATACATTGATATGTTATAAATAAGTGGTTTTACTAGGGATGACATGCAAGCTGTCTTGAAACAAAGTGTGACTAGAATACACAATCCGTCCCTTCCCCCCCAATCCATTTGCATTCAAATGCAAAATAATGCTAGAACCCCAACCTCACCATGGTCCTCAGCAGCAATGGAGAACACTGACCGAGTAATGGGCTAAGTAATGTTACCACTGGTGATCCTGAGCAAGAAAAAAGGCATAAAGAAAAAGGAGGAGTAGATAAAAGAAAAAGACCAGCCATTGTCTGGGAATCTGATATGATGGGGGTGGGGAGGGAACATCAGAGCAGAAAAAGAAAGAAGTCACAAGAGACAGAAAGAGGGACTATGACAGGGTGCAGTAGAGGGCCATTTACGGCAGTAGGAGGTCTCTCTCTCCGTGGCACTTTTTGTCCACTTAATTAATTCAGTACAAATGGATATGGCACCATGTACAAGCAAGGCTCTCTAGAAATCCTCAGGGATGAAATGCAGAGGTAAACAAGATGTATGGTTTACAGTCTTAAATTGCACGTCGTAGTTCCATTGGGGGCTAAATTATAGGCACAAATACCAATACTGCTAGTCGGATATCACTAAGTTTGCCACAGAGGTATACGTTAGTTTCAAGAAGAAGAGATTCTTGGCTGGGGGCGAGGAATTTCAGAGAGGAGTTGTCATTTGAGCCTCATCTAACTAAATGAATGCACTCTTTCCTGGCACTAAGAAATTTTTTTCTTTCCAGGGAGTTTTGGTAAGAAGATACAATCCTTAATCTCAGAGGAAATTATAGTACAAATTGACAGATGAGTTGATGATGAAATGTAAAACTGCTTCCAGAAATTTCTAGGTGTAAAGTTTGCCCATGTGATACATCCACTATCAGGCATCTCATTCATTCCCACACTACCTTCTACATTTATTTCTGGGCCCCCTCAACTCCCTGAAGCATTAAGAGCCTCTCCTTTCCCTGTAAGAGCCATAGTTTCTGTCCATGTCTGCAACAAAGTCTCCTGAGAGCCTGCTAAAAATGCAGATGACTAGGCCCTCACCCCAACTGCTGGAATCGAGACCACAACCTGGATTTCTCGTTTTCGAATAAATCTAAAATGGTTGTATCCGTACATTGCAGGGCCAATGTTAGCTAATGCTGTTTCTTCCACCTGTTGCATTGCAAACACTAAAATTTCCTGATTATAATGTAGCAATATGGTGACCTCTCCCTTTGAAAGCCAGCACATAATAATGACAGGGATTGCTTCACTTGTTCAAATTTCATTTGTTTGTTTTCCAAAAGTTCCAGACCTTCTTGGAGGATGTTGGGGAGTAGGGCGGGTCCAGGAGTTAAACCTCAGGATTCCTTTGTCCAGCTTGGCTACAAGAAATCCACCTGGGACCTGGGTTGAATCTCAATGCACCAGGTCACCCAATTATTCTCTACTGTCTGCATAAACTTTGGGCTGACAAGTCTCAGGTGAAAGGTCCTTGAGAGTAGGAGTGCAAAAACCTCCTTTCCCTCTGCAAGGAATTCTCCCTCTCTAGGATGTTATTTCTTTCCAAGAAACACAAATTAACTAGCTGCCACTTATAACCTCCAGACCAACACAAACACCCATTTTCTCTTGAAATTAACCTTCTATTCTGAATCTAAACAATGTCTAATTAGCCCCAAGCACTGGTGAGCTAGCTGAAAGAGAAGTTTATGAGAAGTTAAAACAAGGAATAGTTTTACCGATGAGGGGGGAAAAAAAGCAAAAAACCATCATCCAATTATTGTTCTTGAAACTCCACCCCCTGTTCCCTATCCTGCATCTTCATCTGTCTTCCTTTCTTACAAACCTTGTAAAAGAGTCTGCTTTTCAGACAAATACTTTTCCTATCTCATTTGACACTGAGAAGGCAGGAAAAATATTGCCCATCATGATAAATATCAGTATAATATTCCAATTTTCCAGCATTTGACAGCAATCAAGGGAAGAGTAATGTGTTTCCTCTGTGACTAAATCATTTAGAGACCAAGGTATTCTGTCTCATTCTCATTAGGAAAAAAAATATTCCAATAATCTCATTATCCCAGTGTGAATAACAGTAAAAAAGCACCAAGACTAATGACTTCTCCTGCACTCGCTTGCACGGATGCCGGCCATGCTGTGCTTTGATGGGACATGCCTCAGTAATGGGGGCTCCTCTAGCAGTGAACCGGCAGCATCTGCTGCTCTCAAAGTCCCGCCTGACATGCCCTGCTTTGTGTGTGGCAGCCTTTACACACACCCCTGGATTCCGAAGACTTTTTTATGTACTTCAAAAAAGAAAACTAACTCCCATAGGAAAAGAATGTGGCATAGCATATTAAACTTTATGAAAATTCTTCTAGAGAATAACATACTTTCATGGTGCGTTACTCTGAAATGACCTAGTACTTGAACAATTAATTTTTAAGATGTAGCCTTAACTTCCCTTTGCTGTATTTGAGCCTTTTTTGAAATTGTCCACAACGCCAAGGGTTGGACAGTGAGTTGGGAGAAGAGGAGAAGCCTGAAAATGAATCCCTGTCTGTGGCATTTTCTTTGATCAGACATAATGCTCTCCTCTGTGGTTCAAAATGAAAGAAGAAAACGGTGTTTACTCCTATTGGGGCACTTCATAAGCAGCGCAGTCTGCTGGGAAAACAGCACAGTCTAGGAGACGTCCACTCTACATCTTATGTCTGCCACTAATTTACTGTGTTACTTTGGAGAAACTTCTTTTCCTCTCTGGGCCTAAGGTGGGGAGAGAAGGGGTCTTCCTTGTTATGCACCTAAAAGGAATTCTGTAGTGGTAAGCAGACAAACATAGAATGCCCTCTGACCTCCTTGGAATAAAAGCTCAGAATTTCTCCAAATTATTTTGGTTGTTTTTTCTACATTCTACATTCTTGTTTTATGCACCTCCCTCTCTACACCCACTCCTCTTCCACATACACACAGAGAAGCAGAGGCTTAATAGCCAACAGCAGCCTCTCAGACTCACATAAGACACTTTAAATTCATAGGAAAATGCCATGGTACAGTAGTTAGGAGGAATATTATAAACTATCCATCTGAATTCTTTCGTTGGGGGTGGGGAGGACTCAGGGAGGAGAGATTTTCCCCAAGGTCACATAGTTGTTTATTGGTAGAACCACCAATTCCCAGTCCAACACCCTGCCCTCTGGACTAGGCTAGTGCGACCAGTATGGTTTTCTTCACAAGCTCAGGGTTCACAGAGGCAACCCTGGACTTACAGATGCAAGCATCAGAACAAAAGGATCTTAGGGTTTGAAAATATTACGGAGGCTGACTCACAGGGTGGGTGAGCAGACATCTAGATTTGCCTAGGATTGAAGGGGCATTTGAGACATGGGGCTTAAAATCAGCAAAGTCCCAGAAAAACTGAGATAGGTTGGTCACCACAAGGCACCTCCAAATGATGCTTAAATTTATTCTCCAGCCCGCAGCATCCCAATGTGTATATCTTTAGTGCTATGGGATTTAGGGTACCATCATTTAGTAAGCTGCCTTGCTAAAAGTGAAACCTACAACTATGGGTCTGTATTCTGCCCTTTGGGGTCCACTGAAGAGGCTTGGATCTGTACACAACTGCCCACTGCCATTCTCAGGCAGCTCCTCCCTCCTGAATCCGAGGGGACAATAGGATTAAAAGCTGTGTGGACACAGTGAAGCCTTCTAAATAGGTTTCTCTCTCTGCTAGGCTTTGTTTCAGGAAGACAACCTCTTCTTTCTTCCTGGCCACTTGTCAGAAGCGTTATTAACTGACTGCAGAACAAGGTTTTTTGCTTTGCTCTGCTTGTCACTTAGCTGAGGTTCCAACGTCCCAGGTCTCACTTTAAGTCAGTATTCCTTTAAGGGCTGGCCTCCAGGTGATCAGATAGCCTAGGGAGACAGGCTTCTGAGGCAATAGTACAGCAGAATCTGTGGCTTTTTGTGAATCCTTCTGGACCCAGATGTCTTTGCAGCCACATCTACCTGATAGGGCAATCCCGCCTCTGGATGAGAATGTGATCAAGTGGGTCACCGCTGCAGCCTCACCCCTCATTCCCTTAGAAACCATCTGGACCGGCCATTACTCCTGTTCAAGGGACTGGTAATCACCTTCTTCCCATAGGACAGTGGCCATTTGGGTGATTTTCCAGGGCAGAAATGCAGATAGCTAAATCCACTAAAAAGAAATTGCAAGAAGACAAAAATTTTGTTGGGCTGTCTGTCCTCCTGTTCTTCAAAGTCTCCCTTCCTTCTCACTACGCCAGGGGGCAGTGTCTTGCAGCTGCCCCTCAGCTGCCCCTCAGTGTCCCCATGCTCTGAGTAGGTACTTTCTTTCCCCTAAATGCCACGTGCTCCACATAACCACCATCCCCCCAAAAAATAATTAGAAAGGAAAAAGGACTCTCTTAGTTTGTGATTCAGACCTGTGTTCAAAAGAAAGCAATTTAATTATCTGATTAAAGAAATTTATACTAAGGTGACAATGTTAGCTTTAATTTTCATAAGAGTCTTGAAGGATGTTAAAAATGTGTAGAGAGAAGAGGGGCCTTCCCTGAGCCTTGCCTTCCTGGGTAACTCCTCCTTGCTGTGTCTTGCCCTGTTGAAGCTTCCCGTTTACAGGCTGAACTGGGATGGAAGCCGGCAGCTCATTTAACTGCTTCTTTAAAAATAAAATCATTATGTACAGTAGCTGCTTTGTAGAATAACCATCTGTTTGGGTCTGTTTGACATTACCTCATAATTGTATTCAGATTATGGTTGTTCTGTTCTGTTTTGTTTTGTTTCTTCAGAAATGCCATAAAAGTAATGCTATATTCTTCTCAATGAAACGTATCAGGAAGCATAAAATGTGGATATGTCTACTACTGGTGACATTAGCTTTCGTCTTTTGATTAAAGTAAAGTATGCCATGTGACTCCACTCTAAAGTTAATTACTAAGTGTTTTGTACTTATTAATTAATAAGTAATTTATGGGAAGATGCTCTGACAGTATGTAAATATCTTGCTCCTACTCAAATTTTACCTGATAGTTTTAATGTCTATTGATGATTCTTACCTGAATTATTTAATATTATGATGGTACTAAAATGGTGATTTTTTCCTAATGCTTATACTACTTCCAGCTTTATTAGTTGGCATCCTACCATAAGACAGAGCTTTCCCTTCCATTCATTTATATTTATATTAACTGGAAAACATGAATTCTTATTTTATTCAATGGGTCCTAACCTGTTACTATCAGTATTTGTTTTAATGCTCACCTTGCCAGATCCAGCTAATAGGAGCTCACCCGAGCAGACCCTCCTGTGTCTGTCACGTCCTCCCACACTCTTTGAGCCCGGAAGATGGTGCAGTCTCATGCTGTGCTTTCCCTGACCTGGTCCAAGAATGTATTATTTCTTTGAGAAGTCCTGATTTCTTTTCATAGATAATGGTATTTAGAAAGCAAAATCGAGACGTGTTCGTTTCTCCTGACATGTCATTGATTCTAGGTCCTCTCAATAGCCAAGCTAGGAAATACATGTATGTGGATACATGCAAATATTTATACTTATTTCTGTTTCTATATTTATATTATATACAAACATATACATCTATATCAAGAGGTAGGTAGGTAGATAGATAGTTGATAGACATTTGAGAGATAGATAGAATGCCATGCATTCACACCAATACCTCCTATTCTAACCCAACACCCCAGGGTTTATTATCGCCTCCCCTCTTTCCATATCTGTAATGCTCATCTTAACAGTAAGAAACTGGCTCCCCCGTCCTCAACTTATTTGCTTATTTGCTCTATCTCCCTGCATTAACTAACCTCAGGTCCTCTCCTTAGCCACACCCACACCAATCCTAACCACACAAATTTCCTCATTGGCCTTGACCCTGCTAGAGCATTATCAACCCCAACTGAATTTCTGCCCCTTGTCCCACAGGACATACCAGACGACTAGTTCAATCTCCACACTCAGACTATATTGCTAAAAGTTTTGTGTTGATAGTCAATAGTCTACTCGGAAAGTTTAAAGGAAATATAAAGATCTTTTATATTTATCCATGGTTTTGCCTTTTGTGGCACTCTGCATTGCTTCCTGAAAAACCAGGCTTCCATCTAGTATCAGAAAAACATTTTTTTATTACATTTGTAGTTCAGATCTGCTGAAGAAAAATTATTTCTGCTCTTACTTATCTGAAAAAAAGCAAGAATGATCTTAGTGGATATAGAACTTGAGGCCGAGAGTGTTTTCCTTTCTTTCAGCACTTAAAGATGTACCATCGTCTTCTCCATTATTTGTGATGTCAGTCACCCTTCTTACTGTTATTCCACAGGACATGTGTCTTTTTTTAATCGGGCTGATTTAATACGTCATTTCTATACTTAGCATTGGTAAGTTTGATTACAATGTGTTTAAGTGTTATTTTTTTTGCTTTATCCTACTTGGGGTTTGCTGAGCTTTATGATCTTTGAGTTGACATCTTTCAACAATTTTGAAAACGTCTAGGTCATTAACTATTCAAATATTTCTTCTGTCCTTTCTCCCCCTCTTCTCCTTCTGAGATTCCAATTATATATGTTCTTAACCTTTTGATATTATCCCATGGGTCTCAGATACTTTGCTTATTTTTTCTATTATTATTTTAAATTTTAGTTTGTATAATTGTATTGCCATATATTTCAATTCATGGATAATTTCTTCTGTTGTACCCAGATTGCTTTCAAGCCATTGGTTAAATTCTTTATCTGTTAAAAATATTTTTCATTTCTAATATTTCTATGTAGTTCTTTTTTATTTTTTGCTAAAATATTTAATACACTTATAATGGTGAATTTAAAGTCCTTATCTGCTAATTTCAACACATGGACTGTCTGTGGGTCTCCTATTGACTCCTTTATAGCTGGTATTTTCTTTCTTGACCTTGTGTTTTATCATTTTAATTGTATAAAGGTCATCATATATAAAAGAACAGTAAAGACTGAAGTAAATAATATTTAACCCCCCTCAAAAAACATATTTCTTCTTATGTCATGCTGCCAAAAATTTGTGGACAGAGTAAATCTAATCTGCACTTGAGATGGATCTGTACTTTTTTCAACAGTAGTCATGTTTTCCCTTCCAATTGTTCCAAATAGTTTGAGGTGGGATCAGGTGTTTTCTTTCAGCAGTCCTCGGAATCAGTACACTTGTGATAATCTCGAGAACTCTCTAAGCACTATCATTCCAAATTGTGGTGTGTCTCTCTCATTTACAGCGTGTTGGATTTGGGGATCACTGGGAGTATTCTTTGCTTCCCAGTTCTGATGCTGACTCTCTGTATCTTGAAAGAACTATTCTGAAGGCCTGTTCCTAGTCTTTATTGGGCCACTAAACTGAACTTGGTAAAAGTCCAGAGGAACTTAAAGACATTTCTGTCTCCACTTCCACCTGCTGGACTGCTGTATTGCTCTTAGAAAGACCTGTGGCACCAGAGGGCAATCTCTCTCAGTTCTTCTACCCTGCCCCCCACTTTCAGCACTCTGCCCAGGTGTGCAGACCATGGAAAAGAGTTGTTGAGTGTATGAAGAATCACTCTTCAACATTCTGAACTGTCATATCAGTCCATGTGCATCCATGAAATGCTCACTAAGAGTAAGTTGGCTTCTCATCAGAGTCTTTTATGGGGGGCTCACTTCCCTTTCCCTTATGCCTCTGGCACTTAAACCAGCTATGAGATTATTCTCTCTTAGAAAGGGCTCATCTATTTTTGTATTTAGTTTATTTAGGATTCTTTGAATCCTCAGAGCTGTTGGGTTAAAACAAACAAACAAACATGATTTTGTGGTTCATCCAGCTTGTCCTTATTGTTAGGATAAAAATAATTGTCTCCTGCCCTGGCTAGTGTGGCTCCGTGGATTGGGTGTGGCTCAGTGGATTGATTGCGGCCTGTGAACCAGAGGGTCACTGGTTCAATTCCCAGTTAGGGCACATGCCTGGGTTGGGGGTTGGGGATGTGCAAGAGGCAACCAAACATCCATGTTTTGCTCCCTCTCTTTCTCTCTCCCTTCCCTTCTTTCTAAAAATAAATAAATAAAATCTTAAAAAAAATTATAATAATAATTGTCACCTGTACCAGACCTATTTTTGATATTTTTCCTTTCCCTTAAATTCTACACCTCTAATCTTATCCACTTCTTTTCTGGTTTTTAATTCTTTCTTTGTCTGATCTTTGTATGAACCATTGGAAAAAGCACAACTTGTGGGATATATTCAAAATGCAAATTTATATTGGTATGTCACTGTCCATTTATACTTTTTACTGAGAGGTAAATTTTCCATGTCCCTGAATAAAAAATAAAAATTGATAATTGAACAATAAAAAATAATAATAATAAATAAAAATTGGGCAATTGCACTTGGGAAATACGTCAAACCAAAGAATGACTTAAGTCATAGAGTCTCATTTAGAAATTAGCAATTTCTAGTTCAGTATAATGATCGGCATTTCAATCTTAATTGAAAGGTATAGCAACTCATTTTCCTTTCTCATAACTCAAAGGGCATAAGAAAGGAGGTGAGATTCACCTTTCTCTCTTTCTTTCTTACCTCCTCCTAGTTGCTGTTTTTAAACCTGCTATGGTTGAATTGGGGACAAAATGGAAGAAGGAAGGAACAGGAATGAGAAAGTTCTGCCTTCGCTGGCACTGCTTTAGGATGGTTCTGTTGTCTCCATGTTTGACAAGAATATAAAGCTGGTTCTTTCTCTCAGAAGCAAATTAGTGGGGGTTTTGGAGGCTTCACTACTAAAGCCCTGACTGGAACTCTTCTGACATAGGGTCTCTTGATCAAGACAACTTTTACAATTACACCAAACTAACATCGTATCATGAGGTTCCCAGTCTTCTCTAGAATCAAGCCCCTTGGACACACCAGTGGAAGGAAATGCCATTATCTCTCAGTACACTGCTACCACAGGCCAGCTGAGACCACCTCTCCCTCACAGCAGGGTGTACCTTGGGCACAGGCTGAGTGCAGGCGCTTGTCCCTCCAACTCTAAACACAAGGTTTGCATGCCAGCCTCTCCGAGTGATCTCCTTTGCCTCGCCTTGGAACAGACTTGAGTGAGAAAATCACAGGAATCTCAGAACAGAGTTTTCCCGAAGAAATCTTCATCGTAAATTCTCCTGTCAATCCAAATAGATGCTTTTACATGTTTCTTGTTAACATGAGACCTAGCAAAATGTTCTTAGACATCTACTTTCACATTTCCGCCTGGTAATCTGGTACCTCATTTTGTAAGTTTTATATCTATTTTCTCTTGTGGTCTCAGTGAAAACTTCCGATTTAACATTCCGTTTCATGGTCCTTTCCCCATCCATTAAATATTGGTATTCCTCCGGTTTCTGTTCTTGAGCCAATTATTGCTTCACTCAATACACTTGCCTTCTCTGGGCGGGTTTTCCAGTCTCATGGCAACAATTATGTACATTCAAATTGCTTCGAAATCCTTATGTCCTCACTTGAGTCTCTAACTACTAATTCAGACCACTTCCTGAATAATAACACTGTGGAGGCTCCATTGGAATTTCAAATGTAACAAGTCCCAACACAAACTTATTATTCTCTTCATTCTGTTTCTAACTTCTCAGTTCTGCTCTTTTATCTGCTTGGAGTGCCTTCAGCTTCCCCCACATATTTTCTTCCTTTCTATGCACCAAGAAACCTAACAGCCTTCTAGCTTAGATGTCAACCCCTCGTTTCTCACACCCAGAAAAGTTGATTGCTTCTCTTCTGGGTCCCCCAGATTTTTCTCTCCTCCATCAGTGACATTGGCTGCTGTATAGTCACATGTGCGCCTAGCTCAGTCTTCATCCTTCGGGAGTTTCTCAAAGGCAAGGACTATGTCCCAATCACCCCCAGTGCCCAGGGCTGGTGTATAGTCTGCCCCCATTAAATATCTGTTGTACGTTAGCTTTTGTTTATGACATGATAACATTGGACTCTTATATCATTAGATCAAAATTATTACTATCCTCAAATTCCAGATGAGAAAATTATTGTTCAAATACACTAAGTCACTAGAAACAAAGATTCACAGAGAGGGAAGAAGTCGAGTCAGCACTTCGGAACTCCATTTTACTCTCAGCCTAGTACTCCTCTTTTCTGGGGTGTTTGCTTTCCTGCCAACCTGATAGCCTCTGGCCTTTCAAGCATCCTTAAAGATCTTTCCATTCCTAAGGTCTTGCTACATATTTTTAGATGAAAAACAAATTTATGAGGACTCTGCCTCTATTCTTTTGACTCCTCTTAATTCCTTCCAAAGAACAGGCCTAAGATGCAGCGATCAATTCATTTGACTAAGTGATATGTCATAGAGGCTTTGCTTCCTCATGATATCCGTAGGAGCTGTTTCTGATGCTAGTATAATGTCACCCCCAGGCGTTTTTGCTTCTTGTTTACACAAGCACAGCATCTAAAACCTGGCCTGCAGTTAAAAGAGTATTACAGAGCCAGCTTCTACCCCGGAGCCAGGCATTGTGTTTGGAGATGCCCCAGGCGGTTTTTTCCAGCCCTGGCTGATGACTCATAGGTGGGTATAGTAAAGAGAGTAAGCTTTGTTTCACTAAACTTTTTTGATTCTGACAAAGGTTTTCTTTAGCTTTGCCAGATAATATACATGTTGGTACACGTCTTAGTAGAACCTGAGATAAAAAAAATTGCAGGTAACGCATTGTAGGAACTATCCCAGGGAACAGTAGTCAGGGAACAGGGAGGATAAAATTGGGAAGGGCAAAAACCCAGTCCAAGGGTGTATTATTAAGCTGGTGGACTCTTGGGCAATTGGACATCAATATCAGTGAGACCCTCTGAAGAGCTGATGGAAAATACACTTGAGAAATGTCCACCTCAAGGAAGAAAGTGGAAAGCATTTATCACAAGCTCCCATCTTCCCATGGTCAAAGATTGTTCCATGGGGCTTTATTCCCACTCACTTCGAAGCTGTGGACGTGGATGTCAGTGAACTTCTCAAGGATCCCCACCACGGTGTCACCCAACCCCAAGGCACGACAGGGAGTGTCAGGTGACACCCGTGTGAGGCTGGCTGCCCTGGCAACGGCTGGGGTGAAGAGCGGGCTGAGTGAGGCTGAGACCATAGGCAATGACAGAGCTGCACCAGGTACCTGAAGGAACAAGCCCGAACCAGCTCTGCCCCCAAGGATTTGAGAGATACACAGGCATATAGTTTTTAAAATCACAAATGAAAGGAGAAAACCCTGCACAGGAACCAGTACTGGGGTTAGGAAAACCCAAACTACAGTGAATGAATTTCTGGAGGCTGGGTGTGGACATCTGAGAGTTACAAACTCCAGGGAGGCTAAAAGTATGTGGAGGTGCACTCCACATACTTTTGCAAGCTTTACTTCCAAGCTGTACCAAGTTCCCATGGTGAATATTGGAGAAAAAAATCTCCTTGCACTACCAGAAGAAGGAAAAATAACCCATCTTAAAATACAACAGTGTTTTGTTATTCTTAGCAAGGCCTGTCTGATTTTTATCAGAGCTTAACTGACCTGAGGGAGAGGAAAACCCAACTCCAGTGCAGTCTAGCCCTCCTATCTCACCTACAGGGGAAAAAAAGACAAAAAATACTGAGAAGCTCTTGTGAAGTTCCCAGTCTAGGAGTACAGGCTCACCAAAGGCTAACATTTAAGCATAGAACTATAGATTACTTCTCCTTCCCCCCCCCATACCTTACCACCAGATCAATGAGTTCTGCTTTATAATAACAAGACAATACAACTAAAAAAACTTAAAAACAAATGCACCTCTCAGATTTTACTTAAGAAGTATACAGGGAAACCAAAAAGCTGAGGGAAACAAAAACAAAAATACCAGAGTATATTTTAGCCTTGACATTTTCAGTTACATCAAACAGAAAAGCACAGCCTAACCTCCATCCAGATAAACATAAAACTTCACATTACAGGTGGATTTACCTCAGATCATGTGTGGCTTTCAACAAGAAATTACAAGGCACACTACAAGACAAAAACACAGTTTGAAGGTAAGCATCAGAATCAGACTCACATATGGCAGAGATGCTGGAATTATCACACCAGAAATTTAAAATAAATGTGATTATTGTGCTAAAAGCTCTAATGGAAAAAGTAATCAACTTGCAAGAATGTATGGGTAATGTAAGCAGACAGATAGAAACTAAGAAAGAGTCAAAAGCAAATGGTAGAAATCAGAAACACTACAACAGAAATAAAGAACGCTTTTCATAAGGTCATCAATAAAGCAGACACAGCTGAGGAAAGAATCAAATCCAGGGCCTGGCACAAATAACGCCTCTTTTTTATTACAAAATCATAAGCATGTAATTCTGTAATGTAACAATATCACACTTGAGCTAATATGACATTTGAGGTGAAATGTTCAAATTGAAACTATAAATGACCACACCCATATTACTACCCTACCAACCACACTCAAGCAGGCGCTACTTCTGCTGGACCCTATAAATTGCGGGGGGTGGGGGGTTGGAAAGATGTCCAATAGAAATGTCCAAACTGAAAAGCAAAGAGAAAAAAATTTTAAAGCCATAACAGAATATCTAAGAAGTGTGGGACAGTTACAAAAAGTATAACATAAACCTAACGGGAATATCAGAAGGAGAACAGGGAGAAAGGAAAAGGAGCAGTATTTGAAGCAACAGTAACTGAGAATTTCTCAAAATTAATGCTAGGCACCATGTTACATATCTAGGAAGCATCAGAGATCACCACACATGATAAATGCTACAAAAACACCCAGGCATATCATATTTAAACTGCAGAAAATCTTGAAAAAAGTTGCAGGGGGTAGAGGAAGGGAAGAGAAACCACACCTACAGAAAGATAAAAGTTATATCAAACTTCTCAAAAATCATGCATGCAAGATTAAAGTAAAACATTCAAATTGTTGAAAGAAAAAACCACCACCCTAGAATTCTGTGTCCACAAATTTATCCTTCAAAAGTAAAGAAGAAATAACTTTTCAGTACAAAAAAATTGAGGGAATGTATCACCTGCTTTGTAAGAAATGTTAAAAGCAAATTCTTCAAAAAATAAGTAAATTTATGTCAGTCAAAAACTCAGATCTACATAAAGAAAGGAAGAGTGTTAGAGAAAAAATAAAGGTAAAAGGAGATTATTTATTTTTCTTATTTTTAATTGACTAAAATATAATCGTTTCAGATGTCAAAATAATAATAGCAGCAACATATTTAGTGAGGATAGTGTATGGATAAGTAATAATAATGTCTAATGGGTTATTTTTTAAAAGATAGCTTTACATACATGGCAGCAAAAACAACAACAAAAAAGCATATAATCTACGAGGGCACAAGACGTGTTCTACATTTCTTGAGTTATCCTAGAGAAGAGTAAACATGTTGATTAATTTTAGATGTACACATGTTTTAAATTCTAAGTTCCCTAGTAAAAATTAAAAAATAAACATGAAAACTATCTATTTAACATCTGAACTTATAGCATGAAAGAAAATACAATGGTAAAAATTGTTAATCCAAAGTTAGCAAGAAAAGTAAAAAATGAACATAGAGTAGGTATAACAAACATGAAGCGCAAAAAAAATGCTGGATTTAAAACCGAAATCTCCAGGAATTATATTATGTATAAATGGACAAAACATTTCTAGATAAAAGACTGACTTTCAAAAAGCATAGAGTTGTATGCTATATAAAGAAACATATCTAAAATTTAAAAATACAAAAAGGTTTTTAAAAATGATTGAAAACCTCAAGCAAAAGAAAGCTCAGGCATGTATATAAATATCAGTCACAACAGACTATTGGATACAAAGCATAGCTAGAGCTAAAGATAACTTTGTAATGATGAAAGCTAAACTGTAAAGTACAGCAATTTACATTTACACACATCTAATCAAATGGCCTCAAAATATATACAACAAAATCTCACAACTAAAAGAAATTGATGTAACAAGAAAAAAACTTTTTGTAAAGATGTAGAATATTTAAACACCAAAGTTAACCTCGTAGACATATATAGAAGACGCTATCTAACAACTATGGAATATATTTTTTCAAGTATACATTTAATATTTTTAAAAGTAATTAAATATTGGGACATAAAGCAAAATTTATATTTTTGTAAAAAATAACAGACTATGTTCTCTGACAGCAATGCAATTAATCTAAAAATTAATAATAAAAGATTACTTGAAAAAGCCCTGTTTGGCAAAGGTAAGAAATTTACTTTAAAGAAGATTAAAAAATAAGGCATAATAGAAGTTGTTAAATATTTTGAATTAAATAATAAAAAATTATATATTTAGATATGATGAGGTTTGTACATATCATATTACATTATGATGTATGTAATATACATCAATGTACATTACATTAATGTCTCTGTGTAATATTAAAAACAGAGACATTTATTGAGGAAGATACAAGAAACATTGTACATAGGACAACGACACCTTGGTCCCCTTCAAAGTAGGCACCTTGGGACCTCGCACAGTTCTCTCAGCACCTTTTCCACTGTTCAAAACACTGCAAAATCCTTTGTTGGAATCACCATCAGCTGTCACATCCTGTTTTCCTGAATCTCATCGATGGTCTGAAATCTCTTCCTTTTCAAAGGCAATTTTAGTTTGGGGAAAAGCCAGAAGTTGGAGTAGTTTTTGGAACCCCCAGATCAGCTTCTAGTTCTCACGCTGTCAGTCACCAATCTTTGTTGATTGCAGCCCATACACATGCAACATTCTCAGGTGTGCTTGTCAAAGGCCTTCCAGAATGTAGCTCTTGGAAGATCTTTTCTTCTGGAAAGCATAGGTCACTTTCAACAGGCTCTCTACCATTTTTGAAGTGTTTGTGCCATATTTTTATATGCATTGCATTCATCACATCATCCCCAAAAGCCTTCTGAGTCATCTGAATGGTTTCCATGGAGAAATATTCAAGCTTAATTCAAAATTTGATGCATATTAATTGCTCTACTTACTCAGTCATTTTGAATGCGACGATCACACAGTACACATGCTCACTTAACAGTGTCTACCACTTCCAGTGACTAGTACAGTGAAGTCGTCATTGTTCACACATGCTCATTCCGGTCTACTCTCCTTGGCTGCCAGGTTACATTGATGTCACGCAAACCATTCTTGTTATGTTAACAATACAATGGCTGGACTTTTTCCAGTCAGACCTCATTATATCTATAATACCTTGGATGAAACTAATGAAATACATAGAAATTCATAGCCATAATTATGCATATTAGAAAAGTAGAAAGATTAAAAATCAATGAGCTAAACATCCTTCAGAAAAAATTAGAATAAAAACAGCAAAATAATCTCAAATAACATAGAGGGAAAGATTTACTGTAAGTAAGAGCTGAAATTCAATTCTAAAAAATATAAAAGAATGAAGTTCTCGATGTACTATTTTAGAATGATATCTAAGACATATTGTTAAGAAAGCACTAAAAATCAGTGTTATCCCTGACTGGTGTGGCTCAGTGGATTGAACACTGGCCTGAGAACAAAAGGGTCTCAGGTCCAATTCCTCGTCAGGGCACATGCCTTGGTTGTGGGCCTGATCCCCAGTTGGGGGTGCATGAGAGGCAACCATACATTGATGTTTCTCTCCCTCTCTCTCTCTTCCCCTCTCTCTAAAAATAAATAAATAGAATCTTTTAAAAAATAAATAAACATTGTATGCAGTTTCCTACGATTTGTGTAAAAGGAATATATTTACATTTTGAAAATTTTCAGTTCTTGTAAGACCTTTGTAACTTCTGAGTTTTAAGAAAGTTACATTTTAAATAAATAAACTTTCAACATTTGTTTAAAAAGTGATTAGCTGAAGCCCCCCAAAGAAAACTAGAGGAAAAGCAGATTCACAAATACCTCATTCAAATATGAGGGAGATGCCATTGCCTGCTGACCTTAAGTGAGTGAGGAGGTAGTGCTAGTGATGGTGGCGATGGAATGATGGTGATGGAGGTGGTCAGGATGGTGGGGGTAGATGTGGTAGTGGTAGCGTAGTTATTTGATGATGAAGGTGGTGGCCGAGGAGATCATGGTGGCATTGGAGGTGAAGGTGGAAATGGAGGAGGTGGAAGTGGAGGTACTGGTGCTGGAAGTAATGGTAGAGGTTCGGCAGGGACTGTGATGGTAAAGCTCCTGAAGCTGTTTTGCCAAACTTGATGGCACGTAGATAATCCTTATTCACCAGCATGAGCCAAAAAAATCTGAGAACATTCTACTACATCACTCCAGTTGAAAATCATCATATGTTCCATCTTCTTTCCTTTGAGTCTATTTCAATCCATACAATCCAGTCTCCTCATTAGTTCCCAGCCCTGTTCAGAGAGCTGAAGAATGTAACTGATCATGTGAGAGTTGACCATGTAACATAAGGGATCTGAAAAGAGATGAGGTGTAAGGTACCACTTGTGATTCCTATTTGGACCATAGAATCTGAGAGCGGTTACCAAAAGGATAGTCATCCTATGCCTTGAGTAACATCTGCTATGTGTTTGAACAAAACCATGTCCCTGGTGGCCAAGGAAAAACTGAGAACTGCTCTTTAAAGGTGAAGGGGAAGTTCCTGTGTGATTCTGCAGTGAGGACATGTGACCAAATTGTCATGGAGGGACATACTTAGTAACCTCAGGAGAAACACTAAAACCTTTATACAGACCACAGGTTTGACTTATTCCTTCTCCTCACCAGAGGCGCACTGGCTGGAGGCCATAGGTGAGGTGAGTGAGTGAATTCCCAGTCCCAGAGAAGAGGCTGCCTCCTGAAGAGAAAAGTTTTCCCTGTATCCCAGCCAGCAGCTTCAATTTCCCTCTAATCATGCCCCTTAGTTGGTCCTTGATGAGGGGGCTGATTGCTCAGACTTGAAAAATAGTGGATGAAAAGCAGAATCCTTATAATAACACTTTATCCACATCCAAAAATCATTTTTCACTCTACACCCCCCACAATCTTCACTTAGGCAACAACACAGGAGCTCTCTGATTATCCCACTGGGCTCTACTATTTGCTCAAAAATTTCTCAAAATCAAATTGTTCTGATTCACTTTCGTTTAAAAAGAAATGCAGAGATTGCTTTCTACATGATGGTGTTAAAAGGAGAAATACAGTTATAAGCATTAAACAAACAACTAGAATTTAAAAAGAGAGGAAGGAAGAAAGGGGGGAGGGGGAGAAGAGAAAGGACGCAGAAAGTTAATGTCCCAAAAGTATGCGACTTACTGTCATAGGAAAGTATTACACCAGAGAAGCATTTCTGCCCCCCACTAATTTGGTGGCAAAATGAGAACCATGTGAAAAAGCAACATGGAAGAGGTCCTGTCTCCACACACAGATAGGTTTTCTCAAGAATGCAAGTGAGTGACATTCACAGCTTCAGGAGGAGTTGGTTATTACTAACAGCATCATTGTTATTCTAACTTATTCCTGGTCCCTTCTTTAACATCACAAAAACCTCTGAAAGTGACTTCTGTCTCTTTGGTCCTTTCTATACCCTTCTGGCTTCCTTTGCATTACAATACACAGGCTAACAGTTCTATAATTTCCCCCCATTGAAATGTATCCTTTCCCCACTCCCAGAAACAGACCAGTGTGATTATCGAATAGGTCTGGATACTCTGTGCTTCATCTTTTCTTGCTGTAACTAGACAGCCCTTTTTTATTCTGCTGATAACTGAAACATTTGAACAATCATTGTCCTACAGAGGAGCTGATCTTGGGGCAATTGTGCTTTGTATGACTCCATCCCCATTGGGAGTAAGATCGGTTTTTAAAATAATGACTTCTCTAGCAGTTTATTACCAGCCTGGAGTCATTTTCACACCTCAGAAGTGAAGGCTTAATGAGCAGAGAAATTAAAGAGCAAAACTCTGCTAGTGTCTTCTTAAATGGTGGCATTTTGGCAGCTCAGAAGAAGATGCAATTCCAAAGGGGAATACATCACATTCATCTTGTTCTCCAAATGACCTTTAGGTAATGAACCTCAAAGTTTCTTCCTCCCTGCCCCGCAACTCCACACCTTTCTTTTTAATCTTGGAGGAGATGTCTCTCCGGAAGATCAGGTGTTGAATAATGGAGTTGTGTTGGTATAATGAGTTCACCTGGCAGAGGGCTGAAAATATAGTAATGGCTCAATAAAATCTCCCTAGTTAAGGAGTGACCACAGCATCTCCTCCCCAAAAGTTGCAAATTCTTAAGACATCTTTTAGAAACACACTCAAAAACATTTTGTTCTTATGTTACTAAAGTTTGGGTTCTGGAGTTGCCCAAGACAGAAATAGAAAAAAAAAAGAAACCAGAAATGTCCAGACAGATTTTATTAAGCCTATGCTTAAGCTCAAGGGAGACAGCACAAAGGAAGGAAAGATCCTCTGAACTGGCTCCAGGGACTGACTCTTCTCAGCTGCTTGTACAAGCTGGGGACAAAGCAGTCTTGCCTGAAAGGGCAGGCCTTTTGAAAAAGGCGGGTTTGTGAAGAGTTCTAGAGTGGAACTATCCATGTCACGGTGGGGTTACTTCCTCCTTCTTTCCCGTTGCTTGACAACTCTCTCAGCACCTGTGCTGTGGAGGTAAGATGGTGTTGCTGCTCATTGCCATCACCATAGGATGGTCATATAGTGGCCAAACCTTGATCAACTGCGTGACTGGAAGTTTCTCATCTTCTTGCCACCTGATCTTAGCTTGGCTCCCCAGACACCCAGTACTTTTCCATTCCTGGGCCACGGTCCTTATACCATCTCATTTATCTTTCATAATTCTCCCAATTAGTTGCTCCCCCTTCCGTTCTCTTCAGGTTCTTCTGTCAATTATTTGTACATTTTATTGTGATTATTATGGTTTTAGTAGTCTGTTTTCATGTCTGTTTTCTCCAATAGGCCTTGAGTTGTGACAAAGTAGTGTTCCTTTTTACATCCCTAATACCCATTACAATGCTTAGCAAAAGTAAGAACTTGGTAAATATTGGTGAATGAATAAATGATTGGATGATTTCAATGATTCTTTTCAAATGAATGATGGTCTCAGGAATCACAGCCTTTGACTCAAAATAGAGCAATAAAGACCAGTAGGTAGATGGAAGAATTGATTGCACTCTGCGCACGACTGCCCACTTTAGGTTAGAGAAAAAAAAAGAATTCCCCAGCCTCCCTCCAACCTCCTGAATAAAATACTCCACATCACTGCTATACACAACAGATACCCTGGGAAGCATTTATGTCAATCTATGGCTTTCCCACCTGGCCTGAAAAGATCAGAAATCTCATGTTTGGATGGTATTTCCCTCATAACATCTGCAATCTTTGGGGATCTGTTTCTGGCCAAGAAATCCTCTGGGAGGGTATGATCAAATTACCCAGAGTAGGCAAGTCAAATCAATGAAGTAGCAGAAATCAGTCTATCTCAGTGACTGCTGAACTAGCCTGCCTAATTGCTTATTTTGCTTGGTTGGATTTGAAGCATTTATTGATATTTGAAATGTTTTTCTCATTCTGTTAATATTGGTAGTTAGAGTGCGGATTTTGATTTCCAATTCTTTCATTTATTTTCTCTCGCTGGTAGGGAAAGCCAGAGAGGAAACAAATGAAGAGAAAATGACTGTTGGGGTGAGCGGGAATATTGGGTAAGGGAGGAAAATAAGGAATATGAGTTCTACCCCTGAGAGGACTTGGGAAGGTTGCGATCCTTTGAAGATGATCCGCAGCCAATGCTATTAATCTACATGGAAAGCATTTCTGTGCAATATCAGTTTCCACATGTTGTTTGTAGAATGGGCTTATCATCATAAGTGGCAGGAGATTCACCCCTCCTCTGCAGTAGATATGAGAAATGAAGCTGTTTGCTTTAGAAAAGCCAATGAAATTAGGCTAGTGTTCACTGTTTCATGAAGGAAGAGTGGACAAATTACCTACCTAGACCATACTGGGTAGATTGTTAGTTAAAAATGACAACCAGCCTTGTAATTTACACCGCAGTTTGGAAATTTAAGCTGGGAGGCTCAGAGCTCTCAATAGTGCATTATAAAGCTTCTTTTGTACTTCTGGCTCTTTTTGTGCTGGGAATCATTTAGCCATTGACTTTAACTGCAAATACAGTTCCATCAAATACCAAGTATAAATCAAAATTACTGGATCATTCAAAATCTGTCCTCAGAGTTGTTTATACGTATTTTTTCCACCATTACTTCCATATAGTTGTAAGTGAAGCCACTAAATTATGATACATTGTGCACGCCTTGTTCCTGTCTTACTACAGCCTCTTGCAAACAAGACGTAATGCATGACAAGTTACTTTTCTAGTTATACAAAATATAAATAATAATTAATAATAATAATAAGGGAATCAACTGATGAAAGATGAGAGGGAGGGAGAGAGGAGAAATGTTTCTGATAAACAGCTCTTCTCTTAGTCTTGGTTGTTCAAAATAGATGGGAATTACAAAGGAGGAATTTTGAATCAAACTTTGTCACAGAAGAGCCTAAATTCCTATCTGTGTAGTCTAGCCCACTAGAGAGTGGTAGGAAACTTACTGGTCACATACACAACTATTTATCATTTTTATATTTTCAATTACAGTTGATATACATCATTGTATTAGTTTCAGGTGTACACCCCAGTGATTAGACATTACATAATGTAATAAGGGTTCATCCTGATAAATCTTGTACCCATCTGATACCATACATAGTTATTAGACTATTATTGCCTATATTCCCTATATTCCCTGCTGTATTTCACATCCCCATGACTATTCGGGAACAACCAATTTGTACTTCTTAATCTCTTCGCCTTTTTCACCCATCTACCCAACTGCCCCCTCTCATCTGGCAACCCTCAAAACATTCTCTGTATCTATGATTCTATTTATGTTCTGCTCTTTTGCGTATTTTGTTTTGTAGATTCATTTGTTGATAGATATGTATTTATTGCCATTTTATAATTCATATTTTTGATCTTCTTCTTAAAGAAGATGCCATAATGCAGGGATATCAAACTCATCTTCACCAGGGGCCACATCAGCCTCTTGGTTGCCTCCAAAGGGCCGAACTAATTTTAGGACTGTTTAACTGTAACTACTCCTTAACTGTTAAGGAGCTGAAATTACATTCAGCCCTTTGAAGGCAACCATGAGGCTGATGGGGCCCCTGGTGAAAATGAGTTTGACACACCTGCTTTAATGTTCCTTATAATACTGGTTTGGTGGTGATGAACTCCTTTAGCTTTTTCTTGTCTGGGAAGCTCTTTATCTGTCTTTCGATTCTATGTATTAGGTAGATCTGCAGACCTATTGTCTGCAACAGACAATGTTCTGTTGCAGAACTATGTCAAATGCTGCCTGTGATTGGCCCTGAGCAATCTGTTTGGAGCTATCAGAGATCCACGGATTGTGGCTCTCTCTGCCCGGTTATGGGTATGTGCAAAAAGAAGTATGTCACACACAAAAGCCGGCTTTTTTCTGGCATCAGGCACCAGGCACCAGGTACCAGGGAGGGTCAGTTAAAGTCTCAAAGTTAGGCTTAATCAATAAACTTGCCTCCAGCTGTACTCCTCAGCAACCCAGCTTAAGATCCACAGGGTGGGGGTCAAGGGATTCCTATGGGTGGGACTATCGCTTTACCCCAGGCTATTGCCGCCTGGAGGGGAGTGCTCTGCTGGAGAAAGATGGCTTCTGCAGTATAGGGAAATGACTCAGAGTAGGGATCCTGGTGGCTGACCCTTCAGCTCTCTCTCCAGAGCCACCAACCCCAGACTCTCCTCAGGTGAATCTGGTCTGTTCTGCCCTCCCTCTACTTGAAGCCCAGGGTAAGGGGCTGCAAACAATGTTTTGGGTGTTAGCCTGCAGCTCTAGCCATCTCTCCCTGGCAGACATAAACCCCACTGCTTTCACAGCCAGATGTTATCTGAGTTCCTTTCCCAGCTCTGGTGCTGTAGGCTGGGGAGCCCCACTGGCTGCTGAAATATCCCTCCAGAACTTCAGCTGCTGCCTGTGAGAGCACCGCCAGCCCTCTCACACCTCCACACTTTCTACCAGTCTTGATGTGGTGACGCGGTTTCTTCCATAAGGTCCTTGGTTATAAGGCTTCTCTCCAGCTAGTGGTCAGTTGGTTAGTCAGGGTAATGTCTCGATTACGTAGTTATCATTCCAGTTTGGTTAGTGTAGTGTCCACCTACTCTGCCACCATCTTGGATCCTCTATTGATTCTATATGCTAGCTTTGCTGGGTAGAATAATTTTGGTTGTATGCCCTTGCTTTTCATCACTTTGAATGTTTCTTGCCAATCCCTTTGAGCCTGCAAAATTTGTTTTGAGAAATCAGCTGACAGTCTTATGGAGGCTCCCTTTAGGTAATTAACTGTTTTTCTCTTGCTGCTCTTAAGATTCTTTGTCTTTAACCTTTGGCATTTTAATTATGATATGTCTTCATGTGGGCCTCTTTGGGTTCATCTTGTTTGAGAAGGAAATAGATATACAGGTGCAGGAAGTACAAGCTTTTAGCCTTATATAGAGAAGTTCCATTCATCATTTGTAAAATCATTCCACCCAATGAAATATGTGGTGTGTGCAAGTCATCATGGATCGTGAAAATAACAGTGGGAGATGCCCAACCTAGTGAATACAGTTTTGCTAATATTCATTATGTATCAATAGACCTCTGATGATAAAAATCATTGAAGTATTCAATCTGAACAAATCTGCTATTCTGCCTGAATCTTTGTTTTATGGCTTTTTATGTTGTACCTCAAAGGATAAGTGGGTAAATACATCAACGTTTCCTTATTCACAGTGGATTAAGAAATATTATGACAGGAAGAAAGTGCTAATTGTCTCTCTGCTTTTCCCCACTTTTACCTCTAAAATTTCTGCTGGTCATGCTTGGAGAATTATGAAATCTACCTACAAATGTTACCAATGCCATGTGAATTAAAGGACTTGCCCCATCTTCTTTTAAATTATTACTTTCTCCCTTTGTGCCATAGACATGTTTTGTACACCTGCGTGATACTGAAAGACATAAAGCAATAAATCAAAAACATCCTGTCTCAAACCAGCGTGGCCACTAATCTTACATTAATACAGCAAAATAAAAGGTTTGGGAATAGGAGTTTATAAAATTATACCTTCCCCTGACTGATATTACAGTACAAATGTAAAGCTGATGTGCTAATTTAATGTTGTATTTCGCCATGTATAATGTGCACTTTTTGCCCAAATTTTGGAGGGAATAATAAGGGTGCGCATTATACATGGGTAGTACCTGGAACACCTTGTACCTGGTCTTGTGTTTTGTAATTATTTGTTACATAAAACTTCTTGTACCATAATATGTTCAAAACTAAATACTAAAATTCTTTTATAATACAAAAAACAAGTATCTAAATATAAATAAATAAATCATTGAAGTAAAAAATTAAACCAAAAGATTTTTTTCCTGAAAGTTTGGGCCAAAACTGTGGGTGTGCATTATATAAGACAAAATGTAGTAGTAGCTTCAACAAGGACCATTTGAATTATGTCATAATAACAAGACAAATTTATTCCAGATTCCAGAACTTAAAAGCATCTGTTTTTGAGGGAAGTTTCAAAAACTGTTATGAGTCTTGAGAATTTGCATTGTCACTGCTGTATCCTCCTAGGCATCAATAATCAGCTGCTGTCTCAGGATGCTGGCTCTCCTGGACCTCAGCTCAAATCAGCAAAGCAGTTTAAAAATCCAAAAGAGAGAGAAGACACTTTGTAATTAAGAGTGTTCTGACCATTTATACAATAAATTTTCCAGAAACACAGCTTAGTATAAACCACGTTTCATGAACGTTTCAGCATAATAGAACAAACACAAGCATTTCATTGAAGCAGACAGCAGAGCAATTTGTTCTAGCAGATGGTTCGCTGTGGGATCAGAGCAATTATCTCCTTATCCACACACAGGGGTAGCAGAAGATTCAACATTCGACAATTCAAAGGAACTCAGCAATACAAGTGGATTTCTGAGATAGTAAAACAAATAATGTTTGCAACCTCCTCTCTCCACAAGCAAGTCCTGGAGAATGTTCTGAAGAGGAAGACATGATTGTTTTGCGCCGTGTGCATGGTCCTCCTGCTGAGTTATCCGAAAGAGCTAGACTCAGAAGATGAGAGGACTCAGAAGGCTACTCACCATTCTGCCACCCCTCGAAGTCTTAGGCCTCTTTCTTGTGACTATTGCCTCGGGAAATGATTCTCCTGCCCTTTTTTATCTTTCCTCTATTCTGAATCTATGGGCCAATGAAGTTGCTCTAGCTAAAACAAATCGACAATTCCCAAGACAAAGTTTGCAATGCACACTGCAACTGGTGAAGAGATATAAATTTATTTATCATTTTCTGATAAGGAACTACAGAATATGAAGCCAGTGAATCTATACCAGCTAAAAAATTGTCCACTGGGAAAAATGGTTGAATCCATCATATTTTGCCTGGATCAAAATATTAGTTCAAGTCACCTGAGCAGTCAAAACTTCCATCAGTTCTCTTGAGTCGTGGTCAAACATCCCCAAATATTTTACATCTCCCTAACTTTGGCAGAAGAAATTATAATATAAAGATGGAATTAACATATCATGAATGGCCTCAGGCCCTTCTGTACAACAAAACAAAATCTAGAAATAAAATTAAATAAGCAAAAAATAGTTGATGGTAGTGGGTTGGAGGTTGGGGGGAAATTATAAATCAGGCCACCATACAGATTTGAGAGTTACAGGGAAACACCCACCTAGGAAAGACTTTTGAAACAAAGAGATGGCATAGGATTTATAACTTGAAAAAAAAACAAAACAAATTTACAAAGATGGTCAGAAGTGAAAAAGCAAGGGAGCAGGGACACTCAGAATGTTGAAGGCTGCCCAGATTACAGAGGTCTCGCAGGATCCAGCCAGAAACCAGACACAACAGCTGCCTTCATTCTCACGGAAACAGAAAAAGGTGGCATCTACTTTGAAGTAGAGGTAAAAGCCAAGGAAAAATTAGGAGATAAAACAGAGAGGCTACCCTGAATCCTGAGCACGACTTTCGGCACTCTTTTTGGATTCATTGCCCCCTGAAGTCTATACATTGCTGCCAGGTATGATCTTCTGCCCTAAGATGAGTGAAGTAGCTTCACATGCCCCACGGTTGCCTGAACAGGCCTAAGTGCTTTCTCTATTCAGGAGGAAGGTGTCAGAGAGGTATGTACGGGAAAGTTTACACAGAGACGATGTGGAGCCCGGCATGAGAGCTCCCTGGGCCTGAGAGGTTGAGTTCATTTTGTTTCCTCAGACAGGACAGTTTCTGAAGCAGTGCTTGGCTTTCTGGCTTCTACTCAGAAAAACTGGAGAATCTGTAATGTCCATTCTGGTCCCAACAAGAAAAATAGGAACAAGAATGAAAATTAAAAAAATAAACATTTTATTTTAAAAAATTGTTTAAAACACTTCCGCAACTGTTAAACATTGTGCTAACTACTTTGAAAGTATGTACTTAGATACTCATTGCAGTCTGTGAACTGGGTCTTATTATTCCCACTCTCACATGAGGGACTGAGGTTATTGTTTTGTTTGGGGGGTTGTAAACTAAAACTCTAACTATCCTTTTGATATATTTTTATTATTTAAACCAAACACCATTCTGTGACTCTTAGGTCACCTAGAAAGAACTTTTTGCCTTTTCATAATTAACTTTTATTTAAGCTCTAATAAATTTAACTTAAGATTATCCAGACAGAAAATGCACATGTTGAGATATAGGTAACTGGTGGAGATGAAGAGAGAGAAGAGAAGGGAAGAAAGTTGTCCACCCACCTCTGGTGATTATATTTAACAGACAATGTAGGTTCATTGTCCAGAGGATAAATTATGGACCCTGTGGTAATGACAACAACAAAGAAAACACCATCAGCAACAACAAAACATATTTGTAGTAGGAGGGCTTAGTAAGTGGTATTCATTGTTCTAAGTGCTCAGTGTAAATCATTTAACAAATTACTCATTCAGTGTAAATCATTTAATAAATTACTCATTCACAAGATTAATGAAGCACTCATACAATTATCATTTCTATGTTCTTTTCTTTTATATAGTCACAGCTGTGAAGAATTTGTCATATAATCAAAAACCAGTAATTTATTTTTTAGAACAAACATATTAATGATTGTGGAGATCTAAAATGTAAGTTTCAAATATTTTTTACATTATAATTATAGGTTTTATTTTTTCAGCCACTCCAGGAAAAAGAGTTTATTTTGCTCTTTATTTTTCTGTTGAACAAGAGATATATGAGCCAGTTTATAGTACAGGACTAGAAATCTTGAACTTGAACCTGACCTGTTTTCTACTTTGAAATTCCATTATTTAAAGTAATCCCTATATCTGTTCTAAAAGGGCTTAGGTGGCCCTGCTGGAAGCTGAAGTAATGTCGTCTTATTTAATGATTTCAAAAGCATCAGGCATCATGTTTTCTTGCCGACTCACTAGCCCTCTCCTTCATGATGATATTGGTTAAAAAAGTACAACAGATGCATAACAACTGGCTCATGAACTTCAACAGCTCAGCCACTTCTTGGCATCACTATCAATGTTTTTCCCCAAACATCAATCCTAATTGTTAGCATTGTACAATTCTGGGGTTTGAAATCTTAAACATACTACCTACTTATCGATTTTCAAATTATATGATTTCACACAATAGGTGGTAGACAGTTAGGCACTTATAGTTGAGCATTGCTTTATTTTCCCTGAGCATAACTTGCAGATTACAGGACTTTTCCTTAATTAGTGAGCCTAAAAAGATTCCTTTCCCCCCTCCTAAGTTTTATCCAACAGTATAATTTTTTATGGTTGAGTTGTAAAACCTTTGAAAATAGAATTTTATAATAGGAAGTGACAAATCCTAGCTCAGTGTAACCATCTGCCTGTAATAAATACATGTTCCTTTCCCCCTGCAAACCCTGACATTTTCTTCCCGTGACCCAAGGTCAATTAATCAGAGGAGAGACGATGATAATTAAAAAGAGGCTGTTAGTAACAGAGCACTGTAAAAATAGTTATAAATGAACTGCCTGTCTCTCTCAGCAACAGCACGGTCAGCGCCTTTCCTTCGAGCACGCTTTTCTGGTATTTGGTACTGTCTTCATTAATGGCTCCCCCACATCCGAAGTCCACGGCAGGCCTTTTTAGGACCACGGACAGGGACACACAAAGGAGGCAAACTCCTCAATGTTGCGTATGGCTACATTGAAGGTTCAGAATGTTGAATGACAATTACATGCATTCATCTTAATTTGGGGGGGCCATCTGGTTTAAAGGGGCTGCTGGGATTTCAAAACTCAATGAAGATCGATATTGTCCAGAAGGCTGAATCCTTCAGGCAAACCAAGGACAAATATGTCTATCCAACAGAAAAAAAAAAATCTCTTAAAAAAAAATCTTAATGTCACCAGATTTACTTATAATTAGGTAGTATTTAATTCAATAATTTTACATTCGAGGAGCAGAGTGCCAGAATCCATCAACATTAGGTGTCTACCTTGTTCCCTCGGGGAGATTGATAGAGCTCAGGCCAGCATCATCTGTTACTATTTCATAATTGGATTTGTTTTGTTTCCTTCAGTAAACTACTTTGAGTGCTACAGAGAGACATTTGATGTAAACTAGGAGACAAAAAGGGGCAGGAGCTGAAATGTGTCAGGTGGGGAAGATAGAAAATGAAATGTAGACTCTTAGTTATGAAAGAACTCATGAGAGATGGAGAGAACGGTATAAATATAAATATGGATATATAGAGAAAATTATCTTTATGTCAAATAGAAAAAATTAATGTATAAGGGGATGAGTCAAGAAAAGAGAGTGAAGGATATACTTTCCACTTTAAGATTTTATCTCTTTATGCCTACCGATAAAATTTTCCTTCTAATCCTCTAATTTTGAGAAATGGATCACATTTTTATGCTTGTGGGATGGAACTGAGGCATTGTGATTTTAAGATATTTATCCGGAAATCACTGTCACTTGTCATCATAAAGTTAAGATTTTTTTCTTCTAATCCAAAGAACATTCATTCAAAAGTTTCTTCCTGGTTCTACCAAATAAAGCAATTCATATGCTTTGCTCCCTGCGGAATCTCTAGCACATGAAAGAGTGTCTGGCAGATACTCAATACATATTTGTAAAATAAATGAGCAATTCTGCCTTTCAAATTTATATTCGCCCTTAAAAGATTCATCTTTACTCATTCATTCATTAAGCTTTCTCTGATCACCGCCATCTCTGCTGAAGGGGGCAGGCGCTTTCTCTAAACGCCCATAGCTCCACGTGTGCTCTCTTGTAGAAGTGTATCACCTTGGCATGGAGCAAAGTAAGTTGTGCAGGTTCCTTATTTTCACTCCTTGAATACAGTCCATAAGACCAGAGAGTGCTTCAACTTGGTGGATGCTCAGTGAATATTTTTACAGTGAAATTAATGTCAGCCTCAATCTTCTGCAATGACCATCCTCTTTTTGCTTCTGAGCTTCCTTCTAGAAGGGAGCAAAGCTCTGCTATCCATTTTTTAATAATAATAAAAATAGCTCAGCATTTACTATTGAGCACTGAGCTGAGTGCTTTAATTTCATTATCAAGTTTCCTCTTTGCACTAAGGACTGTTATTATTCCCATTTTACAACAGACAAAACTGAGCCTGAAAAAAAGAAATAAAACTTGCCCTAGGTCACATGGCTTGTAAATAGCAAACAAAGCTTATACAGGGGCTGAAATCAGCTCTATCTGATGGAATGTGGGCCCCCCCAAAAAAAGATTTTGAAATCAATATCTAATTTTAAAAATGAAATCCATGCCCTTAGGTGAACGTATTACAATTTTAAATTGTCAAAGTTCCGAAGCACGTGTCTTTAGATTTACTCAATTTCCAAACTCAGTGTACTCAGGATACTTCTCAACATAGCAAAAAAAAATTATTTTTTAGCCAATTTGACTTTGATCATTTCATCATGCCAAAAGAGAAGAGGTAATTTGTGCAATTATCAGTTAAATGGTATGATTTGTTCTTACAACATTCTTACTTTTATTTATTTATACACACACAACTCCATTTCAAATGAGACAAATAATAATTTTGCCTAGTATCACCTAACTATTTAGAGCTATGATTTCCAAGAGAAAAAAGGACTTAGGGGACAAAAATCTTCAGAGCCTTCTGAAATGAGATCTGTATTTACAAAGATATGTTGCTGCGTAACTGTTGTAGTCAGATTTGTACCCAGTGTACTTGGAGGCTTACATGGACTTTTTATTCTGGCCTTTGATCCCTCTTTTCTTAAAATGCATGCACTTAATTCTCGTCGGCTCACTTCAGGATTTCTATTCTGCCTTGGAGATGCTGTCCAGATAGTCTGAGTCATTGGTCCTGTTCTCAATAAAGTGTAGAAGATGGATAGCTTTAGCACCTCCCTTCAGCTCTTATAAATCTAATAAATGACTTCATCCATATTGCCTCTGTTGGAATGCTTCCCATTGTCTTCGTTTCTGTTACAGATAAGAAAGGGGAATGTTTGCCGACCTTGATATTGATGAGACTGAAACAGCAACTCTAATAATTCTACATTTATACAACTTTATTCTTACTGTTCAACTGGCAATAAATGGCATTCCCTCAGCAAAAAAAAAAGGGGGGCGGGGGTCAAAGCAATAAAGAATCAGATATTGTCAGGTCATTTGGTACCTAAGTTAGACTGAGCCAGGCAACTCTTGGGAGTTCCTGAAGGTTAGAAATACACATGACCTCCTGGCAATTGGTATCAAATATTAGTGACAGCAATTCTCTCCAGACAGATAGATAAGATCAGAAAAACATGCAGAACTTGTCCAATTTCTTTGTTAAAACAGGAAAACTGATTCATCAAAATGAACTTCCTGTGAATAATCAAGATTCTAAAATTAGGAGACACAATATGCTTCCACAGAAAAAATCACAAGCACCAGACCCTGAGCAAGAAATATTTTCCTTTGCTTTACCCCAAATTTCATGGATGTTATATTTTCTTTCAGCGTATGCTTTGGAAAACCAATTTCTTCCCCACTCTTCCCACGAGGACTCTTTGCAGATGAAGGGATGATTTTTCAACTCATGAGACTGAGTTCTATCACTTTAGAACAAAAGTTTTTTGTTATTTTTATTGTTTTTTTTTAAGGCAAGTCAGAGACAAACAAAAAGAAAATGAAAGAAAGTGATTTGTTAAGCTGTCCTGATTGAATGATAACTATAAGGATATAATGTACAAATTTAATCATGCTGGAAAATACTGCAAAATCTTGTCATGAGTTTAATAGAACCTTCACTCCTAATATGATGGCTTTATTGATATCCTTCTCGATCATTGTCTCTGAGATTTTCAAAGCTTTCAAAGAGATTTTTTTATGGCCATTGTGTTTAAAAACTATTAAAGTAAGCCTTGCCAGGGCTGCCCTGCCAGCACACCTTTGTGCTGTCCTGAACTATTTGACCACATGAACCCTTTAAAGAAGCCCAACGCACTCACATTTGCCACTTGGTTTCTCACTGACAACAGTCGCACAGGCCCAGCTGTTCCCAGCAGCTGTTCAGTGTAGAACTGTGTGAACTGAAATGCCTTCCAGCTGATGGTGGTCCCCCCGAGTGCTCCAGGACAATCACCATGACTGGGAATGGAGGCCAGCCCCAAAGGGAGACAAATCCAAGGCTGAGCCAAGAAAGCCACCCCCATCCTGCCTCTGTCTCTTGGAGAGGAAAAAATAACTGTAAACCGTTTCGTTCCCAGCCTGCCCTCCCGAGGGCTTCACCTTTATAATGAGCTAGACTCGAGAAGGAGATTCCATGCCGCTCCAAATGAATTATCATTATAATGGGCATCTAGGCTGCCCATCAAAGATCCCAGAACTGGGGAAGCAGTAAAGTGCAGGGGGTACGAAAGGGGAGGGGGAGGAATTTACATACAGAGATAAGCATGGACAGTCATTAAGAGAACAGGCCTTCACTTCAAAAAGACATGAACTCGGCACAGGTCTCCTGCCTGTTAAATATGTACAGCGTGTGCTTATTTGATGATGAAAATCAGACCATGGCTATTTGAATGGAAATGAATTTTAATAAGCGTTGGAGGCACACGAAGCAGAAACCCTCCATTCTCCCCTCTATCACCAGGCACCTTCTTGACCATCATTACCACAAAGGGAAGAATGCAGGCATGCTAATCATCAGCGAAGAAAGTGTGCTCTCTTCCTCAGTCTTTGTGGATGTTCATTAACCTTGTGGGTGCCTCAGCCGGCAGAGGACAGCTGTCCCAGGGACGTTTCCATATCCCCGAAGAAAAGCAGAATGTCGAGTTAGCCTATAGAAAAAAAAGTGGGAGAAAGCTCCCTTCAGAATGAAAGCAAAGGACTATTAACATTTAGCACTTACGTTGCACTACTTAAAAATTTGCGAAATTTTGCACTTACTTTGCACTTTTATAAAATTAAGTATAGTATGGTTATTACTCATTTCTTACCCCGGCAGACAAACGAATCGCCTTATATTGTCAATCCTAATCGCCACCTCCATTTGGAAATAAAAATTAAACAAACATTCTTGAATTACTCATTTCTTATTTGTATTGAAGTACAGCCCAAGAATACAGAAGTATTCTGGTGACTTTAAGAAGTTTTATGAAATATTTCCCTTTACTCCATGCAAAACCACATAAAAACCATCCCAACATAATAACGACAGAATAATTTTGAAATTCTTTCAAAGGAATTTGGCCCCTACATGGCAGAGGTTATTTTGGAAACCGTGGACTCTCCAGTAACTATCTTCTTCCAACATTTTTCACACTAACCCATGTGGTTATTCTTTGCATCTCCCTGCATAAGTCCTACCTTTGTAAGGTCACTGACCCTAAGTTAGTCCAAGCTCATTTAGCCAGACCTGAAGGCACCATCACCCCACTAAAACTTTTGGCAAAAACCCTGTAAGATCATTACTGGAGGAAGACCTGTCCGGAAATAGGTCCTTCCACTGTGTCTCGGGAGAGGAATTTCAGAGGCACACGCCTGGGAGGCTTTTAAGCAATGGTGGCCAGATGCATTAGAGCACCTTCAAAAGGCTGCTGCGCCTTTTCTCCATACAACGGTAATTGAATAACAATAAAAAAATATATATATATTAAAACTTTAAAAAAAAAAAAAAAGGCTGCTGCTCTCCATTGGGTACTTCCCAGCACTCAGCTGGTAGATGGCTTCACTAGCCCCAGGTGCGCCAGCCTAATGTCTCATCTGCGACCAGGTGGTTTAGTTCCCTGTCGCCACGGAAGTCCAGCTTCTGGGGCATCGGCCCACACTTAGGCTCACCAGACCCACGAGGGTCAACGGGGCCCAGAGCTGTCCTGCCATTAGCCCAGCACCCACCACTCCAGTAGCCTAGCTTAGTCTCTCTTCCCTTCTGGCCTGCGACTGGTGCTTTGCTTTTACCCGCGAGGCTGCTAAAGACAGACTGGGGCCTTTGTTAAGCTTCCTTGTAAGTATTTCCATGAGGTCGGGAGAGAGCAGGCTTTCTTTCAAACTATCCAGTCTCTTCCCTTACTTTCCAGGCTCGCACCTTTATCTGATCTTTTTCCCAGAGTGCCCCAGCTTTGCCCCCTTTATGGTCACCATTTTGGCTTCTACTGCCCATGCACTAAGTAAAGGACCTCCCCCTTAACTGTCTCCTTCTCCCAGTTAATCCTGGGAACCAGTCAGTTGCCCTTCAAGTGATTGGAAAGTCAATTTTTTCCTGCCCACTCAGACGGTAATCCCTTTGGCAGAGCGATTTGGCCATTTTCTGGGGTGTCTGTGAAACTGTAGTTTCCAGACTTAATCAGCCTCAGCCAGTCTTCCCCTTCCTCTTTTGTTAGTACCAAACTAGCTGCCTATGCTAACAAGGTCTCATTTTCCTACTGCCATCTCTCATGGTTCATTACAGTCAGTACGGCGCTTCTAGTTGATTTCACACTAAACCAAACAAATTACACGTTTTTGCAAAGGAAAGAAAGAAAATACATCATCGAAGTAACAGAATATCTGATATCTTTAACATCTAGAGGTAACTTTTGTCATCAGCAAGAGCTCTAGCCTTTCTACAATGTACATGTCATGGTGTCAGAGATACTGCCACCAACCCCGCTCTACACCAAAGCGTTAGGGAGAGGAGCCAGGGTGTCCCAGTAAGCCTCTGCTGCTTCCAATCCTAAAGCAAGCACTGTGTTCTTAAGAGTATTTGCAAATGAATTTTTACTGATATGTGTCGACCACGTATTTTATATTTGAGGATTTGCCTTGTGAGGATTAAGACTTAATCTCTGAGATTTTCCCACGTAGTCTTTAACATTCTATAATTTTTTTTACTACATTTCAATATTTAATGAAGCAGGAGAGAGCAAGCACAAAGAGATTCTGTCTCACATACACACACATCAATTGTCCCCTACTCTGGGAAACTAAAATTAACCTCTGTATTCCTTTTTGCTAGAAAGGTGCATTTTAAAATTTTAATGATGTGTTTAATGAAGTTTTTTCTCTTCCACCTTTGTTTCCTCTTGAGCAGCAATTACCAGCCCCACCCCGTGGGTCCCAAAAGTAGGTAGGATTGAATAGCAGGAAGCTGGGGCCGGGCTTGCAAAGGTCGCAGCCATTTTCTCCCCATTATCACCCTGTTAAACTGCTCCAGGGACAGCCTAACAAGGTGCTAATGGGCCATACGTTCTAGCCCAGTTCACAGCAGGTTGTTTCAGATGGGTTGAGGAGGTTGATTTGCATTCGAAATCTTCCCTCTCTCACTTGCTTTTTTGTTGGGTCTTTTGATTTCTACTCCCCAGACACTCTCAGGGTTGACTTAGAATAGCACAAAATCACATCAGTTCAGAATTTGAATTGCCTGAGTTTGGGTTTAAATGTGCCCCATTATTTCATCAAGTTGTGGTGGGAGTGGGGGGAGGAGTGAGGAGAAAGAAAAGAAAGCAAAGAGATTTTAAAATGAAAGGGAGAGATAATGACAGATGGATGCAAATGTTCCTTTTAAGTGGAGAGGAGCAGCTGATGTTGAGGCATGAAATTAAATTAGTACATCTGTGGCTGGATGCATGTCATTCAGCCTCGTATTTTCTCCTCCGGAGGAGTTCAGCTACCTCATGATTAACCAGCTTACTTTCACAAGGCCCTGCCTGCAAGACCGAGGCCCCTCTTCATGAAATGGGGATGCTTGTAGACAAACCTATCACACTGGGCAGCCTTCTCACGTGGTGGTATCCCTGCCACCCTGGGAAAGAGGAGTGGCCTTAGTTGAGCCTCTAGTTCGTGAAGTCGAAGGGAGGTGGGAGGGAAATGAAACAGAAGTCAGCCCATTTCCAAGGAGACAGTGTTTAGGAGTGGCCTGCGGTGTGCTGGGCAAGTGACAGCAATCTGCTTTTGAAAACCCTGCCTGCACCTGCCAGAAGTTCTCCAAACGCATAAACGTTTACAGCCATTTCTACAAAATAACCAGACGGGACTGTTTCTTCAGAGCTAGGCTCCGGGGATGCTCCCCATAAATAACAAATAACGGTGCTCAAGCTTGCACTTCTCTCTGAGAGCTGAACCGTCCTCCAGTGCCTGGCTACTGCCAGGAAGGCTTAGGCACAGGCCAGCTCCTAGCTCTCTTGTTTTCTCCCCTTCGTCTTGCACCTCAATCCCCATTTTCTCTTTCACCCAAAGCTAATCGTCTAAGCCAGTTGTCCCCCAACCAGTAAGGCCTAGGTCACATGCTGAATTGACATAGCCTTGCCTTGGAACTTAGGGCAATCAAGGCCCAAAAGAGTCAGAAGAGTTTTCTAGCTCCCCCGTAACTACCTAAAAGAATTTAAATAGAAAGCCTGGTCCGGACAGAGAATTAACACCAGAAATCGCTATAAAGGATATGGACCACGTGTGGGGGCTCACATTTTTTTGTTCAAATGCTCCGTCCTATTGCCTCTGCGTGGCCTAGGACACATTTGCCTGCCACTTGCCCTTGCCATCCCCTTGTTATTGCTTCCTTCCTTTAAAGTCCCAGGCCCCTACCCTCTTCTCCTAGTTAGGATGGTATGAAAGCCTCAACCGCCCACCCGTGAGCCTGTCATGTTCATGCGAGGCTCCTGTATGACCAGAATTACATGCGCTTTTCTCTTATTAATCTGTCTTATGTCAATTTAATTATTAGACCCGCCGAAAGAACCTAGAAGCATGGAATAAAATTTTTCTCCCTACAGTAAAAGCCAAATAAGTGGGTGAGCCACATTACAATTTTAAGAAAAAGTTAATTCCTGGTTATTGACAACGGATCCTGTAATCGCCGTTGCTCACCGACCATGGTAATAGTCTGAGACTGGTTGTCAAAACGTGTCATGGGCCTGCCGGTGGGATCACAACGTTTTCGGTTTGGGTTTTGTTTTAAGAAGGACATTATCCAGTGTCAACTTGAATCTATTTAAAAAATACGAAAAACAATGAGCTTAAATGCAACATCATGACAATGTTTTCTTATCAAGGTAAGAGAGTCATTAAAACCTCCTTTCACACACCAAACTATTTCATGGGCTGAAAAATGAAGTTAAAAACCCTCACTGTTTCTTATTTCTTCTCCTCACAAGGGTGGCATTCAGAACGCATTACCCTGAATTATGATGCCTTGTCATATCGAATATTTTAAGCTAAAGGAATTTAAGAAATGGTAAGTTTAGGAAGGAATTTCTGACCTTCCCCTGAAACAGGTCATAAGACTCTCATGTGAGAGGTGCCTTCCCTGCACCTGGAGGAAAGGCGCCTCCTGTCTGCAAGACAGAGAGACTTCGAGAGGAATCCCATGAATGGGCTTCACTAAGTTGCCCCAAGTTTACCTCTCTGAGCTCCTAACCCCGCCCTGTCACGTTTTCCCACTGCTGGGCACTCTCATCAAACCCATTCATAGGCTTAACCATTACTTTGGGCCTTCATTTCCATATGACGTCTCCCGTATCATAAAAAACATATTAAATACATTTGTATGCTTTCTTCCTCTTGTTAGTGGGTCTTTTGTTACAGAGCTTCAGATGGGAACCTAGAATAGTAAGTGGAAAATATTGATTCCTCCCCTACAGCAAGCAAAAGAGAAATAAAGGAGAAGGCAGCCCCATCCATACAGACCCAGGCATTTTATGAAAAAGACTTTCTCTAAACAGTGACCACCTATCAAGGAGCATAAACTTGGGAGGGGGTCCAGGTGTTGCTTATCACATCATCTGCTTAGGTTGACAGGCACCATGTGGTCTTTCTTCGGGCAATTTTCAAGTTGTCTTTTTAGATTTCTTACACTGAAAAGGCACACACGAGATGAGAAATGTATAACATCAGAGGCAGACAAAGGGAAGAGAGAGAGTCTCCTATAAATGCATCCATGCAAGGGATTTTTCCCATATACTCCCTCACCTTACATTTGCTTCATCTTATGCCTTACAGTCCAGGAAAATTCCTCCTAGCACTTTACCGACAAGATCATCCGCATGCTGCTTGGTTCCCCCATCAGAGGTGATTAGCCAGCCAGTCCATATTTAGTTCCTGTTGTTACTTGTTCCCCAGCCAACTCCTTTATTCCCTGAAGTACTGCTGACGTGGTTCTTGGAACTGTCTCCAATGTGCTAGGACTGATCTGCCCCAAGCAAAATGTTTCACCCATCTGTGCCAGAGAGATGTTTGTGTTGTTTTCCATCAATCTTTTTATCTCCAAAGGAATTAGATAAGAAAGCACATCTTATTTCATTGTTGCCACTGTCCAATAACAAGAATATCTGGGATGGTTCTCCCTAAGGGAACATGGAGCCTGAGTTAGGAAAGTCAAATTGAATTGCTTTGGTAGCTGAGCCCAGGTGGGTATAAGACTGAAGTGTGGATTGAGAACCAAGATGGCGGCATAGGTAGACACACTGCGCCTCCTCGCACAACCAGAACTGACAGAGAATCGAACAGCAAGGGGGACCGACACCAAGGAAATAGAAAATAAATATTCATCCAGACTGGTAGGAGGGGCGGAGACGGGCACCGGGGTGGAGAGGACTCGCGTGGCTGTGGCAGGACTGAGACTGGCGGAGTGAGGGACAAATGGCACAGGCAGTCCGAGCACTAGCAGACCCTGCGGCCCCACATTTGCACAGATAAACCGAGAGGGCCGGACTCAGAGTGGCGGAGAGTGGGGCATGCAGAGTGGCAGGTAGCACCCTGCGGCACCACATTCACCCACAGATAAACCGGAGGAACGGCGGGCAGCGAAGCAGACCGCTGCGCAACCCAGGGCTCCAGCTCGGGGAAATAAAGCCTCAAACCTCTGATTGAAAGCACCCCTGGGGGTTGGGGCGGCAGCAGGAGAGACCCCTAGCCTCACAGGAGAGGTTGTTGGAGAGACCCACAGGGGCCTAGAGTGTGCACAGGCCCACTTACTCGGGAACCAGCACCAGAGGGGCCCAGTTTGATTGTGGGTATCGGAGTGAAAGACTGAAATCCGGAGGAGAGTGAGGCGGGCGCCATTGCTCCCACTCGGCCCCTCCCCCACGTACAGCGTCACAGCGCAGCGACCAGCATTACCCCGCCCTGGTGAACACCTAAGGCTCCGCCCCTTAAAGTAACAGACGCGCCAAGACAAACAAACAAACAAAAAAAAAATGGCCCAAATGACAGAACACTTCAAAGCTCCTGAAAAAATACAACTAAGCGACGAAGAGATAGCCAACCTATCGGATGCACAGTTCAAAGCACTGGTTATCAATATGCTCACAGACTTGGTTGAATCTGTTCGAAAAACAGATGAAAAAATGAAGCCTATGCTAAGAGAAACAAAGGAAAATGTACAGGGAACCAATAGTGATGAGAAGGAAACTGGGACTCAGATCAATGGTATGGACCAGAAGGAAGAAACAAACATCCAACCAGAAAAGAATGAAGAAACAAGAACTTGGAAAAATGAGGAGAGGCTTAGGAACCTCCAGGACACCTTGAAACGTTCCAACATCCGAATTATAGGGGTGCCAGAAGGAGAAGAGGAAGAACAAAAAACTGAAAACTTATTTGAACAAATAATGGAGAACTTCCCTGATCTGGCAAAGGAAATAGACTTCTGGGAAGTCCAGAAAGCTCAGAGAGTCCCAAAGAAGCTGGACCCAAGGAGGAACACAACAAGGCACATCATAATTACATTACCCAAGATTAAACGCAAGGACCTACATCCAAGATTACTGTATCCAGCAAAGCTATCATTTAGAATGGAAGGGAAGATAAAGTGCTTCTCAGATAAGGTCAAGTTAAAGAAGCTCATCATCACCAAGCCCTTATTATATGAAATGTTAAAGGGAGTTACCTAAGAAAAAGAAGATCAAAAATATGAACAGTAAAAATGACAGCAAACTCACAGTTATTAACGACCACACATAAAACAAAAACGAGAGCAAACTAGGCAAACAACTAGAACATGAGGGTTGTCAATAAGGGAGTGGGAGGGGGAGAGGGGGGTAAAGGTACAGAGAATAAGTAGCATAGATGATAGGTGGAAATAGACAGGGGGAGGGTAAAAATAGTGTAGGAAATGTAGAAGCCAAAGAACTTATAAGTATGACCCATGGACATGAACTATGGGGGGGGAATGTGGGAGGGAGGGGGGTGGGCAGGATGGAGTGGAGTGGGGGGGGGAAATGGGACAACTGTAATAGCATAATCAATAAATATATTAAAAAAAAAAAAAAAAAGACTGAAGTGTGTGAGGTGTATCTGGAGTTCTTTCTCACTTTCCCCTGTGGAGCACCCCTTCTTGCTGTAGCAACCCCAGTTCCTGACATTGTCCCCCACAAGCAGCCTTGACTTGTTCCCTTTTTTTTTTCACAGTCTCTGCTTTCTAAAACCTTTTTCATCAAATTCACATTATAACAGTGTATCTCATTGCCCCCACTGATGGGACAAAGGAATTAGAATCCAAAAGAATGACTGTGACATAATTTCAAGGTCCTTGTGGGCCACTACCGAGTTATTTTTTTTTAAGATTTTATTTAGTTTTAGAGAGGGGAAAAGGAGGAAGAAAGAGAGGGGGGAAAACATCTATCTGAGAGAGAAACATTGATCAGTTGCCTCTTCTACACACCCAGACCAGGGACCAAACCCGCAACCCAGGCATGTGCCCTGGCAGGGAGTCAAACTGGGGGCCTTTCGCTTTCCAGGATGACGCTTAGCCGACTGAGCCACACTGGCCAGGCTCTGAGTTATTTTTTAGAGAAAGCAACTCTATTGACTCATCACTTCACAGTACATAAAGAAACACCTACCAGCTGTCCAATAGGGATTCAACAACTATTTGCTCATTTCACTTTATCAATAGGAGATAAGGCTTCCACTGATCCCCATTATTTCAGGTTGAACTGTGCCTGTGGATACCAACATTCATTTGAAAATGAAACCACTCTGGAGCAAGCATCTGGCCCCATTTTAGATCACTGTTTCTTAAACTTTACGGTGCATAGGAATCACCAGGGAACCCTGCTGAAATGCAGGTTTTTATATAGTAGGTTTAGGGCGGGGTCTGAGATTCTGCTCGGATGTGATCCCTGTGCCTCCAAATTCTGTGAGTCCTTCTAGCTACTTATTCAACTGGGTGGTCTTGGGGACCCCAAACTTGCTATTGGTGTCAGAACTGAGATTGGTCTTGCAGACTGCTCCCTCTAATGTTGGTACAGTTTGAAAACTTTATGCCACGTGAATGAAGGCAGACAGAAATATCATATTAATATCATATTAATCCACCTTTATGAAATGTCCAGAATAGGCAAATCCATAGAAACAGAACGTAGAGGAGTAGTTACCAGGGGCTTAGGAAGGGGAGAATGGGGAGTGACTGCTAGTGGGCACAGGGTTCTTTTTGGAGAGATGAAAACATCTTGGAATCAGATAGCGGTGATGGTGGCACAACTTTGTTCATATGTGAAATTAACACCTAATTAACATTTAGTACTAAATGTACTAAAACCTGTGGCACCGTGTACTTTAAAATGGTGCATGTTGTTATAGTCTGTGAACACTGTCTTTTACAGAACACGTAGCTCAGTCCTGGGACTCCGTAGGGTACCCTTGAATAGGCCAGAGGTGAAGAAGGAACTGAGGGACAACTGCCGCAGATAATTCAGCTTTCCCAAGTGCACCCCCAAGCATACACCCCTGAGGGAGGGTTACCCCTTCAGCACCCCTCCGTGTGACTTCCCATGAGCCACTCCAGTGGGAAGAGCTAAGGGAGCAGCAGTAACTAACAGCCCTGTACCCTTTGGATGGGCAGTAAAATTCAGCGCCAGATTCTCCATGGGGCGGGGGAGACACTGTTGTTTAAAAAACAAACACACACTTTTCCCGCTTTTGTTTCTCTTTAAAATGCCACTGTTGAGTCACTTAGAACGGGTCCGGTTGGGTGTTGGCTCTAAAAACTTTGACAGCTACTATGGTCGCCTAGAGCCCCACTAACCGTGATGGCTGTCACCAACAGTGAATCGCAAGTTCAGTTGTGAAGTTTCTGCCAAGCAATTAATATGTAGCCGGAGTCCAAAAATCAAAGGAAATTAGAGATGAGGGGAAAAGCAGTCTCCTCTGCCTTTGGACTGCCACCTCCTCCTTGGGCCAAGAACAAGTTTTCCTTCCAAGTTGCTATTTGCTGACATAATGAGGGAAGCCCTGGGATCTGATTCCTAGTCCTTCCACTAACTGATCCCATGGTCTCAGGCAAGTAATTAAACATTCTTGGTATTAAAAATGAGAGACCGGTGCCTCTCCTGCTCGGCTCTCTGCCTAAGCACCATCTGGATGAGACATTTCTGTAGGTAATTTCTGCAGAGTGAAGCAGGGCGAAGAGATGTGCACAGGGCCCTCCAGGAATGCCCTGAATGGGCAGTCAGTGAGCTGAAGGTCGGGTCAGGGAAGCTTTCTGCACAGACACAGGAAAGGATTAAAATAAAACATTCCATCACATTAAGTTGGTCCCTTTTAGGGAATATAAGAGAACACATCTGAAAAAACATTTTTAAAGGGTGTTCTAACCGATTGTGTCCATGGTGGCAGTGTCGCCTCCTCTGCGGCCATCTCATCACGTTGAATCCTTTTCTTCAATCCTTACAGCAAACACTCCAGAGGTTAATAGGCTCTTCCTTCTTCAGATGACAATACCAAGCCCACCCAGTCTTCATAACTTGCCTAAATTTCATTTGACTGGCCCATGACAGAGATCGGTTTTGAAACATAGTTTTCTGACCACAACACCCATGTTCTGTCTACAGAGCAGGGGCTCCAGATCTGATGATAATCAAAATTGCCTCAGGGGTTATGAGGACTAATAGGCAGAGGACCAACTGCTACATCCTGTTATCCATCTATTCTTCCAGCAGTCGTCACACTGTCGTCCATGTTCACGAGTCTTAAGGGACTTCTTAAAATTTCATTTTTAATACAGTGTTACATCTCCCATGTTCTCCCTGGCTATTTCTTCCCTAATAAATCCTCTGGATCAAGTCCAAAAGGCAGCATAGTGCAGTGGGCAAGTACACAAGTTTGGAGCCGGTATCCAAGCTGCATCTTTGCTAGCTATAGGACCTTAAGCAACTTATTGACCCTTGGGATGCCTGTTTACTCAACTGCAATGGAAGTAATGCCCCCTTCAAAGGCTTGTTACAAGGATTAAACCAGTTAATGATGTAAAATGATTAACAAAGTGCTAGGCACAGGGCAAGTGGGCAGTAAATTCCACCTTGAATGGCTTTTCCCACCCTGTTAAGAGGAGAAGGAAAAGACATGAAAGGAGCCAAAATCTAAAAGTGTTTAAACAGCCTGTCCCTGATGAGGGTGCCAGTCCGTGTCAGCTTGTCCCATGTGCCCTTCCATCTAGCACTTGAATATTACCCCAACAAATCCAAATGTCCCCTGTGAAATTTGTTTTTCAAAAGTACTTAGAAATAACAACAACAACAAAAAGTTTCTACTCCTTCACAATCAGAAATCTAAATGCTAATGAGAATCCAATTCAATCACTGTTTAATGATCATCTACTATATACTAGTCACTGGGAGATAAAGAGAGATTAGCAGAAAACAGTCCCTGCCCTTGAACTTGTGGTTTATTACTCAGGGTTCGATGAGACCATAAATCATCACAATATACAACAGGAGACGCCCCATCAGGGAAGAAAAGTATCTGAGAGCTCCAGGGAGGGAAAACGTCACCTCCACGTGGATAAAAACTTCATGAAGAAGGAGGAGTCACACAACTTCGAAAGATAGGTAAGAGTTTTAAAGTGAAGGGAGCAGAGCCAGAAATGTCAACAGAACCCTCCAGGTGGAGGGAACAGCATAAGCCAAGGCAGGGAGATGGAGTGAGCTCTTGATTGAAGAAGCGCCAAGAAGTCAACTTTGCCTAGCACCGAAGTGAAAGACATGCAGTAAGTGGTGGGAGGCAAAGCAGGTGAGGTGGGTGGTGGCCGTATCATGGGGGCTTTCCATTCTGGGGAGGAGGAAGGACAGAGGTTATCTGAATTTAAATAGAAAGAGCCAATGGAGCATTTTTGAATAAAGGCCAGTATGACTGGAGTTTGATCAGAGTTCATCAATCATGCAGTAAATAATAATACCTCTCAGGAGCTGATAAGGATCAAATGAGCCCAAATCAGGAACGCACCTAACAGAAGTTTAAAAGTGCAAAATGGATTCTAATTCTCTTCTTCCCTCTACAGCACCCAGAAAACCTATTGTTTTCTGAATTTGAGTGTCTGAAACTTGCAAAAATGGGCCTAGGGTCTCCTTGAGACTCTGCTGGGTGTGAATTTCTTCTTCCTTCCCAGCTAAAGAAGGAGTCACCCTGTGATCTGGGTCTGGAGAATCTCCAGGTAGAGGCCAGAGGATAGGCTTTTGTGACCTCTAGCTGTTTACTTCAGCCCAAGGAACTTAGAATTCCACAGCTCAAACCCCGTCGACCTCACTCTGCCTGCTACAAGTCTGCCTGCAGGGAAGCTGGCCCTCTCTCATCTTTTTAAATATTCTCTCTTTACAGGCTCAGTTTGACTGGCCAGCCGGTGTCACTTGGCATTCAGGAAGCGTGCCTCCCTTCGTCCTCTCCACTGCACTGAGCCTACAGGATGATTTGGGGGTGTGTGGCCTTTCATTTTTCCCCCCTCTCTCCTTCTCCTGCTGCTAGGGGTCTTTTCTTCCTGATAAGAACCTTCTAGCAGCTTCATCAGAGCCATTGTTAAGAGAAGGCAAGTCTCCGAGTCTTCTCACAATGGATACCTGACGACTTCTTTCTGCAGACAAATCAGTCCCAGGAGAAAGGTCTCATTACTGCTCTTGTGCCATTATTCTGAGTATGCCTGCTCAGGCCCCTCACTTGTCTCCACGGGGGAGGGAGGGCAGACAGAAGAATCCTGTTCCTTGCCATTCACTTTTTAAAAAGGTGGCTGTGCAAATACTTTCCCCCTAATGGGACTTGAAGAGGACGCACGTTCCAGCACTTCTTACCCTCACACATCCTTGCAGGGTCTTTTATGGATTCCGAGGTGGACTGTGGTTTTCTGAGGTTCCTCCTGTCTTGTCCAACTTGCTGTCTCATCTCCCAGAGATCAAAATGCACTGACCTTTTCCCCCTCAAGCATTTCAGTGTCTTAAAAGAAAAGAAACTGTCTTTCTGCCCCTCCCCCTGCATAATTTCCCTCCTCTTTTGTTCGCACACCTGCAGGCTGGCTTCCACCAGCACGCTGAAAACTCATGAATTAAGTGTCCATTGTGGTTAAGGTACTGTAATAGGCCAGATGGGGGATAAATTACCCCTCACCCTTCTCTGTTTCACCTTCTTACACACCAGAGATCAAGGACAGGCACTTCCTTATACAAGGCCAATCCTTCCTAAGGCCTATGAGGCTTTCACCCACCTGATTTGCATGTGGTGTCCTCTAGGTAACTGACACTTGGCAGAGTAATTATTGAATTACAGCTATTCATTATGGGGCATTTAAATCTAGATTTCCTAATCTAACTCTTTCTAAATTTCAAGACTAAACCCTAGTGAATTCGTTTCTTGGTCAATCTTTGCTTGCCTGTTAGAAAAGGGGAAATAAACTATTTCAAGTTACACTGAAAAATGAATATCCAGATACCCACTGATAAGGGTGGGAAAAGGAAAAATATAGGTCTATATGCAAGGTGTAAAAAAAAAGAGAGATAGACTTAGTGTTATAATTGAGTCATTTGTTGGAAGAAAAGCAAATACTGTAGCCTTCGCTAACAATGACCTCTAAAGCACAGAATCTGAAGGGCAATTATATAATTTTAAACACAGGTTAAAGACATTGACTTTGGTAAATGAACATGGACAGCCACCATGGTTTTGACAGTGGAGCCACATCCCTCTCCCTGCCTCCCTTCATCTCTGTCACCTTCAGGAGTGAGCAGAGCCAGCTCTCCATTGCCTGTGCCACTGGAAGCGGGCACCAAACCTCCCTGAGACTCCAAGGCCTTCCCTATAGGAACTAATGCTTTTCCTGCATAATCTCTCCTTTCCAACAGTTGGATTTAGTTAGTGGCGTCTCTTTTCACACCAAGGGTCTCATTTACTTGCTTCCTTATTCTTGGCTACAATGCAGTGAGCTGGGGTCATTGAGTAAATAACACTTTGCTTTAGTTCTATTAAAAATTAATATCCACATGCTAAGGGAAAAACTAAGAGCAGGGATTTTCCTTTAACCAAATGGGCCATTTCACAGAAGGTTCCCATAGATTCACATAGAAGTTCCCATAGATTCACTTGATGTAAGTAAAACAGAAACAAACCTTAATGCCACCCCCTAGTCTCCTAGCCCCAGGAGGGAGAAAAGGGAAACATCTCTAGTCTACAGCTGTAACACTCACAGCTCCAAACAAGGCAAGGACAATGCTGATGGAGAGACATTGTGAATTCTGAAAAAGTGATACATCCCCTTTCAGTCAGAGTTCCACTGGCACATTCCAGCAGAGACCGGTGTGCTAGGATGCCCCAGAGGCAAGTGGCTACCTGGAAGTTGGTATGGCCCTTAGGAGAGATAGTTAGGCATTAATGTGCTGGGGATCCGAGCCAAGAATTGCGCTAATTCTTTCAAATTACATCCTTCAAAGTCAGCTACGTCTTTCCAAACCAAATGTAGCATTTGCACCTAAATTAAAATAACAGCACTATAATACAGTTGAATCTTTTCGCAACTCGGTTTCTTCATTTCAAAGATTGATAAGAAAGTGCCTGCTTCTTAAAGATGCAGTGATGCTTAAATCAGATTGTCCAGCTGAGCACATAGAACAGTGCCTGACATGCAGTTAGGACTCCCTACAGGTAGTTGACTATAACTGTTGCCGCTGTTGTCGTAGGTTAAAACCTATAAGAAGTAACTTATTTAAGGTAGAAGCTGGGGTCTAACGGGAGAGTCATTTCAAAGCTCAATCCCACAAAACAGGGGAATTTCTGGAGCATCCATATGATGTACATCCAGAGAGGTGAGGCCATGTGATTGGATGTCTTCCTTCACAGTCTCAGTGAGAGAGTGTTGGGGGAGTAGGAGGGGGAATCAGATAAAGACCCTGTAACCCAGCAGGTCATTCTTGACAATAAATACAAGTTATTTCCCTGCCAATCTTGCAGTTGGGTTTGTCCAGTGGCTGAGCTCTAGCTCATGGATTGTATCAGGAAATGATGAATGTCACTTGCAGGCCCCTCCCACACTTGATTCTCCATTCTGTCTTTTTCCTCATTCTGGCTGAACGGAGAAGACTTCAAATCCCTAGAGGACAGAGGAACTCTAGTGCAGGACATCATCCGGGAAAGACGGCACGGACGTCACACGGTGACATGAATGACAAGGAAACTTGTTGTATTAAAGCCACTGAGTACAATGGCCCTTGTCGTTCTATTTTCAACATAGCAAGCTAATAAGAGAAACTGATGCACATAATAAAAATATAAGATAAGAAGGAAAAGTCAAATCTTTCATTAAAAAAAAAAACTATCCTTAGTGGTATAAAAGCTTCCAGTAAGCTGACCATAGCAAAAATGATTGTTAAGTAAATCGTATTCCATAATAAGAAAAAGACAGTCCCCTATGTGATAAAATTAAATGCTTAGGGCTATGACAAATATTATATGAATTGAATTTATAGAGGGAAAGCCGAATAACATATCACAATGATACACTATCATCAACTATATAGAAATTAGCAATAACATTGTGTAGCATTCCAGACTGCAAAAGAAGTATCTGAGTTATATTAATAAGTAACCATTATTCAGCTGCCAAAACTTCACTGTAACTGTTACAGAGCAAGAGGGTGGGGGTGGTTCACGATAAATTATTACAGAAAGGATTCCGCCTTTCTGTCTCTGGAGGTTCCTTCCCCCCACGCCCACCTGCTAGGTTCGCAATGCCCGCCGCCAGGGGAAAGACGTCTCTCAATGCCAGAGACTGGTGAAAAGGAAAGGAATTGTTTATTTAAAAGTTACACAAACTTAGAATAATGACCTAATGTCTTCAATAAGATACTAAAGTCCTCTAGAATACCCACAGATGCACAGTCCTTCCCTCTCCCTGTGCCCAGTCCGGGGTACCGTGTCTCAGGAAAAGATGTAGAAGTCCGTGATTCAGGCTCCCGGCACCATCAGCTGTGTGGCTGCCACAATCTCCAGTTAATCCAAAGCCATGTGGCACCTTCTCATGGCCCACCAGCAAGAGTCCTCTCTCCCCTTTCTCTATGGCTGCAAAGTCTCTCCTGCTGCCTAAGCCGCGTGGCAAGAAGAAGCACTCCAAAACCTCGTGGTCCTCTTTACTCTCCTTCAGAACCGCGTGGTTCTTTTCCCCATTTACTTTGGGGCCGCGTGGTCTCTCCTTTACTTCAGAGCCGCATGGTCTCTTCTTACTTCAGAGCCGCATGGTCTCTTCTTCTATGGCTGCCGGGCCTAGGTTTAAATCCCAGCACCCAGCTTCCTTTGCAGCCCCATTTCCGACTCCTCCTACAGTCAGCTACACCTGCCAGCATCCCCGTATTCTTCCAGCTTTACTGGGCTGCCATAGTAAGTCTGGGCAGGTGTGGCCCCATGGCGTGGAGCCAATCATCTCCAAGCTCTCACGCAGGCCCTGTAACCAGGGGGAGTTGCTTCCCAGTCCCACCTTGGGTGGAAGTCACTCCCATCTCCCTGGCTCAAAGAAGGGCCACAGCTATTTAACATATCCATGAAACCAGTTAAAGGTTATAGATATGTTAAATGACTGTGCCAGGGGTTAGCTGCAAAGCTCTTGCTACCCAAAACAGCTCTGAATAGCCCTGTTCCATGTGTCCCATCCCCCTTGGCTCAGGCCTGTGGGGGTGAAGACATCCTACATACATTTTTCTAATATTTCCTGGACATCCTGAGTCCTGGACCCCATTACAAATCCCTTCTTGGGGCCCTCCTCTTGGCTGCACCCTGCTTCATAACGACCTCATCAGGGAGATTCTGCCCCTTTACCCAGTGGTGGCAACAAGGAAAAGCCCGCTGAGCCTCTAGCAGAGATGCTTGGTGGGTGTGCCTGCCCTGGGTGGGTACGGGCTGAAGGACCTCTGAGTCCCCTTTAAACCCTGAAGGTTTGTACCCTCGGAAAGGAGCCAAATGATTTTGCACAACCTCCAAATTCCTTAAGGTTTTCAATTGCTGTTTGGGGGCTTCTTGGAATAATTTTGTAACTTATTTTGTAAAAACTTCCAATTCTAAATTCTAAATAAGGAAAGAAAAAAAAGACATATTTGCATGTAATAAGGCTTTCCTGGCGATTCCCTGATGCTCTTTTGGAAATAAAATTATACTGACTTTGCATTACCTGAGCTCCTACCTGGGGATAAAGGGCTGGGGTGGGGGTGGAGTGGGGGAAAGAATGTGGATACTCCCTCTCATCCTGAAGACCTATCAGCATTTCAAAAGCAGGAGGGTCAGTTTGCAGCTTCCTTGTATATCTGACAGAGAAAATAAGTTTGAAATAAAGTAAATGGTTAAGAACTAGTGTTAATTGAAGATCAATCAGGAGTTAACCTGTATTACATCTGAAATTATAGTGCTAATTGATGGAAAGCTAGGATTCAATCTAAAAGCAGATGGTTCACATGTAAATTTTCACAACTCGAGTCAGACAAAAGACTAGATATCCTGCCATATTTGTTTACCCCTTCAATATCCTGAAAGGAACCCTTTCAAAGACACACAGGTGAGAGGAAGAAATTCCACTTTCGTTTTGTTGGTTTAATTGAGGGGATGCCTGTGTTGGGGATGGAGGTTGAGGAGGGCAGGGTCTGGGCACTGAGTAAATACATACATGTTTCCAGGCATAAATTGCCAGCAAGCTTTCTGTTTAACTGCTATTGCGCACGAAATCTCTGTTCCCAGCAATGAGAAATTTGCAGGCCGGTCACATTCATCACCAGGAAAAGCCCTGGATGTTATGCTGCTGTTGTGGTTAGTGGCTTGTTTTAATTAGAGACTGGGAAATCGATCAGTTTTAGCCTACCAAGCGCGGATTCAGGCTTAGGTTCTTATTCCTTTTGCCATTTTCAGAATTAATTTCTACAATTCTTCGGCTGCATCAGCACTTGACCCTGAGTTCACACAAATCCAGAACAGCTGGTTGAGTTTAGTCAAAGCAAACAAGCAATTCATGAAGTAAAAAAAATAATCACCATTTCAGTCCAAAGTTGGTCTACATGCAACAGGAAAGCTTCAAGTCCACCCCTGTAGTAAGTGGCAAAGGGCTGTGAGGAGAATTCATTCTGAAGGAATTCTTATCTAAGGCAAAATTTAGAATTAAACCAATGATTTTTATTTTTCGCTTATTTTATTTTATTTTTTAATATTTTATCGATTATGCCATTACAGTTGCCCCAATTTTTCCCCCTTTGCCACCCTCTGCCGAGTACCCCCTTCCCTCTAGCAATCCCTCCCTCGGTTCACATCCATGGATCGTGCATATAAGTTCTTCGACTTCTCCATTTCCTATACAATCTCTGTCCCTCCAACCCATTTGGATGAATATGACTTCTTTAAATCCTTGCTGTTGGACTTCCATACAGTGTGATTTTCAGGCAGATCTGTGTCTTTTGTTTCGAGATTACTTGTGATCTTTCTTGTGGTTACACAAGGAGGCAAAGCATGTCTACCTATGCCTCCATCTTGACCAGAAGCCCAAATCGCATGTGTTTTAAATGCCACTATCTCAACAACCAAAGAGCCTATAGCAAAATATCCACAAGGGTCCTTCTATCAGTGAGAGAATTCAGCATTCTGTAAACACTTGTCCATATTTCTTCTTTACACACACACAAGACAAAGCCACTAGTTTTTCATGCAAAGTTTGCATGCTTTCCTTAACAGATATATTCATCATTTAAAGGAACCCACTATTTTGAGAGGAAATTAATCCTTTAGTTTTTAAGATAATATCAAGTGTATAACATTAGCTTGCATTTAGAAAAAAAATGTCCACATGTGGCCTAGAACTGAAAACAAGAAAAAGGAAGAAGAGAAGGAGGAGAAGGCTTTGAGAGGAAAAAGTCTCACCAGTGATAAGGAAAGTTCTGTAAGAAATAAGAGCCACACCACTGCAGAGCACAGCCAAGCACTGCCCAGTTAACTGCTGAAAAATGTGAACAAACATGAATTAAGTTAGTCATCCCTCAGTTCCTCCTGGCATATTAAAGAGAACAGCGGATGAGGGTTGAGGGGCATGCGTCTGTTCTAAGTACCAACCACAGGAGACACTGACTAAGCCCCTTGCACTCTCTGGGTCCCTATATCCCCATCTACAGAATAAGGGGATTTGTACCATTCAGAGTGGCCCAAAATGAGTTTGTCAGAACTCTTAATTCCACAGGTGGTACTATACGGTGAAAGGTAAAAATATTGGTTTACATTAAATTAAATGATTCTGTAGTCAAAGACGTTAGGGAAACACGGAGCTACACAAAGGCAGGGAGGTGTCTTGGCTGCAGAGCCTTTCAGCCTGCTGGCACTGTTTCTCAGAAGCGCTGTCCCTTCCTTCCTGGCACGTACCGATGTCCTTGACCAAGGCTGGCTTTGTGAGGGTGTGACCTGTGCAGGCCCGCAGGATCCGGTGCTCAGATGGACCCCCCACGTGGATTAATGCTCTGTGGTCACTGTCGTAAAATTCTTAATAATTTTTTAACAAGGCACCCCAGATTTTCATTTGTCGCTGGGTCCCACAAATTACGGAGCTTGTCCTGGCATTAACTAAGAGCAGACTCCAGATAACTGACTAAAGCCCAGTTCTGCCACTTACTACCTGTTTGGTTTGGGGCCAGGTAGTTTGACCTCTGTGACCCTCAGTGTCCTTATCCATTAAGTAGGCATGATAATGATAGGACACGCTCATGGGGCTGTCACAAAGTCTAAATGAGTTAGTGTTGAGTAGGACACTTTGAATTGGGTCTGGTACATTGCAAGTATTATAAATGCCTTAGATATCAACAGCCCACTTCCAAGCATCAGATTAAAGTTTAGCATAGAGTAACACTACATAAATATTTATTAAGTTAATGAGTACACGTGCCTCCATGTTCATGTAAATCTTCCCAGAAGGAAAACACAACACACATTTGACCACTGTGTCATTTGACTTCAAAAATTGTGCTCTTGCAAGTTGTGTTCCCAAAAGTATACAATGGAGGTTTCTGTTTTCAACCCTTTCTCCTAGCCTACCCCACATGTCCTTGGAGACAGCCAGTGCCACCAGTTTCTTAAGTCTATTTCAGATAGTCTATGCAGAAATAAGGAAATATGTATTTTTAAATTCTTACACAAATGGTAACATACCACCTGTGACATAAAACATATGTTTTGCTATATATGTATACGCATTTATTTGTTACATACACGAGGTCTGTCTGGAAAAAGTTCAATCCTTGTTGATACAACGAGAACTCTTCGTGCGACATTGATGTAACCTGCAAACAAGGAGAGCAGACTGGGATGCGCATACATGAACAATGACAACTGCACTGTGCTGGACAGTGGGGGTGGCAGATGCCATTGACTGAGCATGTGTACTGTGTGGCCATCGCATTCAAAATAATTGAGCGAGTAGAGCAGTGAATCTCATCAAACTTTGTATTAAGCTTGAGCATTCCTCTACAGAAACTACTCAGATGATCCAGAAAGCTGCAGCTACGGGCAACTGGAAATTGCCAGCTTCATCACGACGACATGCTCGCTCATGCATCATGTCTCCTGCGGAGATTTTTGGTGGAACATCAAATCACCCAGGTAACTCAGCCCCTGTACAGCCCAGATTTGATGGCCTGTGACTTCTAGCTGTTCCCAAAATTAAAATCAACTTCGAAAGGGAAGAGATTTCAGACTGTCAGTGAGATTCAGGAAGATACAACGGGGCAGCTGATGGTGATTTGGAAAACTGTGTGAGATCCCAAGGTGTCTACTTTGAAGGGGACTGAGGTGAATTGTCCTATGTACAATGTTTCTAGTATTTTGTATCTTCTTCAGTAGATGTCTCTATTTTCCATATTACCTGGCTAGATACTTTATGGACTAATATGTGTGCGTGTGTTTACACCTTGGTTTTTTCACTTAGTATATCTTGGAGACAGTTGCAAGATCCTTGACAATCTACTTACGGATACATTGTATCACATTAAACAGCTGTACAATTTACTTAAAGATTCACCTACTCATGAATATTCAGATTTTCAATATCTTGATATAGAAAACGTTGCCTTACAGATTTATCATTGTGTGACCAAAGTATAGAATAAATTCCTAGAAGTAGAATTGTAGTACCAAGGATATATACTTTTATAATTTTGATATACTTTTGCTAAATTCCTTACCAACACTGTATGATGGAACCATTTTCACACACCCTTATCGATATAGTGTATCCTCCAACTTTAGAATATTTTGTAACTGAGGTTTGAAACCAACATCAATCTAGTTGTAAAGGATTTATTTTATTAAGAATAAAATCAGACATCTTTTCCAATGTTCAAGGGCTCCATTGTTTTTTTCCTTTTTTCTTTCTATTTCTCTATATCTCATTTGTGTTTTTTTCTTTTTTCCGTGTGTGTGTGAATTCTCTGTTCATATCCTCTGCATTGTGTTGAACTATTTAAAATAAATTGTGACTTGATTATTAAATTGTAGGAATTCTTGCTATACTTGGCAAACAAGCCTTTTGTGGTATGAATTGCAATAGTTTGCTAGTTTATTGGTTTTTTACTTTTAAATTTTTGTAACAGTTTATTAAATGTACAAACTTTCATTTTCATGAAGTTAAATTATAAGTCTACATTTATAATTAGTTTATTACACTGCTTACCTGAGCTTATAATGTTGGATGTATTAATAAATCTCATGTAACTTCATCTTTTTTAAATTATTTTATTGTTGTTCAATTATAGTTGTCTGCACTTACCCCCCTCCACTCCCCTCCTCACCTCCCTCCCCTGCTTCCACCCCCACCTTGGTTTTGTCCATGTGTCCTTTATAGTTGTTCCGGAAAACCCTTCCCCCCTTCCCCTCATCATCCCCCCACCGCCCCTCGGGTTACTGTCAGCATGTAACTTCATCTTGTGCTCACGAAGGCGACACCTTTCTTACCCCCGGTTTGCCGATGAGAAAATGAGCCTCAGAGTGGAGAGCTCACTGGTGAGAGAGTGAGTACAGCGGCAGGCCCGAGATGTAAACCGAGGTCCCTTTTTTGTCGCTGGGAATCAGGCTGTTCCATGGGATCTCGAGGAAAGCATTCCAAGGACCCATGCGTGGGAGACTGTGGTGTGGCAAGGTGGTTTATTCGGGAAGAAATCTGCCCCTGGGTTTCCAGTGTCGGTTGCCCCTGTGTCTCAGCTCTGTCCATGTCACCATAGGAAAAGTCCAACCATGTCCTCAGCAAGGCCAACACAAAACCAGTCTCCGGAGTGTGTGCCTCACGTGAAAGCTTAGTCTTTTGGAGCCCATGCCGTCTGCTACAGGCCCTGGTTCCTGACAGACCCACATGGCTGTGTGCTCCTGGGTAAGAGAGGGTGTATGAACACATGGGGTGCGCGTGTTACCAGGTGGGTGAGAGAGAGATTGAGAGGGTGCTTTTTCCCCCTGAGATTATACTAGCTTGCATTTAGGACAGGCCAGGTGCTTTTTCAAAAGAGCCAGTTCCAAGCTGTTGTGGGTTTTTGATAGGTGTCACCCCTAGTTAGACTGATAGCCCCTATGGTCCAGCACCTTCCCTGGTGCCCCCAACAATCTGGCACCAGAGGGGAAGAGAGGAGTGGTAATCCCCTTGGCAGAGAAATGCTGTAATCCCCTGGCGTGTGAAGCTGTAGCTTCCTGGTGAAACCAACAGGCTCCTGCTCCCCAGTTTATTAAACTCAATGTCTAATTCCCTTTGTGCTCATTTTCTTATTAATAATTAGCTAACTACTTGTGGTAACACTTTGATTAGAATCCCTTCTTTTAGCTTCCTTACTGTGTTGTCTCCTCAACCGGTGAGATCCATGAGACTTGAACTTGCCTTTATTTTCTGTGTTCAAATAATTCCTAACACAGGGTTAGGCACATGGATGATCACAGATCAATAGGCTGTGTGCCTTTACTTCTCTCTCTGCCCCCCTTTTTCTTTTTCTGTCTCTCCCTCTCTCCGACTCTCTCCCTCTTCTCTCTCTCTCTTTTAATGTAGCTCTTCTGAGTGGCACATGCTAACTTCCTTTCAGCCTCTTATATTGATTTTCAGGAAATCCACAGTCTTCAGATAAGAGAGAATACACAGGAAGACAAACATCAGGCACAAAATAGCTAAAGGACATTTGCTTTTAGAATAGTCTAGGGTGGCTTTATTTGGCCAAATAAATGTTTTCTCTTTAATGGGGAGCAAAGACTCCAGTTACTTTAATGGGAAGCAATAGACACCCAAGTCCTCAGATAATCACAAGTTCACCTCTGGAAAGCCAAAGGCCAAGTGGAAGCCAGAGTCATTTCCCAGCCACAAGGAGGTATGAGTCAGGAACTGATGCAGATCCTGGCCCACAGGATCCGTGTGTTGTGGCAGCAATGGACAAATTCACACAGACTACAGAAATCCTGCGGAGAGAAGGGACGGCACAGCAGCTCTCTAAGGGAGAGAGAGGGCCCCGCCCCCTGCCTGGACGGGCTTTTATTGTTTTTCTAGGTACATTGCATCAAGAATGGTCCTCATTTACTATGCACAGGTCTGCTTTGGGTGGTTACCTTTTTCAGAAGACAAAGGAGAGGATGTTGCTAATTATATCACACAACAAGGATATTTGCAAATGTAAAGGGAAAAGTGGTTGAACTGGTTACACTTGTCCTTGGGAGGTTTAGCTCAGATTTTAGGAAGTTACTTTAAAGATATGCAGTAAGCACTTGCTGCCTCAATTCAGGGTGGGGGGAGTTATAGCAAAAGCAAGTCTTCTAGCAGCCTAGGTACAATGCAGGCCTGATTCCCCACAGGAGAACCTGTCTGTGGGCATGGGTCCTATGTGTGAGACCTTGAACCCCACTGGCTTTTCCGAGTGGGGGCTGGGCTAGATTTCCCACGCGCGGAATGGTTCCCTCTGAGGAATCACTGGATTTCAGCCACTACCCACATCTCGTGGGAGTCAGCAACCCCAGGCCACAAGGCATCCCATTGCTGGCAGGCCATTTCTGGGGTAGCAAGCAGGGGGGCTCCCATCAGCACCCCTGAGGCATCCCCAACATGGGCGTTTCCTGCAGCTGCCTACAGTTTTCTAACACTCCAGGAGTGTTAAGAGGCAGCAGCACTTCACGGTGCCCAGGAGATCAGCAGTGAGCAAAGGGCACTGTGGCAGGCCCTGCGGCTGCAGCTGCTCCCGCTATCAGTTAAAAATGGAAGCACAAAAATCAGATCAGTTAAGGTTTTATGTAACTTTGACATGATCAACAAGCCTGTTTGCTCAGGCAGCATGGGAGGCGAAGCAAGCACTGGCTCCTGAATCATTTGTGTTTGACTTTTTATAACAACAAAGAAAAAAGAAGAAGAAAAAGAAAAAGAGGATGCTAATGTTCCGCACATCCTTTTTAAAAACACGGACCAGTTTCTGAAAGCCAGTCTCTTGTCCAGCCTTTGTTCCTCCATGTGTCTAGATCATGTGAGCTGGCTCCCTCTTCTCCCCACCCCAAGCCCTTTCCTACTCCTCGCTTCTGCATCCTGCTAAAGATTCTGCAGGACACAGGCTGGAGAAACACCCGGAAGGCCTTGTAATGGAATCTCCACACCTCAGTCACTGAATCGCAGTATAAGAGCAGGGAAGGGGGTCATGGCTAGAAAGGGCAATGGGGGAAGTGGTTTCAGGAACTTGGTTTTTTTGCTTTGTTTGTTTTGGTTGTTAAAACCATTTTAATGTAACCAGTCAAAAACAGGCAACCAGTGCGATAGAAGAAACGTCTGTCTTGGGGTGACCTTTAAAGCTCTTTTACACACTAAGGTTCTGATAGTCAGTGTGTTGGACACGTAACCCAAGTCTGTAAGGTACAGAGAGTGCAGTGTGGGGACAGGGTTTGGATCCTGGTTCCATTACTTACTGTGTGCCCTTCACCACACCCCTCTTGAATCTTCTATTTCTCCAACTGTGAAGGGGGCTTGTGACTGTGCTGACCTCACAGGGTCATTGTGAGATTCACCGGACATTGTGCATGTGGAGGACCTAGTACAGAGTAAGTATTCCATACGTGTCTGTTCTTACCAGTGACTTTAGATTAATAAATCCCCGAATCGCTTAATTCTACAGGTTTTTCTAAAAATAGAAGCCAGTGCTTTATCTAGTTGTTATTGTTGTTCTCTTCCAGTGGTTCCCGAGACCCTTCATCGGCCCCTCATTCCTATTGGCTGCCCTGGCTGAGCCCACCGCAGGGAGAGAAGGCGGTGCCTGGCCGGCAGAGGCTCCAACCGGGGACATCCTGAACACTTGCCTGGGAAAACGGAGAATTCCAGAAGGGGGTCCCCTGTCTTCAAAAGCTGCAGGTGCTCCAAAGGCAGAGCTGTAATTCAGCAAACTCTCCTGGAAAAGGGAATGGAGGGAGGATATTATAGCCTCTTTGCAGCCTCCTGGGCATCCTCCATCCCCCACTCCAGTCCTTTGTATGTTTGCTAATCAGAGCCCAGAAAGGAACAGTGGAAGCAATCTGCTATTATGATTATAATTGTTTATGCTTCTTAATATTATCATCACGCGGATCATTTCTGTTGTTATTCTTACTTAATGTCTAAACAGCCCACAGGCTCTCAAGGTTCACTCACTGGAGATGCCAGTTAAAGCTGGGGCAGTGCCTGAGGTCAGGCTCCTGGGCTGGCGGAGGCAGCGATGACAGTCGCTCTCTCTTCACTCACCACACAGTGAGCTTCCACTGACGGCTCCTCGTTCATCCGCCAGCCCTTCTCAGAGACAATCTGTAAGTCATTTCCCAGGGTCTTGAGGGAATTGCAAATTTACTCTCCTGCCACTAGGTGGCAGGCAACACGATGTGCACTTTCCAAGTAAGATATTAACAGCAGTCATAAAAGATCCCCCTCTGTCTCCGAGCATTTATTCCCTTTAATAAAATCAGTAAATCTCAGGCTCATTTCTGATTTCAAGCCTAACTTGCTCCATGTCTGAGAGCACCCTGGGTTTGCCTGTTGTCACACTCTGCCCTTCAGGGATTCATAATCACACTCCCTGATCATTGCAAACCCGCGTGTCTACAGCGTTTTATAGTTTGCAAAGCACTACAGGGCTGCAAGCTCTTGCGCATGCAGCATCTCATTTGACAAGTGACTGTACATCCATACTGAACCAGCTGTAATGCAGCCTCATTATAATGATCAACAATGCGCACAGAGTAACCCACCGATCCATTTGCATCCACTTTCTATTGAAACAGTTGCCACACAGGGTCTTGAAAGGAATGGCAGTATTTTAATGTACTCGACAAGTGAGAGGCATCCCTTTGCCCAGTCTCCCTGGAACTTGAAGCTGCCCAACCGTAGGGAGGCCAGCAACTGAAGGCCAAGTTTACCAGGCTGTGCACCTTGGGGGCAGCATTCCCCAGTTTGACCTGGTAATGCCACACCATGGGGGTCTGGTCTATTCTCTCCTCACAAAAAGGAACCAGCTACAGCTTGTCATTTGCATACAAGCTGGCGTGAGTTAAGTCGCCCTTGAACTTCAGAAATAAATTAGTACGTTACAGAAGCGGACAAATCGTACGTGTGCACGTGTTGGGGGAGCGCACTTCTTTCATCTGTTTCAGTTTTGTAACTCAGCCTGAAGAGGTCTGATTCCGTTTATTAGCAACGGAAAGTTTTTCTCCCAGCCTGAAGTTCGGAGCCACACCGACTGCACAGGCAGGTAATCATATACAGCAGAACTCCTTGCTTTCTGGTGTGAACCGCAAACGACACACATTTCTTTCATAAAATCAGCATAAAAGCCAAAAGTGTATTGGTTTGGGGAGTGAGTTTATCCATCAGGGTAATATTCCTATTAGGGCAGCTATTCAGCCATGGAAAAGAAAATCATTGTGTTCCAATAATTAAATAGAGCAGGTGACTATTATGGCTTCCACCTTGGAAACTCTGCTATTTATACATTGTACATATGTTATTATGGGGCTGGAGGAAAGTGAATTCTGAACAATTTTCAAAAAATCCTGGTGGCAAGTGGAAGTGATAAAAAGCCATGGCTGCTTCCCTCGATGGGTCCTTAATCACATCCTTTCTCCCACCAGCCGCCGGGTTGGCTCTGTTGAGTCTCGGCAGATCACCCACTGCACTGTGCCGCCCAGTGCCCGTCTCCAGTGCCTTTTGCCATGTGACGTGCTACTTCTGAATTGCAAGCTGCACACAGGCACAAATTCTGTGGTGGTGTTTGCAGAATGGACAGAACAAAAATCTCCCTGGTTTCATTTCATCTGTGCCCCGAGCAGACTTTATAAAGCAATAAAGACTGAATGTCTAAGGACTTAAAAGAAATGTACTGTGTTATCATCATCAATTTATGAAACTCCCGCAAGGAAGCAGACATGATACAAAACATACAAATTGTACAGTTGCTGCCTCCGGAAGTTTAAATGGCAAAAAGATCAAAATGTTGAAATTGGATATTACTTTTCTCTCTCTCACCTCCTCTCTCCTTCTTTTCTTCCCTTTTTCTTTTCATTTCTCTTTGCCTTTGAGTTGGGGGAATTCTCGCTGGCGATTAGAGCTTGGAGAAGCTCTGAAGCTCTTGGAACTCTGAATGTAATAGCTTGGAAGACACTGAACTGGGAGAGAGTTCTAAACACTGGATGGGGGCCAGGGTGGCCAGGGAGGGTCGCAAAGGGTGTGTGTGGATGTGCACATGCGTGTGCACTGAAGAGAGGAGTGAGAGTTAAATGGGGACAAGAAAGAAGGAAAAGGGACAGAGATATTCGCTATGCCTCTGTGTTCAGTCTATTGATGTTACATGTCCTTCCTTTCTACCTCCACGTCACCGCCCTGATCTTTAGGAATTAATGGCCATAAAGACCTTTCCGTGACCTAACCTCCTGGGTGAGCAGGACTGCAAGCCTGTGTTTAGAATGCGTGAGACATTATGGAAACGAGGCCGACCGGGCATGCCCCGCTCTCCAGGATGTTATAGTCTGGTGCCCGAGACAACTCCGTAATTGCAGTACAGAGGAACGTGTTCTAAGAGATTTGAGCAAAGGGCTATGGGAACAAATCGATCTGCCCTGGCCGTCTGGGGCAGCTTCAGAGGAGAGGGGACAGCTTCTACGAGGCTGAAGGAGTAGAGGAATTCTGCAGGATTTTGGGCAGAGACAAGGGCGTGCACACAGACAAAGGCACCAGATTGCACAGCCTGTTTCTGGTGATGACATATTCTGGTGGAGAACACTGGACGTTGAAGTTGTGAACTTGGTTGGGGCCCACAGGTAGCCGGGTCCTTTTGATTGCATGTAACAATAATTTAACTGGAGCTGGCGTTTGGGGGAAGGGGAAGTTTATTTTTTTTGTTGTTGTTTTTAAGGGAATTTTTTATAGAAGTACTAAGGCATCTCAGGGAACTCAAGAACAAATGCATAGATGGGCCTCAGGAAGAACTGGAAGCCAGGACTGGTATATTCTCAGTAACCCAGGTACCCACCCCCAACCCCCATGTCAAGTTATCTGCTCTTCTCTCTCTGTTTTCTCTCTGTCTGTCTCATTCTCTACCTGGTGTGCATATACCTGACTTAAAGGCCTTGTTCTCTGCTTTTCTTGTCCACAAGATAAAAAACATGGTACCAAGAACATACTGTTTTCTATCTTACTATCCTGGTACCCAAAAAGATGTTGATTTTCTTTATCCAATTTCAGCGTCAAAATTCCCAGGGAAGAATTCAGATTGGCCCAGGCTGTGTCAGATGTCTGCTGTAGAACCATCTGCTAAGGCCACGGGCATCACAGTGTTTGAACCAGTTTGGGCCACACACCAGTCCCCCAACCAATGCAACAACACCTGGGGCAAGAGGGAAGGGCTGTTTTTATGTGGCTGCCTCGACTGCAGCCACCTCTCTCCATCCACCTCGCTGCAGCCTGTGGACGGAGAGAGCGGCATATCCCTGCGGGGAAAAGCAACAGTTCCAGAGGTGCCCACTCCACCAAGAACTTCATTTTCAAACCACAGGGAAGTATTGCCAGCTTCAGGGAGACAAGACATGGTCTGACCCAGTTTGCTCCCAAGAGATCGACAGCAACTCTCTTTGGAATTCATTACAGCATCTAATAACTTTATTGTTAGAAAGTGCTTCTTTGTAATAAACTGCCGCAGTCTCAACTCCCTTTAGAGACCATGAAAGAGTCACTTCATGACCACAGACACCAAGGCAGCTGCTAAGTGTTCCTATAATTTGTCCTCTGTAATCAAGTGACGGCCAATAGCACCCAGTTGAATTCTAGGGTTTTCACAGAAAATAAGGTGGAGTCTGCACTGACAGGGGATTTGGCCTGGTATCTAAGACGACAGCAAAGAAAAACTGAACCCTGCATCAATGTGTATTTGGGTATGTTTGTGTGTTCTCACCTGAAGACCCAGCCCTACAGGAAAAAACATACCCTCCCACGCCGATCCCTACTGCAACCCCAGCAGCTCCTGTGCCGCTTGCAGGTTTGAACCAAACGTGGTCAGCCCTGGGATGGAGAGACCCTGTCCACTGACTGTTGTTCGGTTCTGTCACCGGAGAAGCTCTCTTTTTCTCGAAGCCTGCTGGGGGCCTGAAGTAGGGAAGCAGACAGCTGCAGAAGAAGCGGGGTCCCTCAGACTCTGGATGCCCCATTGCCCAGAGGAGGTCAGTACCCTGAGACTTCACTGCCCTCAGCTGGGCCTTAGTAGTTCCTGAAAGGGTGGGCAGCCTGTGAACCAGGATACTGTGGTCCCAGACACAGGCAGGGAAAGAGGCAGGTAAACACTTCTGGGCATTAGGCGACCAACGTTAAAACCACCATGATAGGGCGAATCAGCTGCAACTGCCGAGAAAGAGGGCCCAGGAGGAAGCCCCGACCAGGTGTCTGGGAGGGACTAGGACGTATGTTGGTGGCACATGAGTGAGGATTTGACGCCCCTACTATGACTGGTGCCTCTGCCCCAGGGGTGTGACACAGGTCTGAGAAACACAGGTCTCAGCACCCCAACCCCAACCCCAACCCTGAACTCTCAGCTTAGTTAAAAACAAAACCTTTACTCTGTGGAGGGGTGGGCAGTGGAGGCACAGGGTGGCGTTATTTTTTCACGCAAATCGGAGTCTGAAAGCTTTGTTTTAATAGAGGCTGAAGCCTCAGCACCAGGGACTAGGCTGGGGTTGGGGAAAAGCCGCCCTTGCTCAATGTGAGCTCGGCGCGCCCTCTGCTGGCTGCCACGTTCCCTACATGTCTCGAGGAGCAGCTGGTCACCCCATACAAACGGACGCCCGCATAGTTAAGCTGTCAGTTCTAATGTATTTATTTGACTCTCTGCTGTTAAAATGATTTCTCTACAGCACTGCGGTTATTTGCGACTATTGTCAGTACAAGGCCATGAGAAGGCAGCAGCAGAGCAAAACAACAACAGCTGAGCGACGGTTCTGCCTGGGAGGGCTGGGGGCTTGGTGACAGCCTTTTCTGTGGTTTTGGCGGCTGCTGTTTACTTACTGTGCAGTGGGGGCTTTTGAGCTCACTTATCCATAATGCAGAACACACTGCCCTCGGCCTCAGCCCACAGCCAGCCCGGCTGGACTCCTGAGATGCTCTGGCCGGGGACGAGCAGCCCCAGTCCTCTGCCGGAGGAAACATTTTCAGAGACCCTATGAGCGCACTTGCAGATTCTCTAGGGTCTAGACCCCGTCTTCCTTATTCAGGTGCTATGAGTTCTCAGAGGCTGGACCTGGAACCCAATGTCCTGTAGTTTATTACTTCTTACTTTTCTAGGGCTGTGTTTCCCAAAATGTGGTTCCCCAGATCAGCAGCATCTCTATCACCCGGTGGCTTGTTAGAAACACAGTTTCTCAGGTTCTGACCTCTAGCATGGACATGGGAGGAGAGGCAGCTCACTGAGTTACAACAAGCCCTCCAGGTGGTTGTGATGTGAGCTCACAGCTGAGGACCACGGCTCTAGGCACTCGAGCACCGAGATCTGGTGCGCTTACAGAGGTAAACGAAATGCTCCTACACCCCAGGCCCTCCTCCTCCACCTTCTTGTACAGACTTTTAGAATACGATTTGGTCCCCTCCTCCCTGGAGCATATTTGGAAAGACGTCTTCTGTGACCTGCAGTAGCCTTGTAATCCCTGGGATCTTAGAGAGGCAGGACAGGTAGTGGTTAACGGCACAGGTACCTGCTGTCAGTCAGCTCAGATTCAGCTCTGTAAGCTCAGGGAAACTACTTAATCTTTATACAATGAACATACTAATAATAGTCATATAGGATTATTATACAGGTTCAATGGGTTAACACAGTACAGTTCATACAGAGTGCTGGCATCTCGTAAGTGTTCATAAATGCTAAGTGTTATTAAATTGTGTAATATTGGCTTCCACATCCATGTGTCCAAGGCTGAGCCATCACTCGGAGCCGTGGTTCATGGATAGATCACTTGCTGTCAGAAGACTTGTGTTTATATATGGCTTTTGCTGCTTATAAGCTACAGCACTTAGAGCAAACCACTTAGGTTCTCTGTGTCTCAAATTTCTCATCTAAAAATCAATGCCTACCTCAAGTTTTCATATAAATTATCCTGTTTACTCCTCACACAAGCGTTTGCGCTGAGAAGAACAGGTCTGTCACTGTGCCCCTTGTACGAATGAAACAAGGACCCAGAGAGGTCACGTTCCGTGCCCAAGATCACACAGGGAGTAGGAGGCGGAGTCAAGACCGGAATTTGTTTCCTCTGACTCCAGGTCTCATGAATTTGTATGAGACAATGCATGTGAGAGCAGTATACAAATGATAGTTATTATTTTTGTTGCTGTGGAAGAGCAATCAGAAAAAAGCATCCCATTTCCTGAATATGAATTCAGGAAATTAAAATAACAAACCATAAAGTCCCTCTGGAAAAAAAAATCAATAATGCCAAAAAAGAAGCAACAACAACAAAAAACTGAGCACAACATTCTGCTGCCAAGATTGAGAGTAAATTGCAGAAATAAATGGAGACACAATACCAACATGCTTCCCTTTCTTGGGAGATGCATGTCTGTGCGTCCTGACAGCAGAAGCTGAAGGTCTATTTATCCCGGGGACAGGCCCGGCCTCGTCTGCTTAGCATTTATACAGTGCTTGTCTCTCATCAGCATCTAGGCGCCAGGGAGGAACATGGGAGAAAGGGTCATTGCAGGGAGCAGATGAGCAGTGTGGGTGCCGGGGCAGAAAGATCCTGAAGACATCTTGAGGGTCCCCCAGCCTCGCCCCATGCCACTTGGAGTAGGGAAGGGACCCTGAGGCTTGAGACCAGCCCTGCTGCTCTTTGCAGGGGATTCGTGCAGATGGAGTTCCTTGAGCTCTCAAAACAATCCTCCTGGAAGGAAAGAGCTCCCCCTGAGCAGTAATGGAAGTATAACCCCGGCGGCCTGCTCTCTGCTTCTATCACACCCCCTTTTCCCCCAAACCGTTCACACACACCTCTTGTCCCCCTATCCATTCTCAAGTTCTCTGCCTGACTTCCAGTCCTTCTCCTCCTGTCCAATTTTACTTCCCCGGGATCCCAGGTACAGTGTTGACTTCAGGTGCGCTGGGGCATGGTGGTGAGATGCGCAGCCTGGAAGTCAAGACCTGGCCCGAAGTTCCAGTCCCGTTCCCGGGCACTCAGAACTGTGAGTACTTGTGCTGACTTTTCCACACCTGGGTTTCATCTTCTGCAGAAAGGTGCAAGGCTCCTTTAAAGAGGAAACTTGTGAAGCACCTGTACTGTGTCTCGAGCCCAAGGAATCTATCTGCCTGGGGAAAGGGAAGGATTTGTTTTAGCCGAAGGAATGCACAGAAAGAAAGAGGAAACGGTTAGCGATTGTCATCAAAAGCCAGAATTTACATCCAAACAAGTGAAGTAATTGTCTTGAGATGTAATATTTCAAAACTTCCTGATGTTCCTTTTAAGTCTAGTTAGAATTCAGCCTGGAAATTCTTCTGTATTCTGGACAAAGCAACCCACGGGCCCAAGACAGCTAAACCATGAGACTCTTCGCTCCATGGGAGAAGGGGTTTATTTTGCAGAGGATGCAGGAAGTGATGAGGGAAAGAAGGCACAGAGAGAGGGACAGAGGTAGGAGAAGGAGGCTGGATTTAGCCAAAAGGGAGTATAGCATGTGCCCTCACTGTTTCTCCCGCTCACAGTGGGGGCTCTGGCCCTGGGAGGTGCTCCCTGCACAGGTGCCCCGTGGGCTACAGCCTCATCAACACGGGCTGGGTCGTTGCAGCACCGTGAGGCACAAACACCCACTGCAGCTTAGCTTTTCTAAGCCTCCTTGAGTCTCAGTGACACAGATGGGGTGCAGAAGTGCCCACAGCAGCCCATTCTCACATTTACCAACGAAGTAGGGAAGACAGCTGAGTGGACATTCAATGGACTTGCCCTGAGGCTCACTGTGACAGGGTTCCTCGGGGCAGCCCAGGACAGAGATTAGCTGATAGGAAAACAAGAGGATATGACAGAAAGACAAAGCTTACCATGCTAGCCAGAGCGGAGGTGGGGTGAGTCAGCTACTGGCCTTGATCAAACCCAGAGAGGGACACCAGCCACTGGCCGCAGCACCACAGGCCAGCAGACCACCCAACAGGTAGGGGACTCCAGGGACTATCTAAATACATATATACATAAATGCTGCCTCCCTGTGCCCCACAAAAGCCAAGTGAGCACCCCATCCCACCCGCCACACACCCAGGCAACATTCAGAAAAAAGCAGGACAGAATAAGGGGAGACTGAGTAATTGTCCCCCAATTTTGAGCACCATTTCTCCCTGGGATTCTCCTCCAGGGACAAAAATTCCCCACGTGAAAATGACGCGAGCACATTCCTGACAGAAAGCGTAAACTCTATTTACACAGTTAGTATTTGGACTTTTTCATAATTCCAGAGAGTGCACATTAACATAAAAATTGCTGTCTAAAACTGGGAGCGAGAACATGGGCACGAATGGCCCAGAGGCATGTTTACGAAATTCAGTGAGGCTGGCCTTCAGGAGCCCTGCCTTCTGCTTCCTGTGTCTCTCTCCCCACGTGGTAGCACCTTCACAGCAATGTCACCAGCCTCTGGGCTCAGATTCCTCTTTGTCAAAAGAAAACAGAGGATGAGCTCAAAGAAAGTTCCTCCCAGGTCTGATTATGAATCTACGACTCCTTGACCATCAAACAGCCACAGTTTCAGTCTCTCAGCATCCTCCCCAGTCACATGCGGGGCAGATGCCTAGGAATGCTTCTCCCCTCTGGGGAATGTCTTTTTAACAGAGATCACGTTTCATACATCAACTAAAGATTCCATGATGGTGAGACTTCAGGTATGAGCCAGGCTGACTGAGGAGGAACCTTTGGAGGCATCGAGTCCTCCTAAGGGCCCTAAACCTCAAGTCACATTCTTTCCTGCAGGACTGTCCCTGGCTCGTGGAGCAGGACAACCCCTCGTACTCAGTTTAGCCCCTCATCGGATGTTTTAACGCCTCAGGTGTGTAAGTTCACGGCTACCACGTGCAAAGCTGGGAAAGGCACATAGAATCCCCAACGAGGGCAGAGTTCCTGATACAGACAGACCTGCTCGTGACACCAGAAGAGCAACTGCTATCGCATCTGCGAATCGGCCGTGAGCTCACTGTATTAGACTTTAGGCATATCGGCAAACTTAATCCCCATACATTCGATAGAGAGGTGTCCTTAGTATAACTTACAGATGAGGAAACTGAGACTCAGGAAGGTCAAGTATCTTTTCCAAGGCCCTATCATCAGTGCAGGGGGCACCAGGATTGTAACCTGTCTGGGACCTGCAAATTCTGGGTTCCTCCTGGCACTCTCAGGCCAGAAGCATCTTCAGGCAGGAAAGGTCCTTCCAGAGGCAGGAGGGTGAGAGGAATAAAAGCAAGCGTGGGGCTGCTGCCAATTCTGACGCCCTACAGCGTCTCCACCCACATTGCTCTCCCCTGAGCAGGAAGGCTTGGGACCCACAGACAGACTCTTCCCACCATGGAAACACTGGCTGCGATGAATTTTTGTTAAAATACACGTATATTTTTAGAAATATTCTGGAGTGTAAGTGCATAAAAGGCTGGGTCAGACAGTGCCTGGGGCGTGGGTGGGAAGCGGACCGGCACTCCAAAGAACGCTGGAGCAGCAGCTTCAAAAAGTGGTTTGATATTTTTCCTTCTGATTTTGATCTCAGAAATGTCTGGAGCCCCAGACAGCCACGGCAGCTTTGGCCAATGGGGTCTCTGACCCCCACGACCTCACATCCTTACTGCAAAGGCATCTAGTTAACAGAATTCTTGCGTGTGATGGAAAGTGGGCGAAAGAGACAGGAAAACGCTGGGGTTGACAGAGACTTCAGAATTGTCAACCGAAGGCACAGTGGAGACAGAGAAGGGCTGAGGCGCTCCACGTGACCCAGCAAGCACGCTCCTCTGGCCGCCCCAACACCTAGGGGATTCCAGTTTGATCCCCGAGCCAGTTTCCTTCTTCTTTTACTTGAAAGCAGACGACACAGACACTCAGCTCCTGATCTCTCTGTGCTCTGCCTTTGACCAGTGACAACATGGCATCGATGAGTTCCCAGAGGAGTCTGGCTTCTCTTGGACGATTTCCCCCACTTCGTGCTTTCCCTTTTCTGAGGAGCTTTCATGAGTGAGGACAACAGAAGTAGACGCCGAGGTTATCCAGCCCCCATTCAATTACACTGTTCGCATCCCAGGGACAGACAACCAAAGGGCATGAGTCATGCCTCCTCTGTGAGGCTGCGGGCATCAGCTCCTGCCCCCCGGGGTCGTGGAGATCTTTGGCAGGCGCCATGCTGTGGGACTCCAAGGGTGTGGGTTGGGCACACTACCCTCCTCCAAATCCCACCTTCCCTTTGTCTCTCCCACCCCTACACACACGCACACACAAAACACACTCAGCGTGTAGGCATTCCCGGGGCCAAACACCCGCCAACACGCCTGAAATTCAGTCCCAAACTCTTACTCAAATAGCTTCATAAAAGAACACATAACACCATGAAAACAAGGGCCAAATAGAGATAAAGAGATAAAAAGAGACTAAAAAGAAACTCTCACTAAAGCATTAAGAATGGTTACCCCTAGATAAAAGAACATAATTTTTTTCTATTAATTCTTTAATAAAATCTTATAATGAGGATATATTCTATTTTAATGGGTGACACTTGGATTTGTTTAAAAATATAGAATATCTGCTAGAGGTAATATATGAAGACTTCATCAATTATCTTAGATTTGAAAACTACCTGAGGGAAAGGCTCTATAAAAAAATGATAAGGGTCCTATACCCTTGAAAGAGCAGAAATGTCTGGAAAGCTAGGTGTTGAAAGGAGTTCTAGAAAAACCACAAAGATAAATTAATCTTTTAAAAATGAATAGTCTGGGGCCAGTCCCTGGGCTTCAGTTTCCTTGTCTGCGAAACAAAAGTGTTTTAGAATGAGCATCACTACTCTTTCCGGTTCGTGGTATGCTGCGACTGTGTTTAGTCGGCCTGGGAGTTCCCACACCTCCCTCTCTTCTTGCCTCCCCTCTCTTTGGAGCCTAGAGGGCAGTACTGAGTCCCTTAGATCAAAATCACAGCACTTCTAGAACCGCGCACATCACAGGGAAACTTAGGGCCTGCCCATTAGGGTGTCATGGTTCTAAACGGAGCATCCAGAACTCGTCTAGGCTATTTGCCTGACTCTCTAATCGGGAGTCCATATCACAGCAATCCCCATATTTCCTTCCCTTCCGCCACTTAAATATGCAAGGTCTGCCCAGAAGTTATCCAGCCATGTAATGTGAAAAATAAACATTTATTGAAGAATATATGAGATACAAGAAACATTGCACATAGGGCAATGATACTCAGTCCCCTTCAAAGTAGGCACCTTGGGACCTCACACAGTTCTCCCAATTGCCATCAGCTGCCCTGTCATATTTTCCTGAATCTCATTGATGGTCTGAAATCTTTTCCCTTTCAAAGGTGATTTTAGTTTGGGGAAAAGTTTAGCTTGCAGGGCGCCGAATCTAGGCTTTAAAGGGGGTGAGTTACCTGGGTGATCTGATGTTTTGCCAAAAACTCTGCACACAACAGGATGCATGAGCAGGCATGTTGTCGTGACGAAGCTGCCAATCACCAGCTGCCTATAGCTGCAACCTTCTGAGTCATCTGAATAGTCTCCATGGAGCAATGTTTAAGCTTAATGCAAAATTTGATGCAGATTCATTTCACTACTCACTCAGTCATTTTGAATGCGATGACCACACAGTACAGCTGCTCATTCAACTGTGTCTACTGCCCTTACTGACTAGTACAGTGAAGTCATCATTGTTCATGCATGCACATTCTAGTTCACTCTCCTTGGCTGCCAGGTTACATTGATGTCACACAAACTGTTTTCATTATATTAACAATAGCTGGACTTTCTCTGGACAGTCCTCATATTTGCGGGAGGCTATCTCACGAAAGTTTCATATCTTTTTCAGATCTCAGAATCTAGGGAGCCAAGAGTGTAGTGACAAAACCATAAACTTTGTCATTGGTCAGACCTGCGTTTGAATCCCGAACCTGCTTCCCCTGAGCTGTGTGATATGAATGAGGTTACTTGACTTCTTTGATCTTCCATTTTCTCTTACTGAAAATGTGCTGATAACCAACATACACTTTTGTTGGCCATGTATTTAAAAAGATACGTGTTTTTTTTGCATGTAGCAGTTTTAAGATACTTAACCTCTTCCTAGGAAGTCAATCTCCTCTTGGTTTCACAAAACCCACTTCCTCTTGCCCTAACTTCAGGAAATACTGAGAAAGAATGCACAATTTCCCAGCAAAATATTTCATTTTTCCCAGGTTCAAGTCCTGGGCATCAACATCAACAATCAGGATTGACATCCAGCTCCTACAACTCCAAGAAACATCTGCCAGAGAGACCTTTCCCTGCTACTTAGTCTCTTCTCTCTCTAAACTGTACACACACACACACCCCAGCCTTCAATCACATCCACTTTTCTCTGGCACAAGGTTGACTAAATACCTAAAGATATGCCCTGACCTTTCACCACTGGCTAAAAGTCTTCAGATGTTGCCACTTTGATTATAATCCTTGCCTTCTCTTCCTATTATCTCAGATGCCAACCCCACGAGACACATTAAATACATAATGCATTTTGACTTGCATCTGGGCTATGCTGTCTGGTGTGGGAGGTTACAGCAGGAGCATATGCCTCCTTCTTAAAATTCAATTATTCAAATTCAATTTCTTCTCTAGCTCCCAGTCCTCACCAGCATCCAGTCTGGGACTTTTCATCAGATCACTCAAACTGCCAACACTGCAGCCAGAAGTGATTGCCTTCTGTTCAATTTGATTCAGCTGCCATTTGTCGTCGTCGTTGTGACAATGCATTGTTCTGGGCACTGGGGGTCCAAAGATATAGAAGACATAGCAGAAAACCTTAAGAAGTTCATGTTCCCAATAGATAGAAGCACTTATATATGCATTTATCCCCAACAATGCATGACAAGGGCAATTTTCGCATAAAAGATAAAGCAATTTAAGAGTGCCGAGGAGAAAGCAATTAATTATTTCTGCAGTGGGAGGAAGGGATCAGTCAGATAAGATCTCTTATCTACAGCAAGGGTGATGAAATACTATGTGCTCACAAGAAATAGAGATTCGAGTCAACCAAAGCAAAATTAGGGTGTCAAGCACTGTTCAAAGTGTAAGGGTGGGGTAGGGCATGGGGGCAGTTACAGTGAGAATTTGCCATTATGCCTATGTACCTCACCATTTACGGTCCAAAACCCCATTAATTCTTCAAAGCTCCAATCCTACCTCCTCTGTGGATTCCTCACCTCTAACAGAGTTGCTTGCTTTTCCCATATATATATATATATATATTTTTTTTTTTTTTTTTTTTTTTTTTTTTGCATTTGTTTTTTGCTCCCACAGCATTTTTGGCCCAACTCTAATGGCGTTCTCCTGTGACTGCCTTAGATTGTGGTACATGTATGCTTGAGAGCAGAAAACCTATCATAGTCACATTTGTATTCTTGAGTAACTCACAAGCGCTCAGCACACTGTAGACAAAGCAAGAAATGCCACTGGCAAACATAAACCCAGTAGAAAATATGTAATGAGATACCATGTATGTGTTTGGCCAAGTGTTTACCACTCTCCTGAGCTATAGAAATACTTTTCCAACTGCCTGCTCAAAATCATCCTGGTTACCTCAAAAGTACTTCACACTGAACTCATTAATGTCTCCCACAGCCCTCCAAATCGGCTCTTTTTCAATTGTCCCTAGTTCTGTGAAGGGCACTATGGTCCATGCAATTCTGCCAGACAGAAAGAAACCTTGGGTAATTTTTGATACCTCTCTCTCACCCATCATGTTACATACTGTGGTTTACGTCTCAATTGTCTCTCAGTCTCCGTCTGGAAAGCTACAACCATGTTCCAAGGGGCCGTAGGCTTTCACCTGGAGCCCGTGCATCTCCCTTGGCTCCCCATTCGACCCATTCCAAAGTTTCCTCATGCTCCCTTTCAATCACTTCCCATTGCCCTGGGGTAAAGACTGACAGCTCTCCACAGACTTCAAGGCTTTGTATGCTCTCGTCCAGCAGTCAGCAAACTTTTTTCACTTACAGACCATTCATAGTAAACATTTTAGGCTTTGCAGACCACATGAACTCTATCGCAACTACTCAACTCTTCCATTATAGCAAGAAAGCACCCATAGACAATACTTTTTTAAAAAATAGCATTCATGTTTTTCAATAAAACTTTATTTACAAAAACAAATGGCAGGCTTGATTTGTCTGGCTTTTCATGGTTTGTGGACCCCTGGGCTAGTCCAAAATGACTGCTCCAGCTTCATTTCTCTCCATGCTTACCTCTATGCTCTCTGGTTCTAACATTGTCATGCCCTTTCCTCCCATAGTGCTTTGCTCAGGCTAGCCCTCCTCCATCTGCTGTGCTTCTAATCTCTTACCTCTCTTCTTCTTTACCAACTTATCCTTATTCTTCCTTCAAATCTCACCTAGATATCACTTCCTCAGGCAAATTCTCTTGGCCCTTGAGCTTAAATCAAGTCCCTAGCTAAATGTTCTAAAAATGTTTCATTATTTTTCTTCATAGGACTCACCACAATTTGTAAATACATTTGTTTAATGTCAGACCCTTCCCCCTTGACTATAAGGTCCATGAAGGCAAGTCCTGTTTTGCTCAGTATTGGCCCCATACTTTCCTAATACAGTGCCTGGCCCGTAATAGTCATTGCCGACGAATGAATAAATTGATGAACACATGTCAGAGAGGGAATGCATGCATATGAACAGTAGCTGAGGGACTGACTCAAGTTGCCATATTAAGGTGAAAATTGTAAATTGCTACAAGCTTTCTGAAGAGAAATGTGTCACTCTATCTCAAAATCCTTAAAAATATGTATGTCATTTGTAGCAATGTGTAGCAATTCTCCTTCTTGGCATTTACTTAAGGAAATAACCATGGATGTATATAAAGAGTTATGTACAGAGATTTCCTCATGCCATAAAAACCAACTGATTTTAAATACATTGTAAACCATTTAAATGTCCAAAAGTAATAGGAGGTAACTGTAATGAATTCATCAATTGAAACAATTTACTATGCAGCTGTTAGTAATAATCTTTTAAAATCATATTTAATGACTTGAAAAAATGATCACCATATACGGTTCAGTCAGGGCTGGCTACATAATTTGTACAGTCCAGTAGAAAATGAAAATGTGGTGTTAATAAGCAGGATAAAATTACATTCCTTCTTTCATGGTCTCTCACTTGCCACGGCATTTTTTTCCACTTAATGTTATTCTAAGTAAGAAAAAATTAAAATTTAAATTATTAGCATGAATTTCGCAATTCATCTTTCTATTGTATAATGGAGTTTAAAATACAAATAATAAAACATTTAACTCACTTGCAGAATTACCAAAATTACACAACTCATATTTTGAAGTTCGTATACACATATTTCCTTCTTGCCCACACTGTGGAAATGCTGCACAAAATAAACTCAACTGTTTTTATTTTACTTCTTGATACACACACAATCCACCAAACATGCTCTACATTTAGCCTCCTGACGAGTAAGGAAGAACTGTAAGGAAGAAGAACAACGGGTTCCCCTAGTTTTCACTTGCCTTCAACATCGTTATTTTTGGCATAAAGATTGGCTAACAAAGGAAAGTCTCACAAGTAAGAAAAGGTATAATAGGGTTTCTTGGTCATTCACATTGCTTAGAACATCATTGTCTTCCTCTTGCCCTAGAAGCAAGTTCTGGTCCGATGGAAAGCATGACCTCTCGCTGCCGTCAGCACTCCTGCTGCTCAAAGACCCAACAGGCTTACCTGGTACTTGCTTTCAGTCGCCTGAAAGTCCCATTGTGGCCCCACTGCAGCTCTGCGCTCATGGACTCCAGTGAACACTATATGCAAACGGGGCAGCAAGAACTGTAGTCACCCAGATTGCATGGATCTGCTCTGCTCACTTGCATGTCCCAGTGGACTTCACTTACAAAGCACAAGCTCTAAGATATAATTATTAAGAATTTTATGAGGTCTCTGGTTATATTTTATTTCCTTTTTTCTTCTATTTATTATGTTCCAGTTAAAGGTGAGACCATATGGTATTTGTCCCTCACCGTCTGGCTTATTTCATTTAACATAATGCTCTCCAGTTCCATCCATGCTGTTGCAAAGGGTATAAGCTCCTTCTTTCTCTCTGCTGCGTAGAATTCCATTGTGTAAATGTACCATAGTTTTTGGATCCACTCGTTTGCTGATGGGCACTTAGGTTGCTTCCAGTACTTGGCTATTGTAAATTGTGCTGCAAGGGGCAGGGGGGAGTGGGGAGGGGACAGTGAGGAGAGGGGATTACAGGAACTACTATAAAGGACACATGGACCAAATCAAGGGGGAGGGTGGAGGTGGGGGAGGGAGGGGGGTTCAGCTGGGGTGGGGTGGAGGGATGGGGAGAAAAGGCACACAACTGTAATTGAATAACAAAAAAAATTAAAAAATATTTTAAAAAAAGAATTTTATGAGGGCAACATCAAGCACAGGCCACACTCTCATGAAGCCAGCCCTGCATTAAGTGGAAATAATTACAGCATGATCTCAATTTGGCTTTGAAAACACACACACACACACACTCACAAGAACACACAAAAATTTTTTAAAGATTGGAAAGCTATACACGGAAATATCAATATTCTCCATCTCCTGGTTTTCTAAGTGATTTCTACTTTTTGCTTTGTGTCCTACTGTGCTTTCTAAACACGTCATGCATTTGTAATGCTAAAGAAAGAGCGTGTTTATAGACCGATGGTTAGGAAGCCATCTCTCTAGGCAGCCACGGTGAGCGAAATGTCAGGTGGGTGAAGGGGCCCCCCTCAGTGCGCATTCTCAAGGCTGCAGCCAATTTCATTTCGCCACTTGGAAGCATCTTTTTTCCCATCCCCACCAGGTTGGCGAGAGAGCATGCCAGATGGCAAGATGGCTTTGTAGTCCATTTTAGATAGCTCCCTCTATTGTTGGTACAGGCTAAGCGCTCAAAATTGTGTCACCTTCCAGTCTTTGCCAGGAATGTCATCATTTGGTATGGAAACGATGCATACTATCAAAATGGTAATATGATTTTTACATATGGTTCAGCAGCCAGCTCGCTCTGACTGAAGTATTTATCTTGCTTTCCAAACCCTTTCTTCTGGAGCCACAGTAAGAGAGTGCCAAGGATTAAGTTCAAGGGTGTGTATATCTTCTTCTCTATCCTTGGCACTTTTTTCTTTCTTTTTTTGTTTTTCTTTTTTGTTTTAATGGATGGAATGGACTTGGCAAATATTCCTAAATATTCTTAGCCTAGAGGAAGTCAGGCAGGACAATTAAACTCCTGTTCAAATTTCACTACCTGAAATGCTGCCTTATTCATCTTTCTCGTCCAAGGCACCTCACACAGCTTGAAATAAAATAGGTGCTCAGTAAATATCTGTTCAATGAATGAATACATTTTTGTATGGATGCATATGTATGAAGTGAGTGACTTATTCAGGTAGCATTTCTAATTAAAATTTCTCTTTCTGTCCCAGCTGGCACAGCTGACTTTATTTATGTACAAAATAGAATGTGATATACATTGTAGTGCTTAAACAATAGGGCCATTCAGCTTGAAAATTGTCTACCAAGGTGCTTAGGATTTCACCAAAGAAATTCATTCCTTCAGGTTAAATAACTTTTTGCCTTCTTTTTTTAAGCAAACAGGTAGAATTTTTCTTCTTCCAAGCTTTATTGAGATATAATTGGCATATAACATTGTATAATATTAAGGTGTACAACGTGCTGTTTGAAACACATATATTACAAAATGATTATCACCATGTAGCATTAGCTAACGCCTCCGCCATGTCCTAAAATTACCACTTCTTTTTTGTGGTTAGAGAATTTAAGATTTACTCTCCTAGCAACTTGCAAGTACATAATACAGTAGTATTAATTATAGTCACCTTGCTTACTTTAGGTCCACAGAACTTACAGGTCTTACAGCTGGAAGTTTGTACCCTTCGAACACATCTCCCCTCTTTCCCCACCCCCCAAGCATGGTAACCACCATTCTACTTTCTGTTCTGAATTTCCCTTTTCTGGATTCCACATACGCTTGAAATCATACAATATTTTTCTTTCTCTCTCTCACTTACTTCAGTTAATGCCCTCAAGTTTTACCCATGATGATGCAAAAGGCAGAATTTCCTTCTTTTTTTAAGTCTGAATAAAACCCCATTATACATACCATTATATATGTATGTATACCGTATATATACATATGTATGTATGTCACATCTTTATCCATTCATCCATTGCTGGATACCTAGGGTGCTCCCTTACCTTGGCTATTGTAAATGATGCTGCAATGAACATGGAAGTGCAAATGCTTCTTCAAGTTCCTGTTTCCATTTCCTTTGGACATATACCCAGAAGTAGGATTGCTGATCATACGGTCGCTCTATTTCCAATATTTTGAGGAACCTCTATACTGTTTTCCGCAGTGGCTGTACTAATTCACATTCCCACCAATAGTACACAAGGGTTCCATTTTCCTCATATCTTTGCCATTTGGGTTCATTCATTTCTGAAATTTCCTTTTAAAGTTCAAAAATCCACTAGAGAGGATAACATGTTAACCTTTTATTCTTCAGTACAATTGAGCTTATCAGTTAACTAGTATTGTCTTAGGAAAGTAGAAAACTGAGGTTTATACTATGTTCGGACGGGAAGGAGGGGTCGGATATCCATTATGATGCTACAAACAGGTGTCCAGGACAGCACGAGAGTGACATGAGTGCTCCGGGGGCTAGAAAAGAGTAAGGAGGGGTTAATAAGCACCATCTGAGGGAAGAAAAATGTTGAGAGAAAGGAAGATTAAATAAATTTAAATAAATTTCGCCTATTTCAATTTTTCCCTTGGGTTGATTCTCCTTCAGTGATGCCCCAGTACTCTGGCCATTCACCCAGATCCTGGTCTCTTACCGAAATGTATTCTTATTTACTCTAAGTTAAATGTCTGGCAGAGCTAAGGGAAGACGGTTGAAAATGGGACAGTTAAAGGAATTAAAGCCTTACAAGGATTTAACCCACACCATTGAAATGGAGGCTTGGTAATTGATCCGGGTATTCATAAAGGGATTAAGTTCCAGGTCTGACTCCAGTGATTTCTTAAATGAAATAAGAGGAAAAAAGAAACAGAATGGAACAGAACCAAATGAAATGGCTTGGAGTTGAAAGGATATTGTTGAATTTTTACACAGAGAATATATAATTTCAGCCATGTAAGAATCAAGTATATCTGAGAATAAATCATAGAGAAGAATCAAACATTTAAAAAAAAACGATAACTGAGCTTTCCTTAAGATTTGGCCATGGTGAGATTAAATAATGTTTCTCTCATTCAATTTGTTTGTTTGATGCAGAAATTGGCTGGGCAGTAGTACTATGGCTTCATGATAAATATAGGTTTGTATTCCAATAAACAAGTCACCCATATCCGTGAATCCATGTCCAGCATCCTTGAGTCAAGACTACTTCTGCATCCAAAGTCATGAGAGACGGGGCATAAAAAAAATGAAAAGAGTAAAAACAAGAAGTAATTTTCTTCCTTGTTTAATCATGAAAAGCTTGCTTTACTATCCTTCCTTTCCACATTGTAAGCCTTCAGGGAGAAGTAAGAAATTTTCATCCTGCTTACCCAAGTCATTATTGGAGTAGATTAGAGCTAAGTGCTTTGCATGCAAATAGACCAACTTGAAAAAAAAATTGGAATTTCGATAGCATCAAATAAACTGGATTGAAGGCTAATTTCGGTGGCTTGTGTTGTACCAGTGGAGGTGAAACTAGGGCAGAATTCTTGAAAGGCTTAGTGTCTCCCTGTCTCTCTGTCTCTCTTTCTCTGTCATTACACAGGATTCCTCTCTCTCTCCTTCACAAAAAAACACACCCACCCCAGCACACATGCTCCTTCTACTTCAAGCTACTACTTATCACCCCATATGTCACATTATCAAGTGTCTTTGCCTATGTTTTCCAGGCACACTCAGGTACCACAGGTTACTTGCCAGAACAAGTCATCTCGTAGTCACATACTTCTCACCTGTTCGCCTTCAGAAAATACCCCCAGGCAGTTATTTTCTGGATGCATTATTCCAACCACTCTCCCCAACTCCTTCCTATACCTTCCTACCTCTCACCAACTCCTTGGTCTACATCTCTAAAAACAGCTTGTAGCAAAATTTTAAAGTCAGTAAATTGTGTCTTTGAGTCATCCTGCCCGAAACTCTCACCATTTCCCCATTCCTGGTGTCGCCATTAGTCATTCAGTGCCCTCAATCTTCCCCCTGCCTCCCACCAAAACCTGCTTCTAGTAAAGACTCACGCGTATCACTTATAGTTTGGTATGACTGTATTTTATTTAAGACATTTGGGCCTTAAGACTGATGAGAAGTCTTCCCTTCGTACCCCAATAAGGACGTTTCAGTTGTCAATGACTGAAATGATACCTTCCAAAGGAGTGTTTCTCAAAGCATGGTCTGAGGCCAGAGCATTGGAATCACTAGTGCACTGATTAAGCATGTAGTCCACTGGACTGCTTCTTCACCCAACGTCTAAATAACGCCTGTTTGAGTGAGCCCCCAAACCTACCCTGTAATAAAGCATCAGATGATTCTGAAGCCCAACAAAGTTTATGAACTTCTGATCTTAGGACAGTCAATATAAAAGCCTGTGCTTGGCCCAGCAATTCAGCTTCCTGGGTGACCACCCAGCCCTCCTCCATTTTCCAGACATGGAATTAGCCCACAGCTGCTGCATGACTTACCAAAAATTACACTCCTGATTAGCAGAAGAGAGGACCCTTTAAAACAAGCCTCCTGACTCCAAAACCAGGATGTGTCCCCGGCACTTCAGAATGAGTTTCAGAGTGACGTAAACTAGGAGCCTACTCATATGAAGGGGCTGTTAAAAACTGCCTAAAAACAGAACAGTGTCTTTCAGACAATCTTCAAATTTCAGTTCATCACATGTCCAAGGGGTCCGTCAACGATCTCTTAGACCTGACATGGAGACTTCAGGCAGAAATTCTAATTTCCCACTCAGTGTTGAGACACTCCACTGGCCACATCCTGGTTCTATTCCTGTGGTTGAGCGTGTCACACTGGACCTAACTCTCAGAGCCTCTTGATTTCAGAAATTCCTTTGCCTTCAAATACCTAAGTACATTTGGTCAGGACAGGGGAAAGTAGCTGACAGAATGTAATCAATGCTGAGAGAAGAGGCTACACGAGCTGCCTAGTTAAAAAAGCAAAGATTATAGAATGCAAAGGCGCTGAAAGGCTCCTTCAAGCCAGAAGAGACCAGGATAAACTTGGGAAGGGTAGGGGAAGATTTTGTAAACAGAGATCATGGTCATGATGACTTGTGACAGGAATGAACTATTTATAAGTACCAGGATGCTCAACTCTCACAATAAGAAGGGATCTCTGGAAAACACGTGGTTGAGATGTCTAGCCCTTCTGAGGCTAGACTCTCACGACTCAACTCACCCAATAGATCACATAGGAACTTCCAGCAACTGACCCTCAAGATGATGCATCTCACGTGTGGATCTGCCAACTTTTAGAAAGTTCATCTTTTTTTTTTATCAAGCTGAAACCAGACTGGACCCCCCTGAGAAAACTAAAGTGATATAAAACTCACACGGGGCGAGGTAACAAAAGGAAAAGACCTTTCATTGACTACCGACAGATCGCATTACGGAGCAGGTCTGGGCGTTTTGTGTTTTCTGTAATATGCACAGAGTGTTTTCCACTTGTGAGGATTTTACTCCTTGCTAATTCCAACCATTCCCCAGAGGGCCATTTCCCTTGACTAAATGAGGTTCCTCAGGTGCAATGAACTGCAGAAAGATGAATAGGTTCTTCCCCACTTGTAAAACTATCACAGGCAAAGAACAACGGAAGCATCTTGCTTTCTTTAGCCTAGAAAACGTGAAGCAGAGGGTCCCCCACTATGGGGCAGGCTTTGAAGTCTAACTCAGGAGTACCAGGCTCCAAGGCAGTAGGAAAGATTGAGCCAGACAGAGGATCAATGCCTCACCCATGTTCTTCCTGCACATGAGAGATTCTAACAGAAACTCCTGAAAAGGGCCTCTAAATCATGAAAGCACCTCTCATTCAAGAAGTGTTCTGTGAGATAATATTAGCTTGCCTGATCCATCATTTCAGAGACACACAACCCATTTATAAATGAGTTAGAAACTCCATGTCGGATTTGGTGACCTCTAGAAGTTGTCTACCAGAGTGTGGTAGACAGATATTTCTTCAAAGATAAAAAAGATTTATTTCTCTTTAAAAAAAACTTCAGCCAATCTCCCACAGCTGGCCTTCAGAGTATGCATGAGACTCTAGGCCTTTCATCTGGGCAAGGCTGGCAGAGGAAGGAAGAATATTCATACTTCGTAGGCATATTATGAGAATAAATTATCTCTCATTACACACACACACACCTGATGTAGAAAGGATCAGGGTATTTATAACAGGTTTCTGAGCCTGGGAAATAAGACCTAAATGGCAACTAAAAAATATTATTAAGCTAAAATTAAATAATTTCATAAAGTAAACGCCACTCCCCATCCCCCCACACACCACCACCTCGCATCGATTCTAATAGACAATAAGCTGTATTTCCACAACACCAAACATCTGCATGCCCGTCTACAATGCTGCCAAAAATCTGGATTTTAGAGTAATCTGGATAACTAGCTGTATTTTTCCTTTTTTCTTTCTCCAAACTCCCTAAAATGACACTTAGTGAAAGGACATTAAAAACTAACCGTAAAGCACTCTCAAAATATAAAGTGTTGTCATTATTGAAGTCTCATTTCTCTAAAAAATTGCTATGAATCCTTTTAGAAACATTTTGACTATGAAACAATTTCTTGACTATCCATCAATGGTACCTTATATTTCCCCAGCACCGTCTCTCCCACTCTGAATGTTATAGATGAAGCTTAGGAAAATGAGAGAATAACAATAAATGATATTACAATGTTGCTTTGAAATGAGAATTGGTAGTATGAGGCAGGGGAGAAACAGATGGGAAAGAAATGTACCCAGAGAGGATGATTTTTGTTTAAATAAGTTCATAATATGTGAAATGCACGATGAAAACTGACAGGGGAAGTGGAGGATTATTGTTTGAATAGCATCAATATAAACACAGATGCAAAAGAAATTGGCTTGGGAGATGGAAGAGCCTAGCCTGAATAATGTTGTATACCAATAAAAAGCATAAAAAGGAGAAAAATATAGAGAGTAGGTGATTATTTCTGTGATGCTTGAAGATGCACATTTTCATAGATATCAAGGGGAAAGGAAAATATGTCTTAGCTATTCCTGCGTTGGCCATTTCTGCTACAGTTCATAATTCTTCCAGGTTTTACCAAATCATGGCCTGTCTATCCACTTGCCTGTATGCTAAGCAGACCTCTGTCTTAGAATGAAAGAGGCTGTACGTGGGTCAGTCCTGAGAAGCATAAAACATGGAGATGGGAAATGTCCCCAGGTTCAACCCACCTCCCAGTCCTTGCTGACATTTGCTCTAGTTACCGAGGATCATTAAATGTTTCGGGCGGGCAGAGGACAGAGAAGCTGTCCTTCCTCATGTTCACCTGACCGTCCACTCCTCTCAGCCTCTGAGGAGCCCCTCACTTCCCTGGGTCCTTCTGTTCCCTCACTATTTGCCAGACTATATTTTCCTGGGGAGAGAGAGACTTGTTTGTTATGTAGTAATACTTATCAAATACATCTGTAAAAAGAGCAACTACTCCCCATCGTCATTTCTTAGTATTTCACTACCCTATATGAAAATATTCTGGTTGTATACATGAAAAGTCACCAAGGATTATAACAATAATAGTTTGTAAAAAGCACGATATGCCTGGCAGGCATTGTGGAAGCGTCTTGTCTACATCATCGCATTTGAGCCTCACAGTGATCTATGAGGTGGGATGATTACATCCATTTTACAGATAGGGAAGATGGGTCTAAGATACACTTATAAGTTGGCTGAAGTGACATTAGAGAGAGCTATTAAGGAGGGCCAGGAGCAGGTCTCCTGAAGTTCATCGCTGACTGCCTTGACTCCATAGTCATGATTGATTTTACAAGCATGACATTATTTGAGAGAGATGGGCAAAGTTCTCCCTAGCCCAGTCTTTTTTCCGGAGGTGCCTGAAATGTCAGCATTAATAATTCAACATTTTGTATTAAGCATTGCTCTCTGCTTGCAGGGCTCATTTTGCAAGAACCAGTGTCAAAACAAACAAACAAACAAACAAATAAAACCCTTAACCTATGACAACTAAAACCCCCAAAACCCTGAGAGATGGAAAGAGCAGAAGATTTATAAAAAGTGAGGAGGATGGAAGAAAGGGCACCAAGAACAACCTTTCCCTACTTCATCATTTTTCCATAGGCAATACTTGTAAAGAGGGACAAAAATTAAAACATGGTAGAACAGATTTTGATTAGACATAAAGGTATTCCTGAATATAAGACTGGCTTGGTCCACCCTTCCTCACAGATTTTCAAAGTGAGAGATGTTTCTTGGTTGAGTGGAGGAACTTCTTGCCAGAAGACAGAAGGACCAGATGATCCCAGAGTGGGCTTCCCACACGGCTGTCCAACGTGCTGGAGCTGGACTGACTGACAACCCAAGCGGAGTTCTGTGAGGCAGGCCCATCGCTGCCCCACGTTACTTCTGTTATTGTGAACAGAGGAAGCAGCTCTTCGCTGTGAGCAGGGTCACTGTAGAAAAGCAATTCCCTTCTGACAAGAGCCAGGAGAAAGAATAAGCAGGAAAGAAGGGGAAGGCTCTTTGTTGTTGATAACCAAAAGGGGCAGGTGCTTCATAAAACATGACAAGCAATAGTCTTCTCAAGAGGGCAATCGTACTTCTGGTTGGTCTGGTGTGCGGCTGCTCTGGCAGTGTCGTCTGAGAGAGACAACTGCATTAAGAGATTCATGACATGCTTAGGAGAAGGAGGTTTTTGCTTCCAAATCAAAGTATTATTTTCTTTCACCAGTCACAATTTGTAGTTCAATGAACAATGGTGGGATCTTATTTTAAATCCTTTATTTATTTATTTTTTTGTTCTTTGAAAACTCTCAGAATGTGTCATTCTGAGCCCTAACCCCCCAAGCATACAGACTCATTTTCTTCTCAGCGAAGTCATAGATTTGGGATAAAAGACAAATCAGAGAAGCATTTTTGTCTCTGTTCTACAGAAATCTTGCTTGAGATTAGAAGTCTCTTTGAGGGGTCCATGCATTTATCAACCTGCCTTTAGACAAGACAAACTAACAGCATGGCTGGCTGAGTCCAACCTCATGGGACCCTCCGGAACTTTGCCTTGTTTTCTGGCCTCTGTGTTGTGGGTTCTGGCTGGTCCTCTTTGGCACGAACACCAGAGGTTACATATACTTCAGGGTTCTCAGCCTTGGCTCTGATATGAGAAAGCTGTGACAGAAAAACACATTAAGATGTTACCTGGAATATTATTTTCCTATTCCCTTGTGATCACCACTGCTCCCACTGTTGACAAGGAGCCACTTTTAACTCAAGGGCCAGAGAACAAAGATGCTACATTGTCAGCTTCCAAGACAAAGTGCTGAAATTTCTGGTGTAAGAGAGAAAATGTGAGAAAAATAATGCTCCTAAGTAAGCCATTTCTGACCCCACTCTCTTCCCTGCATGTTAGAAAGAGAAAAGAATGGGGGAGAACCTTGGAAGCAGAGATGTTGGTCTATCTTTGTATCACACCCACCCCCAGATAATTTGGAAGAGGGGAGGAAACAAAAACCACTGATTTTCAAGAGTCAGAAAGAGATCTGTGTCTTACTGGTCCCACCTGCATTTAGGGTACTCAGCATCCCTCTCAGTGACCCTTGTGGCTTTGGGCATGGGAACAACGAAGCAGAGAGGCAGAAGTTAGACAGAGCAAGGGCCCCTGAGAGCTCCTTAGTATTTCTAGGATTACATAGTGACTCAGGGCTGAGTGATCCACAAGCTCATGATAAGGTTTAGGATGGGCTGGGGAAAGGCTGATAAACGCACCAGACCTTGGAAGTCGGAACAAGAGAATGAAGAGCAACCCTTATGAACCTGGGCAGTGGAGGCTACAGCCAAACCCAAAATACCTCAGTGAATGAGGATGAGTGAACACCCTGTCATGGGTTCAGGGTGAAGGCGCTCCCTCACGGACCCAACGTTGGTGTTACATCCCAAAGGATGACAGCTGGACCAGAACAGTCGGAACTTGGAAAGTGGGCAGCCCCTGCCTGCCCAGATGACACCATGATGGGGGACAGTTGTGAAACCACCTTCCTCCCCAGTTATAAACCAGTTTCCAAAGGAGAGGAGGAAGGAAAAAAGCTAGAAGAAAATATTTTCCCCCAAATCTACAATGTAACTGAATTATAAGCTTATTTGCCTGAGAAGATACTATGCAGAACTATGTTCACTTAAAGGGACTGGATTAATCTACTGCATTTGGTGAAATGAGGACTCAGATTCAGAAAATTAAATTGGCTTTTAGGAAAATGAAGACATTTGTTTTTGCTCACCTGACCCCGTGTTAGTAAAAATTCATATCCAGCAAATAAGTTATGTTTCATGGAGACACATGTATTGTGTATTGTTAAGAAACAGTGTAAAGAAGGATATGCCATTGCAACCACATGAGCCCTGTACCATTAATGCTAAGCCCAGCACCTCCTGGTTCACTAAATGAATTTGAGTTGCTCGCATAAACTCTTCCACTCTGAGCTGGGATTGCTCTGGGAGATAGCTGCAAGGCACCATCCCACTTGGATACTTTCCCTAATTAGTTATGCAAATAGGTTATTAATTATTAATTAGGGCATTTAGTGATGTTATTACGAATTTGGAAGATAAATCTTTTTGACTTGTATTTAACTGGTAGATTATATAAGCAATAAAGAATACATGAGCAATAGCTGCATAATTACATTTTATGAATAGCAGAAACCTGTGAGGGATGTGGAGAGATTTAATTGACATTTAACAAGATAACTACAGCAAATTAATTAGAAATTATCTGCTAAAATATAAATTAACTTATAATAATATTTTAACCAGCCACTCTATGGTGCTAGCGTCTTCTTATTGTTGCTAAAATACCTAAATAAAATATCCTGCTAGTTAAGGTGATAGTGCTAATTTGTCTCCCAAATAATCAATCACGTTTTATTGTGTAATCAGGACATATTGGAGAATGAAAGGAAGTATGTCATGCAGTTCTTGCCATCACGAGACTCACCGCAGACGTGGAGGGAAAGAACTGAGCACAGGAGACCGGTAGGAACAGCAACATTAAAGGGATTACAAAGCCTGACTCACTTTACCTCTTTAAACCTCAGTTTGCTCATCCATCAAATGGGAATGCTAGTACCTAGCTTGAAGTCTGTTGAGTAAACACATATCTCAGCCCTGGTACTTGGAATCTTTCAGTAACGATCAGCTTTGTTCTAGTCTTACTTCGTGATTCTGAGAAGAAAATACAACCAGTAAAAGCAGCCGACACATGCCAAAGGATGTTTTCCAGTTGTGGGGTGAAGCAAGTTTGTGAACCGAAACCTGGAACAGTCTAATGCGCATCACAGATGCAATAGTAAATAAATGGCGATGGATTCACACTACCAAGTAGTACCCACCAGGTAATCAGAGTGAGTCTCATCCAGGTGGGCTAGCAGTAATTTTACAAAACAGAAAAGCGCAATGCCATTTATATTACGAATGGCCACATGCGATGTAAATACTATATATCTTCGACGCGCACATACATATGTATATAAAAACACTGAAACAGATCTGAATATATACCTCAAACATCTAATCATGCTACTTCTGTGCAGTGAGGAAACAACCAGGATGGGAATAAGCAATCAAAGGGAGCCTGAGCCTTGTCCACAGAATTTCATTTTTAAAGGCTATGTAGATTCTATCACCTGTGTAATTAAAATTTAAATTATAAAAGATGGGATCAGAATGTAGATGAGGCAGGAGAGTGTGGTTTGGTGGGCTGAGGAGGGTAGGAGCGTGAACGGGGAGTGGGGAAGTTGGAGGACGCTCTTTGAATCCTGTGCCTGGGCTTGCCAGCATGGCGGTCACTGGGCACGGGGCAGAGCGGCTGTGAAGGCAGAGAGGCCAGACCGGCTGGAGCCAGAAAATGATTGAGTAGACTGCAAGGCAACTATTACAAAACCCAGGCAGAAGAGTTTAAACCTGGGGGGGAGGCACTGAGAAGTGTCCATGGGGTCTGGAGCAGGGGAAGGCGCACACTAACGGGGTTATTTGACAAAGGATAATGAGAAACAGGGAGCTGCCCAGAGGCTGTGGGAGGCACCCATGTGCAGGGTCAAACACCTGAACAGTGGCAATGGAGGGGGAAGGGTAGATCTGAGAGACATGTGGTAGCAAATCATGGTACGAACTGATGAAGGGGAGGGATGAGCTAAAGTTGATTTCAAACTGTCAAGCCTAGAAGCCTGAATGTCCGGACGTGGTAACTCAGGCAAAGCTGTGGCTTGTGGACAGATGGCAATTTCAATGATTAAAATCAAAATGTTCAATTTTAAAATGTAGAAATTCAGATGATGTTTGAACCTCTAAGTAGGAATGTCCTATTGGTCCATTGCATGCATGAGTATGATATTCTTCCTTTCTCCTGAGAGGTGTCAGCAAAAGCCACGAGACCAACAAAGTCCCCAAGGACATGAGTGAAATGAGTGTGAAAAGGGAAAAACAGAAAGTCAAGACCTGGGGACCGGGTAGGATGGGAGGAGGGAACAGGGACACTCGCTCAGAAGTTCAACGTACACATTTGAGTCTCCTACATTCAGATGCGATTTACCAAGTGCAGGTGCCTCTAGAAGAATGTTATGAGCACACCAAGAGACCACTTTCTGTCTTCAGGCATACTCTGTTAAACTAAGGGATGCCCCAAAGCCTGGCCTTTCAGACGAGATAGCACGTCTGTACGCAGTCTGTTCTAAGAATGTCTTTCCCTGGCGATCTGCATTCCACTCTGCTTTCCTGTTTCAATAAATCCAGAGTTGTGTCAGAGAAACAACACTGTTTCCACCGGCTAAGCCCCTCCTAAGAGGGCCCCTGTGGTCTCCCCCAGAACCATTTACTGACTGAATGACTGAATCTTTGCACTGGTCTGCTGTTCAGCGGACTCGACCTTGTTATGAAACTCGGGTGAGGACTTCCCCATGTACATACGCATGGGCACTTTCACTCACAAAACATTATTTCTCGTATCCAGTTTGACCTCACAACACCCCTTGAGGTTTTGTCTTTTTATTTGTGCAAAAGATAGAATACATTATTTTACCCGGATTCTTTGGTTACTTATTGACGGGAAGCAACTAACACCTGATAAAAATAGTTGACAGTAATTCCCAGGTACTGTGCTAAGAAATGTACCTGCATCATCTCATTTATAATTATCCTCACTTGAATAGGAGGATACTGAGGCTTCCCACGACAAATAGCCAGGGGGAGCGAAGCCCGCACCGAAGCCCAGGTCATCTGAGAGCAGGGCTGCCCATGTCTAAGGACCGCACGACGTCGTCAGGACCCCGCCTCACTGCTTTTTGGTTTACATTCTCCTCTTTAGTTCAGCCATCTTATCGGCCAGTTCTCCAGAGAAACGGAATCAATGGGAGATGTATAGTTGTAGTTATAGATATGAATGTACATTAAAATAAATAAAATGGTTTAATTTTTAAATGTAGAATTCTAGATAATGGTTGGACCTCTAAATGGAATTGTGTGTGTATATGTATAATATAGACACATAATATATATACCTATTATATTATATATATACACATATATATCAAGGGATTGGCTCACAAAGTTTTGCGATTATGGGGGCTGGGAAGTCCTGAGGTCTGCAGTCAGCAAGCTTGAGACCCAGGAGAACTGGCGGAAGAGTTCCAGTCCAGTCAGAAGCCAGCGGGGGCTGAGAACTGCAAGAGCTGATGTCTTAGTTCAAGTCCAAAGTCAGAAAAAAACATAATGACATCCCAGTGCAAAGGCAGTTAGGCAAGAAGAATTCCTCCTTACTTTTGAAGAAAGCCTTACTTCTGGTCAGCCTTTTGGTTCTGTTTAGGCCTTCAGCTGATTGGATGAGGCCCACCTGCATTGGGGAGGACAATCTGCTTTACGTGGTCCGTCGATTCAAAGGTTAATCTCCCTCCAGAAACACCCTCACAGACATACCCACAACGTTTGACTAAATATCTGGACGACTGTGGCCCAGTGAAGTTGACACATATCATTAACCATCACACCCATGTTCTTCCCTAGAATTGCTTTGATAGACAGGGAATTGGGATTTTTTTCCCCAGTGTCCTCCCTCTGAACTCTTATTGGAGAGGAAGGGGACCATGGGAAGATAGAGAAGGAACCTAGTCAATTTGGCAGGCTGGACTCAAAGTGGCCCTGGCGAGACCACGTCATTCTCTTTCAGGGCCATGCCTATATTTCAGGGAAGCTGGACTAGACGGTTAAGAATTTTCTGTCAGATTCCATGTACCTGGTAAGTCTGCTCTTTCTGGGCACCTTCTTCTCACCTTCCAGTGATGAAGGAAGCTTCAGAGCTCAGTGAGGGCAAGATATTGTTTTTGGCTATTCAATTTCTTCCCCAAATGTTTAGAGTATTGTGTTAAGGGTACAGTGGAGGGCAGTGTCTCAAAATACAGCCTGTGTCATCAGAGCTGGGGTCAAATTTCAGCTCCGCCAACCACCAGGTGTGTGACCTTAGACAAATTATGTCCTCATCCTCTGCAAAGCTCACAAGATTGTTGCAAAGAGAAATACTCTAACGTATAAACAGCACTTCTGATGACTCCTGCTGCATGGTCAGCATCCAATAAGTTGTTACTTTGGACACTGTTAGAAAGCACACCCGTTTCACCTGTATCAGTCACTGCCTGCACCTAGTAATCGCGCTAGGAGGTCATTTGCTGCCACCTGGTGGCCCCTAATCACACTACCCACAAAGGTCGACCTACTCAAACAGTAGAATTACAAACACAGGGACATTTAGGTGTCAAAATGGGGGCGGAGGGAGGGAGGGAAGGTAGAGAAAATATTCTGTACCAATGAAATGTGACCTTCACCCCCTGAGGTTTTAGCTTCCTGCTGCCGCTGACAGGAACTGTCTCATCAAGAAAACGTTGGTGCACGTGCACTAAAATGAGTGTTTCTCTTACTATAAGTTGAAAAGTGGGCCTAATTATTTTTTAAGACTCCATTTACAAGATTGGTAAAGTGTTTGGAAAGGTGGGTAGACGGATACTCGTGTGCTCTGATAAAACGGAGCACAGGCCAGTGTAGCGTGGCGGGGAAAACTCGAGCGACTCTGATGGTCTGGGGGCCCCGCGCAGGGTTTTCAGTGAATCCAGGCCAAAGTGCCTTAGGCACACGGGGTGTTCAGTTTTAGCAAAGCCAAGCAGAAAGCAAGCTTTGAGCTCACCTCGCTCCTTTCCTCCCTGAATCCAGAACTCCACAGAGACATTGTTTAAAAAAACAAAAAGTTAGGCAGTCTCCTTCCATTTCTCCAAATGTCAAAGTGAAGTCCAACAGAAAGCAATTAACAGATGTCTGCCCAGCAGAGAGTGTGGGAGTTCCAGGCAGAAATGAGTGCAGGCATATCACAGGCTGGCCCCATTTACTCCCCATTACCTGGCTAAAAATAACTTCACTTCCTCAGCTTTCTGTCTTTATGCATATCAGTCCCAACAGGTTAGCTCTTTCCCCTTGAAAGCTTCCTTAAACAAGTGGCAAGTGAGAAAACAAAATTCATTGGGGCTCTGCTCAAGAGCGAATTCCTCTGGGGGAAATTGTGAGCCTCTCCCTTGGAGGTACAGGTCAACCACCACCAAATATTCCCCACCACTTGCTCCAGACCCTACCAGCCCCCCTCCCAGAGGTGGGGAAAAAACCAGCTCTCCCTCAGAGGATGAGATTGTGTGTGGTTTATAGCAAGATCTTATTTGTGACATTAAATGAGCAAATCACAAAGCATCTAAAATGATTAATTTCTCACTGGGCTGTCAGAGCGCTGTCACCAACTGACAGTTCTGTCATAAGTGTCATTTATAATGTCACAAGTCTATACCCCATCAATGTCATTAAGCAATTATACTCTGTTTAGAAAAAGAAAGGGGACGTGTGGAAAACCGTGTGTAACGCTTAAGCAATTATATACTTTGCTCTTCCTGGGTGGCAGTCCCTGCCAACAATTAAATCTTACTTGATTTGTTCATTTAGGCAAATTACCAATTATTTGGAGGCATCAGCCTGGTAATTTTTCCTCTCCACTGGCAGCAGCCACCGTGCCCTGCCAGGATTGATATCAACAGGGTGGACGTGAGCTTTGGTAATTAGCCCTCCCAGCGCCTGAGCCTGCAGCTCAGCTCTCCCCTTTTGTGTGCGCACTCATGGGTTTCCTTTGTCAGGGGTTGGCGGTGGATGAGACCGCAAATTCTGTGAGCTGTTTAAGTAAAGATCACTCTTCCAATAGTCTGCCTTTTTTTCTTCCTTCTTTAAATTTTGGTAAATGCTACCGTCACGCAGCTATCTATGCCCTCTTTTCCTCTCTTCTACCTTTTTTTTTTCATGTTATGTGGCCACTTTGTTAAACTCCCACTCACGGCCCCAAGTACCTGCTGCAGGTGTGGGAGAGCATGTGGTCTGTCTCGATGGCTGGGTTCACCAGAATGGCTGTGCAAAGGATCCTTTCTGATTACAAGTCACATCTGTGGAAAAACATGTGTAGGTGTGTGGGGAAGGGATTAGAGCTTGTGAAGATGACAAAGAGAAAGACAGATGGACACTCTTGAACTCCATAAGGGATTCCCTTTGGAATGGGGTGTTGGAGGTCTGCCCTGGAAAGGGCAAGTTTCTTTCAAGAGCAACTAGGCCTTGAACCAGTTCAAACAAGGGATGTTTATACCAAGTGTGGTCTGGGCAACAGTCATTTTAGCCTTGAGTCTTCATATAGATCTGACCCATTCCTGGTGGGTTCTAGGACCTGGTACGTGACTGCGCTTGGTTCAAGGTTTTATGACTCTGGCTTTCTTTTGGCATCTGTGGTAGACACCTGTTGTTTCTGCCTGCCAACATTTTTCTTTTCCATAAAGAAGAACCCTAATCTTTTTAGCAGGACTATTCCTTGCTCGCTCCAGACCGTGTACTTTAGGTGGGGCTGATGCCACTGTCAGCTCCAGGGTGAGCACCTGGCCATGGCGGGATCAAGGAGAGCATCCTGTCTCCTCAGCCACACTAATTAATCAGTCCAGAGAGGGAGGATGAGCCAGCTGGTCCCATGAGAGCCCACACTGAACTTTTTCTGGTGCTGATGAGATAGAGTTTGAGTCTGGAAATGTCAGGGCCTCTTCTATGACCACAAGGGCAAAAGTGTGCCTGAGAATGAAGCCAGTAGAGAAGGGCAGAGAGAGGGGACCAGGTATTATTATTGCAGCATCCGGTCCAGTGTGGCTGAAGCTAATGCCCCTTGTAAAGTTTAATTGTATGGACCAATAAACTTCCTTTTCACCTAAACTTGGTCAGATGGGCTTCTATTATTTGCAGCGGGAAGGATCCTGACTAATCCAGATTTTCTCTTCTTAGTTCTCCAGTTCTTTCCTTCCGGGTTCACGGCCAGTTTGTCTGTAGGTGTCTGTGTTCTGTCTCCTGATTACTAATATTAGGGTTTCCATTTTGTCCCTTTGTTGTAGCTTCACTTTGGTTTGGTAAATTGTCCAAACTCTCCTGCCATCCAACCTACTGACCCCAAAATTGAGGAGTCTTCAGATTGTTGGGGGGATGGGCACTGGCATCCAGCTGGCTCTTCGAAATCCCATCCTGGAATTCAGAGGCTTTCTCACTGGTTGGCTGGATTGAAACCAACTCTCAATTTAACTCTAAGATAAATGTAAGATAAGATAAGATAAGATAAATGTAAGTATTACTCAAGTGTCCCTTTCCAATCTTAGCAATGATTAAATGAAGAGAGAATGAGATAGTGAAAGTTAGAGAGAGAGAGAGAGAGAGAAGGGATGAAGGCGTGGAGGGGGGAGGGGAAGGAAGAGAGAGAAACTGATAGTTAACCGTAAACATGTTAATGTTTAGAGCGCTGAGTCTAGAGATGTAGATACAAGCGTTAACTGTAGATTGCAATTGCTTTGGTTGTCACGTAGCTTATAGTCAGAGTAAGAAAGCACGTTAGTCATGTTCTGGAGGCCTGCCTGCAAAGCAAGTTCCAGAAAAAATACTTAGAAGTATACTCTGCTTACAATAATAGAAAAATGTAGCTAGTGAAGCATAAAACAATGATAGCTTAAACAATAACAAAGGTTACCAGATGTTTTATTTCTGCTTCCTGCTTTAAAGATAACATCACTGATGCACCATCTAAGGTCTTTTGTAGAATCTTAGTTCCTTAGCCCAGCTAGGTCACCTGACCACAGTTACAAAGACTCCAGACAAAACGACACCAGGGGCTAAATTAATCAGACAAAGAAAGACTGCTGATGCTTGCACAAGAACTGACCAATCAGCTTCACCTGCAACCTCTAGCCCTCAATTTTTGCCTTTGAAAACCCTGATTAAGAGTCATCAGGAGTTTGGGTTTTAAATGATAGCTTCCCATTCTCCTTGCTAGGTGCTCTGCAAATAAATTGCCATAATTTCTCTACTACAAAACTCCGTGTTCAGGATTTGGCTCTGCTGCACATTGGGGGGGTGGATCCTCATTTGGTTGGGTAACAAAAAGAAGAAAAGAAAAAACAAAGGGAGAAGAGAGCTGGTGGAACAGGTCATGGACCCTTGACTCCTGCCCCCACATCCCATGCAAACACAGTGTCCTGATGTCATTCTGCCCTGTCCTGAGGGTACAAGTGCTTACGAACCTGCAAGCTGACCTATTAAGAACTGTGTGAGAGTATGACCTAAGCCACTATCTTAAGCACTGCTTAACTTCAATGCTCTCAAGGTCTCGTTCTTTACACATATTCTTTCCCTGCTCAGCCCCATTCGCAGGATATGGATTCTCGTTCCCACGCACTTCTCTAATTCTCCTGCTATGTCAGCATTGCATCCCCTCCTTTTCTCCTGTCACTCCTGACAGCTTGGACAATTCAGCAATTGCTCCTGACACTCTGCCTCAGGCTCCAGGGAGTCTCCAGCCTCTATGAAGTGGCATTTATAATACCACCTGTTAGTCCTCCACATACAGGTGATCGTTTATATACACCACAGGGCATACATGGAAAGAGATCGACCCAGGGTGGAGAGAATTATTCATCAAACCTGTTATGGCATCTGGACAGGATCTATTGGCTGCCAAAGAGAAGCCTGGCAAAAAGTGGGAAACTGAGTCCATCAGCTGCCTGCTTTGTACACAATACCACTCGTGCCGGTGATGTTCTGCTAAATTGGCAAGCATTCTGGATGAATCTATTGGCTCTTCTGTCATCTGGTTGACTCAGAAACAGTTGACCTGAAAGAACAACTGTATAGAATAAACGTGTGTGATGTCTAGTTGCATTTTGCAAGCAGAACCGGGGTGGGGGCCGGGGCGGGGGGAAAGGAGTCAGAGAGAGAGAGAGAGAAAGAAAGATAGGGGTGGGGAGAGGGAAAGCAGAGAGAGAGAATGGCACCCAACAGGACCACCCAGCTGTGCTGTGTGGGAAGCCCAGGTTCGCCCTGCCCTGGCAGCTGTGGTTGGTACCCAGGTATTTTTGGAAAACTAAAGTGATTCTGTGGTTGATATCAGAACTAATGCCAGGGGGGGAAAAAATCTAAGTTACATTTAAAGGGAATCTACCTTTTTATCTTTTAACCTTAGGCCTTCTGCAGCCATGCAGAAAAATCAATCTTGGCTAATCCACTGACCAAGAAAAAGGGAAAAGAACACACAAGAATCTTGCATTAAACAGCTGCTTGATGCTTAAAGAGATATCAGAGGGAAGGTGATCCGAGAGCTCGCCAGCAGGAGCGCGGGCTCAAAGGGCTGCATTTGGAACTTCTTATCCGTATCCCACGGCTGGTCATTAGCCAGCGCGGCAAAGGAGACAGTTACCTTACATTTTAGCTCATAGATTTTTAAACCAACAGCAAAGTGTTGCTTTGCTGGAGCCATGCTTTCTCAACACCTCTTTGCTGAGAGCTGGAAAACTGATTTCTCTTCTATTTTGTATAAAATATAGCCAACTATATGACCATTATGTAAGCATTAGCTGAAAAAATGTACATAGAGTTACTGCTATCTCTGATATAATAAAGACTATATCTGATTTTTGTCCCCAATTCCTGACATAGAACTTCAAAAACTCTTAAAATTTCCAGAGTGATAGGGATGCTGTTTGTTATTCATTAGGAGCCTCTTTGGCTTATTTGAGTTTGTGCTAAGAAGTCAAGTTCACAGTGGGCCCTGAGACAGTTTCAAGGGAGGGCCCTGGCCCCTCCAGAAGGACTAAGCTCGTGATTATAGAGTTAGAGCTTACAGACCCACCCCACACTCTGGGGAGAGGAAGGACTAAAGGTGGAGTTCAATCACATGATCAGTGATTTGATAAATTGTGCCTCTTTAATGAAACCCCAAATAAAAACTGTGGCCACTGGAGCTCAGGGGAGATGCTGGTCAATGACCGTATCCAGGTACCAGGAGGGTGGGGCACCCTGACTCCTTGGGGCCAGAAGCTCCTCCACCTAGGACTCTCCTAGACCTGCCCAATGTATCTCTTCAACTGGCTATTTATTTGCATCTTTATAATAAGATGGTCATTATAAGCATAGAGCTTTCTTGAGTTTCATAAGTCATTCTAGAGAATCCAGAACGTGAGGAGGTTGGAAAACCCTAAATTTGTAGTCAATGGGGCAGAAGTGTGGGTAGCCCGGGACCCCCACTTAAGGCTGGTGTACAAAAGAAGGGCAGTCTTGTTTAGGACCTTGACCTTTAACTCATGGGATCTGACCCTGACTCCAGGTATTTTAATGCTGCAATTGAGTTGGATTCGGGGACACTCAATGTCAGAAAATTGGTCTTAACATACTACCTATTGAATATTTCCAAGGAAATAAGCCACAAAAGGGACCATGCAGGATAAAAACACATGGTCTCTGAGACTGTTACCACCTTACATTTTCATAGCAGTAGGGAAATTGGTAGGACATCTACTTGGGCTCAGGGGCAAAGCTTATAAATTTTGGGACCAGAAGCACCAGGAGATAAAGTCCGTGCTACCATCTGCAGCAGAATGGTTCTGCAAACATCTCAGAAGCACAGTTTCCTTGCAAGTCTCTTCACGGTGTGCCTCATACCCTTGCCAGACAGCTACTATCACCTACTTTACGTTTAGCCCGAACTCTTATTACCACTTAGCAGGGGGTGTTTTTTATTTACTTATTTGTCTGTCTCTCCCAGTAGAATGTAAACTCTCTGAGAGCATGAACTTTGTGTGTTTACTGCTATTCCTTCCAGGGCCTAGGACAATGACTGCACTTAGTAGGTGTTTGATTCATGCTTATTAAACACGCAAAGGTGCCTGCTCACACAGAAGCATATTCTAATGGAATGCTTTTTTACCTCTTAGCCCAGGAAAGGCAAATGTAGTAGCTACTCTGTCTATTCTTACTGGTCATTATACATATATTGTTATATTCACTGCCTCCTAGCCCCTGTTTTCTACTTATCTCTTAGGGCTTACCTCCTCAGTGAAGCTTTTCCTGACAATCCCAGCCCTTACTGGTCTATCTTCTCTTAATCTTTAGCAAAAGTAAAAACGTTGTCAGCCCTGGCTGATGTAGCTCAGTTGGTTGGAGGGCTGTCCCATAAAGAGAAAGGTTAAATTTCCAGTGAGGGCATATGCCTGGGTTGTGGGTTCAGCCCCCAGTCAGGGAACATGAGAAAGGCAACCTATCAATGTATCTCTCTCACGTCAATGTTTCTCTCTTTCTCCCTCCCTTCCCTCCTCTCTAAAATCAATAAGTGTGTCCTCGGGTGAGGGGGAAAAAAAGTAAAGATGTGTCCCACGTGATTATATACCGCCATCTCTTCTTGTCTAATATTCTGAATATAACTAGATGGAAGCTCCCTGAGGAATGGAATTGAATCTCAAGTATACATTATCTGAATCACTCACAGAAAACAGGCCAGGGCCTGTACATAGGTGTTCAAGAATATCTGTTGGCTAGAATTGTTGTAAGACCTTGATCTTTCTAAGTTCATTAAAGTCAGGCCTGGGAAATGCCACACTTCCCCTCTGTGATCCCACAGTATCCTGTATAAAAACTTACCTAATCGTTAGTCACTATATCTCTCACCGACTGTCAAATCCTTAGTATCTAGGACTGTTCCCTTTTCCTCTCTGTACCTCCAGGACCTAGTACAGTGCCTGAAACACAAGAACCTATTTTTGGAATTAATTGAATGAACTGAAACAAGCAAATGCATCTTTTCCTTTTCCATGCCCTCACTTTTCCTAGCCCAGTGGGAGGTCCTGAGTAGGTCTTCAACAAACACCTGCAGGTGCTTGTCTTCCACGCTTGCTTGAGAAGACGTAGAACGTGTACACTTGCCGAACCCATCTACCCACTGCTCCAAGAGTGCCCGTGCTGACCTGAGGGCTCGCTGAGGTCTCAGAAAGAGAAGAAAGATGGGCAGAGCTCGCTTATGTCCCAGATGTGATGGAAATGGGCAGTGTGGGTGTAGCCATCAATGGGGAGGATCACGAATCTTTCCTACCTGTTTGTTTTACTGTGGTAAAATATAGATAACATAAAATTTACATTTAACAATTTTCAGTGTACGATTCTGTGGTATTAGGTACTTTCACGTTGTTCTACACATCAGCACTGTCCATCTCCAGAAATGTTTAATCTTCCCAAGCTGAAACTTTATACCCACTAAACAGTCACCCCCTGTTTCCCCTTCCCCTGGCTCCTGCAGTTGCCACTCCGCTTTTCTCCTTTGAATGTGACTACTCTAGGTGTTTCACGTAAATAGAATCACATTGTATGACCTTTCATGACTGGCTTATTTCACTTAGCATAATGTCTTCGAGGTCCATCCACATTGTAACATTTGTCAGAAATCCCGTCCTTTTTAAAGGCTAAATAATATTCCACTGCAGGTATATGCTACATTTTACTTCCCCATTCACATATATGGGCATTTGTGTTGCTTCCCTCTTCGGCTATTGTGAAGAACGCTGCTGTGAACATAGGCATACAATATCTGTTTGAGTCTCTGCTTTCAATTCTTTTGGGTATATACCCAGAAACTGAATTGCTGTATCATAAAGGAATTCTATAATATTTAATTTTTTGAGAAAATGCCATATTGACTTTCACCATGGTTGCACCATACAATACAATATACAAAACTGTACCTCTGAAACCTCACTTTTTTAGTGACATTAGTTAATAAAATTCAATAAAAAATAAAAATTATATTAAAAAATTAAAATTATGTACTTTTTATTTGTATTTCAAATCGATTATGTATTCACATGCTACAAAACACAAGGTTAATAACAAAACATCTACTTTCTACCCCTGCCTCCAAGCCAGTTAGTTCCTCTCCTGGAGGCAGCCAGTGTTACTACTTACCACCCCCCAGTCTGGCACCCCCAATTCACCCCAGTATTCACGCCAGCTCAATATCCAGGCTGAGGCTGGCTCTTCCGACAGAAAGCTTTTGAAACTATGTGCAGTGTGCTTAGAGAAGAGGCTGATGGAAAGCAGGAGTCTCAAGTGCACTGCACATAATGAATAACAAATACCCTTTTAAGATGAATATTATCAAAGCACCAACATGTTATTATCCAAAATGTATAAGTGTCTTCTTCTTCTTTTTTTTTTTTTTTGCCTTTCTTACTACGTTGAAAGCATTACCTAATGCCCACTCTAACAGATTAGATTCCTCTGAAAGAAGAGTCAACATGCATAGCACATCCCAGCGCCATCCTGCATCAGTTCCATCTGGGCTCGCAGTTAGACAGTCCCTGATTTAAGAAAAAGAGCATTTGCAAAATGACTCTTGGGGCTTAATTGGTGTTTCTTTCTTTTGCCTGCTGATATAATGCAGGAGAGGAGACTGCAAAGCAATTTAAAAACATTAGCATTGTTCCTAAATACCCACGTCCAAGGTTAGTGAATACAACCAGAAAAGATCAAAGAGCACCTAGGGAGATTAAAGGAGGTTTTGAAGCAGAACACAGGATTCTAATGAACTTGGGCTCTGCCTCGTGGAAGAAGAATCTATCTAAATACATTAGGGCTAACGGAGCAGCAGACGGGAGGCAGCCACCTAAGTGTGAGAGGCGTTGTTCCCGGTGAGTTGTGAAACGCTGCAAATGGATTTGGATAGATTTGAGTCCCGGAGCCACTGCAGGATGCATTCTGACTTCCAAGCCGTTGGTGAGAGAGATGCGTCCCCAGCAGGGTGTCAGAGCCACCACATACGCACTCCAGCTGTCCTGGTGAATGTCCCCTTGGTGGCCCTCACAGCGGAGGCCAGTGCTTGGTTTGCTCCTCTCACAGTGAAGATGAATTAATTTGTTTGGAGATTGGAGAAGGGTTTTTGTAAAGAAAAAAGTGCACAATAGGTTAGTACCACATATCAATAATTTTTCAGTTTTGTTTAAATTCCATATAATTATTACCTAAATGACAAGCTGTGTAGGGCCAATGTGATCACATTTAAACACTATGCATCAAAAATGAACAAGAAATAAAAATATAAATTTTAAACAAATCTCAATTTTGAGTCTGAAATTGCAAAGTGTGTACCTTATAAAACACTGATCTCCCTGTTGAGGTTCTAGGTGAAGGACACAGCAAGACTCTGATACCAGCTCCCTGCAGGGGAGGTGGGCAAAGCCTCACAGGTTAAGGACAAAGTCTCCTACACAAGGAAGTCAGTTCTGACCAACTGGCTACAAATTCAGGGGTTCCCACTATTCCCTTACATTCAATAATATGCTAAAATGTTGCACAGAACTCAGGAAAGCACTATTCTTATGCTAACTGTCATATTATTTTAAAAAGGATAGAAATCAGAACCAGCCCATGTGTCCAAATAGGAAACCCACACAGCATTGTCTTGGAGGGTCCCAAACATGAAGATTCCATTGTCCTCTGCCCATGGAGTCAGTAGGCATCACTCTCTCAACACACTGATATGTGGCTATGCACAGATCATTGCACAGCGAGGAAGCTCACCTGAGCGTCTACATCCATAGTTCTTATTTGGACTTCATTCCATAGGCATGGCTGATTAAGTTATCAGCCATGTGACTCAATCTCTAGCTCCCCCACCCTTTCCTGGGGGTTGGTCTGATATCAATGTGGCTCAAAGCCCTAAACCTCTAATCACATAGTTGATCTTTCCGGCATGGACAGTTTGCATCCTAAGTCTTTTCCTTATCATAAACTACCTAGTAAAAGCAACCTCCCAGGATCCTATTACACTGGAAGTTCCAAAAGGCTACCTCCCAGAAACTAGGGACAAAGCCCCGCCAAATTCTTTATTACCCCAGGCAAAAGATGGTCGAGGGCATCTAAGGGGCAGAGGAATAGGGTACAGTGGGAGACGATAAGGTAATCCAGGAAGCAAAAGTCCAAATTCTAGTTAGATGTCATTACATCCTCTTGAGCAAGTCAGTCATCTCGGGCCATAGGTCTCATTCCCTTCACTCATAACGATAATTACTGATACCATTGAATCAGTGCTTACTATGCGCCAGATGCTGTGCAGAGAACTTAGCCTACTTAATCTTACTTATTCTTCACAATGAGCCTGCAGTTTTTTTCATGTCATTATCTCTATTTTGTAAAGGGTGGAGAAGTGACTGAGATCTCAAGAGGTTGAATTAGTGGAGGAGCTGGCCCTCAAACACAAGGAGTCCGAGGTTCCCAGTTTTAGTTTCTATTCTTAACACTATACTGATAACCTTTTCCTTGGCTTACAGACGTATTGAGGAAATAAATGAGACTGATATGAATTATTATAATCTGAAAGAGGAGAACCTTATAGTTCAAAGTTATAAGATTGCCATTATTATTAGGTCACTGATTGTTACTATTAGCAGTATTATTTTATTTTTGTACTTCACATGAATCTACTTTTAACAAAAGTGTTTCTACTTCCCTAGGAGATTCTATTATTCAGTAAAAACTCAGAAAGGAGGTGGTCTTTCAATTATATTAAGCAAAATTCCATGTAGTTTCCCCAACATTTGTTAAGTAAAACACCTACTATACACCACTGCACTCAACAGAAAGATGAGTAAGACACAGGCTCTGCAAGTACAACAAGTGTGCATAGCACACAAGCAACACAAGGCAGAATATGTCAAGTGCCCCAAAAGACACAGAACACTTTGTGGAGGTCCGGAGAGAGAGAGAGAGAGAGAGAGAGAGAGAGAGAGAGAGAGGAAACATAATCCTCTCAGGGATCAAGAAGAATGTCATATCCAAACCTTGAAGGGTGGATGAAATTTTGAGGAACTTGAAGAAGGGAGTTTGGTAGCAAAATCAGGAACCCTAATTAAGAATGATCTCAGGGATTAATGAGTACATAGTGTAGTGGAAACATATTACTGTAGGATGAGCACAAAATTCAAAATCAAAATTCTGGTTTCATTACATATTAGCTTTATGGTGTTTGGCAAAGCTCTAGCTCCTCTAGCACCACTTAATCCATTAGAAAGAAAGGTAAATAATGTCCAGCTCTTAAGGCTTTTGTTCAGGTTAAATAAGAAATATATTTAAAAACTCATATTCAGGGCAGGGGAAACTGGTGGTGGGAAAATGGAGACAACTGTATTTAAACATCAATAAAAAAGGGAAAAAATAATATTTAAAACATGCAATTCCTGACTATTTAGTCGGGGACACTGACCTCTTTTCCCTTAGATTGGTAAATTAAAAAAAAATGATAACAACAACAACAAAAAACAACTTATATTCCATGAACTAAACAGAAAATAGGTTTTGCAATTATTTTATTTCTGTTTGTCTTAATAACAGGAAATCAACAGGGATATGTGGAAAGCGTCAGTGAAAAAAATGTACTGAAGCCATACAATGGAGGGTGAGGATTCTAGGGCCAGAATGCCAAGGCGAGGAGGCTGAGCTTCGTCCAGTGGGAGCTCAGAATTCAGCCTAAGTCTTGCTTTGTGTTGTTCTGCGTTGTGGAAGGTAATCGTAATAGCACTAATGCCTGTTATTTCAGGATAGCAAACATTAACTGCCCTCCGAAGTAAAACTGTTTGTCTTGAATTTTCAGTGAGGATAAACATGGAATGTTGTCAAGTTTTGTTTTTGAAGATTCTATGAGAAGATTTATATTTTCAGCGGTAACACTTCAGAGAACTGAGGCAGGTCTACCGACAGTATCTTGGATTTCACAGAGCTCCATTTAGAAGAAAGATTAGGGGTAAGATGCTCTGTGAAGTCGCTCCCAGCCTAAGACCTTGAAGCACTTCTATCAGCTCCTCAAACATTTCATGCGATTCTCTTTCTGCCTCTCAGCACGTCTTATACAGTCCTTGGAAGCAGAGGCAAACAGAAACATGATTCCTCACTTGCAGGAGTTAGGGCAAGAGCAGAAAGCAAGAGCTTTCACTTGAAAGTGCCCGAAGCATGCACGTGCAATTAGTTTTCTGATAAGCAGAGATTCCAAAGAGATTTAGCTTAACTAAGTTTGACCGTAAAAATTTAATCAAATCATTTTAATTAACTCAAAGTCATCTAAGTATGCTGGATAGGATGGAGCTAGAACCTAAATACCTTTATTTTTTTAACACCAGAATTAATTATTTTTAATTAGTTTATTTAAAATTTTTCAAACATATAAAAAAGTAGAGAGGATAGTATTGATAAATCTCAATATACCCTTCACCCGTATTCAGCAATTGTCAATTTTACCACATTGCTACATTGATGGTGTAGATTTCCATATGTTTAAATCAACTTTTGTATCTTTTAAATATGTATGAAAGCTTTCTAGGTATAAATTTTACAAATTTTGATAAGTTTATGCCTAGGTATCTTTTTCTATTTTGTTATTATGAATAGAATTTTCTCTTTCATTAAAATTTCTAATTAGTTATTGTTTGTATGTGACATAATTATTGATGTTATTGCTTGATTTTTATCCCACTATTTTATTAAGTTCTATTATTGTTTGTAATAGTCTTGTTCATTAGTTCTCTTGAGTTTTCTAAATACATAATATCTTCATTATTACTACTTCTGGAAATTTTGTTTTATATTTTTCCTTTGACCCAAGAGTACTTGAGAGAAAGTTTTGATAATTTGTTAATTATTTCTGGTTTAATTGCATTTTTGGGTCAGAGAAGGTGGGTTTATTATTTCCATTTTCTAAATTTAACTGAAGTTTTTCTCTGTTCTTTTCTTAATTTTTAATATTTTTATTTTTATTGAATTTATGGGGGTGACCTTGGTTAATAAAATTATATAGGTTTCAGGTGTATAGTTCTAAATACACCATCTGTATATTATATTGTGTGTTCACCACCAAAGTCACATCTCCCTCCACCACCATTCACTCCCTCTTTACCCTCTTCTGCTTACTCCCATCACCCTTTTCCTCTGGCAATCAGCATACTATTGTTCATGTCTACAAGGTGTTTTTTTTTTTCTGAATCCCTTCACCTTTTTCACCCAAGCCCCTAACCTCAACCCCTCTGACAGCTCTCAGTCTGTTCTTTGTATCTATGAGCCTATTTCTATTTTGTTTTTTAGTTTATTTTGTTCATTAGATCCCACATATAAGGGAAATCACATGCTATTTGTCTTTCTCTGACTGGCTTGTTTCATTTAGCATAATACTCTCCATGCCCATCCATGCTGTCACAAGAAGTAAGATTTCCTTCCTTTTTTACAGCTGAGTAGTGTTCCATTGTGTAAATATACCACCGCTTTTTTTATCCACTCATCTACAGATGGGCACAAGGGCTGGTTCCAAATCTTGGCTACTGTGAATAACATTGCAATGAACATGGGGGTGTAAATGTTCTTACTAATTAATGTTTTGGGTTTCTTTGGGTGTATTCCCAGAAGTGGAAGTATTGGGTCATAAGGCAGTTCTATTTTTAATTTGTTCAGGTAATTCCATACTGCTTTCTACAGTGGCTGCACAAGTCTGCATTCCCACCAACAGTGCTTGAGGGTTTCCTTTTCTGTATACCCTCACGAACTCTTGTTGTTTATTGATTTATTGCTGATGGCCATTCTGACAGGTGTGAGGTGATATCTCATTGAGGTTTTAATTTGCATTTCTCTGATGATCAGTGATGTTGAGCATCTTTTCATATGTTTATTGGCCATCTATATGGCCTCTTAGGAAAAGTATCTATTCAGGTACTTTGCCCATTTTTAATTAGATTGATTGGTTTTTTTGGTGTTGAGTGATACGAGTTCTTTGTAAATTTTAGATAGTAATCCCTTATCAGATGTATTACTGGCAAGTATATTCCCCCATTCAGTAGGTCGTCTTCTCATTTTGTTGATGGTTTCCTTTGCTGCACAAAAATATTCCAGTTTGATGTAGTCCACTTTTGATTTTTTGTTTCTTTCCCTTGCCAAAGGAAATAAATCAGAAAAAATATTGCTAAAAGAAATGTCCAAGATTTTACTACCTATGTTTTCTTCTGGGATTTTTATTTTGAGTCCAACATTTAAGTCTTTAATCCATTTTGAGTTTATTCTTCTGTATGGTGTAAGAAGGTGGTCCAGTTTCATTTTTTTTGCACGTATTTGTCCAATATTCCCAACACCATTCATTGAATAGACTCTTCAACCCATTGTATGTTCTTGCCTCCTTTGTCAAATATTAACATATTGACCATAAAGGCGTAGGTTTATTTCTGGGTTCTCTATTCTGTTCCATTGATCTGTCTGTTTTTATTCAAGTACCATGCTGTTTTGATTGGCCTTGAGTATAGTTTGATATCAGGTAGCATGATTCCTCCAACTCTGTTCTTCTTTCCCAAGATTGTTGTAGCTATTCTGGAGCTACCAAGTGATCCACAGTTTGTGGCTGCCTCTGCTGGGCCTGGGTGTGCATGGGAAGGACCAAGCTGTGCACCAAGCCTGGCTTTTACCAGCACTGGGCCCAGCAGCAGGTCAGCAAATGCCCCAAGGCACTCCAAGATCTGCCTTCTCTGGCCTCCACATGTCATCTGCCTGTTAGGCTCAGTCAGGGATGCCCCTCAGTCAGTGAAGGTGGCACTTGAGTTGCATCAGGTAGGTTCTCAGTGAGGCACCAGGTAGGAGTTGATGCGGATCCCGGCCCACAGGATCCTGTGTTGTGGCCGCAGTAGACAAATACACACGGACTACAGAAATCCTGTGGAGAAAAAGGGACGGCATGGCCACTCTCTAAGTGAGAGAGGGCAAGAGGGCTAGAGAGAGTCCAAGAGAATGCCGACCCCTGCCTGGACAGGCTTTTATTGCTTTTCTGGGTACATTACATCGAGGATGGTCCTCATTTACTATGCACAGGTTCATCACAGGTGATTACCCTTTTCGGACAACAAAAGACAGAATACTGCTAATTACTTCAAAGAGAAGGATGTTACAGCTCAAAGGGGAAACTGCTCACACTCCATACTTGGGTGGTTTAGCACAGACTTTAGGAAGTTAAAGATACTCAGTAAACATTTGCTGCCTCAATTCAGGGTGAGGGAGTTTTAGCAAAAGCAAGTCACATAGCAGTCTAGGTATAATGCAGGCCTGATTCCCCACGGGAGAACCTGTCCATGGGCGTGGATCCTGCCCGCCAACCTCGTTCCCCACTGGCATTTCCGAGTGGGGGCTGGGCCACATTTCCCACACTTGGAACAGTTCCCCATAAGAAGTGAGTGGTGTTCACCAGATCAATACAGGTTTCAACATGGTGCCAATGCTGGGTCTGAGGTCACTCAGCAAATGTCCTAGGGTATATACCAAGTCTCGCTGCCAACTGGTGGGTGCTCACATACCTTTGTGGTGGGACGGGGTCTCAAAGAGTTGTTAGGGTAAGGCCAGCAGAGTTTATCAGGCCCGAAGAGACCAAAATATGGCTGTGTGAGATGTGTGTTCTGCACCAATCAGGTGTGCCAGGAAAAAAATGGTCCCATGCTAGAGCCACACAACTCAGTCTGTTCCAGATTCTGCCAGGAGCTTGATCTCATTAGGGTGGGACTGCTGGAAGTAGAGAGGGTGGAACTAGAGGGTCTCCCATAAGGCAGTGGTGTCCATCAGGCTTGGGTAAAGGCAGTGGTGGGGGGGGAGTTCCCTCTCCACAGAGCCATACAACTCAGTCTGCCCCGGATTTTCCCAGACCTGGGCAGGGCGGGGCCAACAGGACTCTGAAGGGTGGGGCCACCAGTAGCATGGAGTTGGAGCTAGTGTATCTCCTGTGAGAGGGAAGAACCAGTCAGGTTCATGGAAAAGCTGGAGGAATGGCCCCTGTTCCAAAGCCACACAACTCAGTTACACACACTGAGGCTGCCTGGACTTCCACACCCCAGCCCAGGCAGCTGCCTCCTCAGAAGTGTGCAAGCTCCACAAAGTGAGGTAAGAGGGATTCCAGAGGGTGGCAGTATTGCTTTCCCCCAGGCTGGTGCCATATGGAGGGTAGTCCTTCACCAAGAAAGATGGCATGTGCGTTGTGGAAGGGTGACTCCGCACAGGGATCCTGCCAGCTGTCCCTTCAGCTCTGTCCCCAGACCCACAAACCCCAGTCTTTACTCAAAGGACTCTTGTCCACTCTGCCCTCCCTCCACCAGAACCCAGGCTGAGTGGCTGCCAATGGTATTTTGTGCATTGGCCTTTTAAGAGAGCACCTGTGTTTCTAACAGACTCTCCTCTTTCCCTGGCAGACAGAATTCCTGCTGATTTTCACTGCCAGGTGTTATGTGGGCACCTCTTCTCTGGGTCCGGTGCTCTGGGCTTGGGGTCGAGATCCCATCCTTCTCAGGGGGAAACCCCTGCAGCTGACATGCCTCTCTCTGGAATCTCAGCCATTGCTGTGGAAGTGGGGCCAGCCCTTTTTGTGTGTCCTCCCTTCCTACTAGTCTTGATGTGGCTTCTTTTAATAACCCTTGTTTATAAGACTTCTTTTCAGCTATCCTTCAGTTAGTTATTTAGGTTGCTTGCTCAATATCTTAGCTGTAATTCCAGTTTGGTCCTGGGAGGAGATAAGGGTAACATCTGCGTGCTCCGTCACCATCCTGGATCTCCTTTTTTTTGTCTTAATATGGAAATGTTTGTGAGTGACCCAAATGAATTTGAAAAGAAAGTATATTCTTTATTATTTGGATACAGTGTTAAATATGCCACTGTATGGACTACCCTATTAATTTTTAATGTCTTATACATTCTAAATAATTTTTAATTTCCTAGTCTTGAAAGAGATGTGACCAAAATCTCAAGTTATTAGCGTCAGCTCCTTTACTTTCTGAATAGATATTAGCAATTATACTTTACTGCGAATTGTACTGCTTAAGCTTTTATTCTTCATCTTTTTCAATGTTTTATTGACATAAAAATCTATATTTTCTGATATTCAGATTATGTTTTCTGCTTTCTTCTTATTTTCAACACACTGGTTTATTGTTATCTATAGTTTTATTCTTAACCTTTCTGAGTCACTTTATTTTCTGAGTGTGTCTCATCTAACAGCATGGATTTTGCTTTGCTAAGATCAGAAATTTTTTCTCTTAATAGGTGAGTAAAACCCATTTACATCTATATATACAATCAATATTTTTCTCGATTCGCTCACATTGTTTTATATGCTCTTTCTCTGTTGAATCATGTAAAATTGCTGATAGGCTATGGTTTGAAGCCTACAAAAATGCCCATTTTGTGTTTCAATCATATATGTACATGTATACATATGTCTATGACTTTTTATGTCCACTAACATATATAACGCATTCACAAAGTCCTTTACTTGGTGGTTTGGTTTTTTTTGTTTCTTTTGACATCTTAAAAGGTTCTTGTTTATATTCTAGTGGTTATCATTATTTAATACTTCTTATGTAACTGTCTCAATTAATAATCACTTTTTCTTTTGTTTTCTTCCCCCATCATTCAGTGTAAGTCACTGGTATTAATTTAATGATAATTCTTAAACAGCAAAAAAGTTCAAGCTTAACTGCATGAATCATCTGCCTCCATTAATGGTCTTTTACTCCAACTTAATGCATAACTGGCAACCTGTAAACTTATCCTCTCCATTCACTCTCTCCCTTCTACTCCCATTTTTGTTAGTTTTAGTTGACACTGTTCAAGCCATGTGTCAACACTATATGACTTTTTAAACTTACCTCCAAGTTTTAGTGTTGTTCTACAGTTTAATACATTCGTGCTTACCTCCAAGAACTTACAATAAACCCTATAGTTATAGAATGCATGTTCTCTAAAAATCTTAAAGATCACAGAGTCGAAGACTCTCAATTAATAGGAAAGACAAGGCCCAAGCAGTGAAAATAGCTTCCTCAAGTCCAGGTTAGACAGCAACAAAGCTAAACATGAAGTATCCCTTCCACAGAATCTTGGTGTTAGAAGGGAACTGGGGGGGTCATGTGGTTCATCATCCTACCCAGTGCAGAGACCCCAGGAAGAGAGGAAGCCAATATTCCCTTGAATACCCTACATGCCTAACTTAAACTGTTCGCCACTTTTTTCTACCTTGAAAAGTATAAGCTGAGACAGACAAGGATGAATCAATGCAGATGCTATTTTTTGTTGTTCCCTGTTCTCAGGTTAGAAACTAGCTTGGAAGCACCTCTAGGTTAATTCAGTCTGGGTTAGAAATTATCTTCAAGTTCAAGTAGTCTAACGTGGTTCATTATTCTCTGCTTAAGCACGTCTCGCAGCTCATTCTATCACCAATTGTTTGGCAGTCTTTCCTAAAGTGACATGATGCCTGTGAGAATACATGTGCACTATACAGCATTATATAAATGTAGAGATTGTTAGAATTTTTTTAATACTGAATCAAATTTCTTTCTTTGTAACTTTCAACCTTTGTTCTTGGTACTGCTCTCTGAAGGTATGCATGCAGAGGCAGTCCCATTCTCCTGAACTTTACAACTCTTGAAACACTGCAAGTCAGCTATTGGATTCCTTCCTCACGGATAGGGCTTGCGTCTTTTTGTGATCATAAGCACAGCCGGCGCCGCTTGCTCTTATGGCATTGTCTCCAGTCCTCCCAGAAATCTGGTTAACCTCCTCTGACTGAGCTACTTGAGCTCACCAATGTTCCTCTTGAAATGCCAGAAATTAATAGAATGGGACTAAACCTTCCTTGTCTGTGTATTTTCAAGTATACTACATAATACCAAGATTTTCCCAAGACATTAATGCCAATTTTTAATTTCACACGCTGTGTGTACGAGTCCTGACTAATCCACATTCTTGTCAAACTTAATATGGTCAGACTTCTTATTTTCATCAATATTGTGAATGCGGAATATTTCATTATTGTTTCAATTAGTATTTTCCCACTAAAGAGGTAATTTTTTTTCTAATTTGGTGCTCCTCAGAAGTAACTGCCCGTTTTTTTACGGGAATATTCATATTTGTTGTCTTATAATTTTCTCATTTTTACGGACATTTGTGTTGTTCTTGAGATGTTTTTTATAGATTCTGCATATGAATCCTTTGATAATTAAGTTATACATAACATCACCAAATTTGTATCTTGTCTTCATAACTTTCTTTCTGTTGCCTTTTGAAAAATAAAACTTAATTTTAATCTAGTTTCGCTGGATGGCCTATACACACATAAAATATTTCCCCAGTCTATGTTTGCTTATTCATTTACATTACAGTTTATTTTGGTGAGCAGATATTTTGAATTTTGATATATGATGTATTAGTTACCTTAAAAACTTTGCTGTTTTAAGTGTATGTCTAAAATAATTTTTAACCCCAGGTTGCAAAGACATCTTCCGATATTACTTTCTAAAACTTTGCAGTTTTAACATTTAATTTTAAATCTACGCATTAATGGTTTTGTATGGCAAGGTTTGAGGGGTTTTATTTTTTCCAAATAGACATCCAGTTGTCCTACTTTTGTTGAGAAGACTTTCCTTTTCCCATTTTATAGCTTTTGGTAGCTTTGTCAAAAATCAACTGACTCTGTGATTGTGGGTTTATTTTTGAACTATCCTGTCTTGGTAGTTTTCACCAAATATGTCTTCAAATTTTTTTCTGCTTCTTTCTCTACCTCTTCTTCTCCTCCCCAGTTACACATGTATTAGATTGCTAAATATTGCCATATAGGTCTCTGAAGCTTTTTTAAAGTTATTCAATGTTTTTCTCTGTGTCTCAGTTGCGTCATTTCTATCATTCGAGCTTTATGTTAACTGACTCTCCTGCCATCTCCAATCTGCTGTTAAACCCATTCAATGATTTTTTTGTTTCTGTTATGGTAGTTTTCAGCTCTAGAATTTCCATTTTGTTCTTTTTTTTATAGCTTTTAGTTCTCTGATTATATTTCCCATCTGTTCATTATGAATATATCTTCCTCTAAATCCTTGGACATGTTCACAATAGCTGCTTTAAAGTCCCTACCTCCTCATTGCAACATCTGCATCATCTTGGAATTGGGGTCTATTCACTTATTTTATTCTTGCTATGGGTCACATTTTTCTGTTTCTTTCCCATGCCTATTGATAACTGATTGATACTGGACATTATAAAACTTGTAGAGTCTGGATTCTGTTATTTTCCCCTGAAGAGTGATATTTTTAAACTTAGTGGAACTCAAAGTCCAAATTTTGTCTCTCTTGCAATGGACAGAAGCTTACATCTGTCCTCAGTTCTCTCAGCTTCCACTGATTTTTCTTTGTTGTATTTGTTTTTGTCACACTTCCTCTGGAGTCTCCTCTGTGCAGGGAGAGCTAATGGTTATCCAAGGACTGCAGTGGATTCCTTGTGTAGATTTGGGGTTCACTCTTCTGTGGATTCTAACCATCTAGGATTTTCCACCTAATTTTCTACTTTTGTTTATTTTAACCAGTCTCAACTTCTGCTCTCTAGCACATTGAGCCAATAAGGCTGTGGCATTGTACCCAATGAACCACAAACTAAAGTATCTAATTCACAATTATCTTTCAAGGGTTGACTCCCTACTAGTTTCATTCTGCTTTTGGTAACTCCTATTTCTCCAAAATGTGAATAATTCTAAAACTATTTTTCTATACTTTCTAATTGTTACCTGAGGAAAGATTAGTTCAGCCAAGCTACTCTACTGTTACTAGAAGCCAGAACAAATAATGTCTTTTTTAAATTACATTTTCTAACTGTTTGCTGCTGGGTATGGAAATGCAATTAATTTTTGTATATTGAATTTATATCCAACATCTTTGTTTAACTCTTTTTTTATTCTAACAAATTAGATCATTGTAGGTGTTCTGCATATGTAATAATATAACTGTGAAAAATCACACTTTTGTTTCTTCCTTTCTAATTCTTCTACCTTTTATTGTGTTTTCTTACCTTTCTATTCTGGCTAGGAGTTTCAATGGTGAGAATAAACACCCTTGACTTGTCCATTTTATTAACAATTTTTTCAACATTTCACCACTAAAAATATCACAGTTGCTTTAGGTGTCTTGTGGATTGTATTTAACTTTTAAAGAAATTTCCTACTTTTGCTAGTTTTCTATGAGCTTTTAAACTAATAAGTATGTATAGAACTCTAAAAGTAATTTTTCTATGCTTATTGAAATAACCATATAATTTTTAATTTTTGATTTTAATTTGTTAACCCATTGAATTATAGTAATTGATAGTCCAATGTTAAACTAATCTTACATTGCAGAATCTAACCCAAATTGGTCACTAATGTATTAATAGCTGTTATTTGCTAATATTTTGTTTAGGAGTTTTGCATCTGTGTTCATAAGAGATAGTTACCTATAATAATTCTTTCCTCTACTGTTGTTCAGTTATTGGTATCAAATTTTGCAAACCCCATAAATGAGTTGAAGAGTGTTCTCTTTTTACTATATTCTGCAACAGCTCAGGTAAACATAGAAGTACTTCTTTGAATGTTACAAGTTAGCATAAAAGAAAAGAAAAACTTCTGGGTTTAATAATATTTTTATGGGATGATTTTACTACAGATTCATTACTTTAACTGTTACAGAGCAATCAGCTTTTTGTTTCTTCTTAACTCAGATTTAATAACTTATTTGGGGATATTCTGTTGATTTCACCCACTTTCAACTTTGTTGGCAGAAAATTGATCATAATATTCTTTTATTATCCTTTTTATCTGTGTAGCACTTGCAGTTTGTCTTTCATTCCATTTCTAATATTACTTATTCGTGCTTTCTCTCTTTTAAATTGGTTACTTATCATAGTTGTGCCAATTGAATTGATCTTTTAAAAAAATAAGCATTTGGTGTTGTTAATCCTTTTATGTATCTTTGTTTTTACATTGCACTGATTTCTGCTTTATCATATCATTTTTCTCCTGCTCTTTTCTTTGTATTTTTTTGTTGCCTTTTTCTTCTAATTTTCAAGTTGGATATTCATCTTATTAATTTCCAGCCATTTTCCCTTTTTTTCACATAAGTATTTAAGACTTAAAATGTTCACTGAAGTACTTTTTGAAATGAATTTTGCAAATATTCCCAGATCCCATGTTCTCTTGGTTTTCCTCTTACCTTACTGATCACCTTCTCCCTGTCACATTTGTTGGTTTCTCTTTCCGTTACTCCCTGAGAGCCAGTGGACCTGTTTTGTTTTTCATCTTCACACACTCCCTTGGTAATCTAACTCGGGGTTATGGCTTTAGATACATCTACATGCTAACTCCAAAATGTGTCCATCTCTAGCCTAGGCCCCTGTCTTGAAATTCAAGCTCATATACACATCCAAGTTCTCTACTTAGATATCTAATAAAACCTCCCCAAATTAGCATACCTATGGTAGTTCAGACTAGTGTTCACAAAATATCCATTCCATTCCTTTCCACTGTGGGAGGATGTACTGCCCCACCCCATTGTCCTTGGTTGGGTTTGGCCATGTGACTTGATTTGTCCAATGGAAGGTGAATACATGTGTGACATGAAAAAAGGCATAAGCTGTGCCTGTGCCATGGGGCACATTCACTGGGACTTCTGCCATTGCCGTGGGAAGAACATGCCTTGAGTAGCTCACTGGTTCCAAAATAAAAGTGGCACATGGAGCAGAGGCTAACCCACAGGCCTTCAGTTTGAAGCAAAGCTGCCAATTCCCATCTGCAAGTACACAGTCTGAAGCAGAGCAGCCAGGCTGACCTGCAGGTGTATGAGCGAAGTAATACATGGTTATTATTATTATATGCCACAGAATTTGGGGATGGTTTGTTATGCAGCAAGAGCTGACTGACACAGGAATCTGTGTTTATGTTAGCAAAAACCTAAAATATATGGGCTTGGCTCAAGGAAACTATTAAGTGAAGCTGAAGAAATGGGGACCTATGCCACATGGTGGTGAAATATTTGGTAAAACTGCCTCCTGTGATCATCTGAAAGACAGAAAATATACTTAATGAATTGGTTGAATTGAGTGGGTAATTTTGAGGAAAAAATGAGAAGATATGAGTTGGCTTCTGCTGACTGTATTTAATAAGACACTACAAGAGAGGTATGGATTTAGGCAAGAATTGCCTTAGGTACAAGCAGAATTAAAAGGAAATATAGAAAGTTTAAAATATTCCATAACTTGCAGGGCTGGAAAATAAAACTCGTCCTCACCAAATCAAAGGTTTCAGAAAGAAGTAACAATCTCCCTGACTTGTTGTAGGTCAGTTCCTCTTGACTGCCCACCCAATCTTACCAGCTTCTGAAAGGTTAAGAACGGCACCTGGCCTCTGTTGCTTTGGGGCCCCGTCGTTCCCATCGCATTAATACGCCAACTGTTGTGACAGCCCTCACCTGCAGAGGACAGCCACCACTGAATGTGTTAGTGATGCTGTGCCCCCCTCTTCAGCACAGTGTGGATGGCCTTGGGAATAGAGTATCCTTTCGACCCTCTCATGGAACGTAATCTTCTGGTGGGTGTTCCAGCCTCTGATAACACATATATTCCAGCTGCTCACTCCCCTGAGCCTGAGCCTCCTGAATCATTCCTATACCATCTTTTACAGCAACTCAGGCATTTCGGTTCTGCTCAGACTAGACTGTAGTTTTATGCAGGCTTCTAAGATTCACTCTAATAGTAGTTTGTCCCAAGCCCTAAAATCTTTTCCAGGGTGTAAAACCACATCCTGAGAGAGGACCCCAAATAAGTGAACACCCCTGATTCAGTCTCATGTTCCAGCCTCGGAAGACGTTCAGTATCCACGTCCATGGGTACTCCTCTGGTATCTGCCCGGAAATGTTGGCTAATTCTTGCATTTCCTATGGGATACGGGCCCTTTCCTTCCTTCTTAGGCTTAACACTTCCTCAGTAGGTTGTGTTAGGATATAACCCTGATAATTGGCTTGGCAACTGGCAAAGGAAGTATAGGCAGCTCCTGATGGAAGTCCTTGTTGCCTTATGGAGGGAAGTCCTCAGCAATGTCTTCCAAAACAGGAGAAGTGCTAGCTCTTGGTGAGGAGGAGGAGTTAACTTCTCTGAGGAGCCTGGAAAGTCTGCAGAGGTACAATCCCCATGGCATCCACCCAGATGTCCTTGTAACCACATTTCAGGGTCTAATGTTTTCCCAACCAGGACTCTGACCTGAGCTTTGGCTGAGAATTTGGTATTTGAAGCTCTGTGACCCTAACAGAACCTGCATTTGCTCCTCAGCTATATATAATCATCTACTATAGGAGATAATGACATTTTTAAGCTACTAGAAATGCTTTCTGGCCCACAGACTTTTGTTTTAGCTTTTTGTTAACTACCCTCTGTTTCTTATTGTCCCTCTGTAGGGGGGTAAGGCGACTTAGTGATAACCAGCCAGTTCCATTGTCCTGTGTGCATCGTTCCCCTCTACCTTACCAATGGCTGAGTCACCACACTAGGAAGGGTATTCCTTCCACGGGGACATTTTCCAAATCCACACCAAGGGAAAGTTTATCAGCTGGACTGCCATTTTTGTCCCAAGAACTGTCTGTGAACCATGTACCACTCAGGCCAAGATCCTTTTGGATAGCCAGGTGTTGATCAGGGATCTAGTTCCCAAAGCCCATCCTACCACCTGACTTTTTTATTACCACTTCTAGTAATAACCGTGTCTGTTGGGTTCTCGAAGAAGTAGACACCAAGATATAAATACAACAGATTTATTTAGGGATAATACCTAGGAAATATAATGAAGCAAGGAGGCAAAAATTAGCAGGGTGGCCCTCAGACCATGATGCAGGTCCATCATCCTTGAAAGGAGAGAAGGAAGGAAGGAGGAATGGGTAGGAAGAGCCTCAGACTGCAGTGCTACTCTGAGAAAGTTCTGACCAGCCCCATCTTAGGCAGAAATAGCTACGTCCTCTTACTGCACCCCCACACACACCCCTGTGCTCAGTCATAGGCCAGGGCAGCTGGAGGAGTATAAGTCCTCAGCTGGAACACTGTGACAGATCCCCAAACACTGCAGCTGGACACTGTCAGCTCTGCCCTCCTGTAGGAGCTTCTCTCCTGAAGGAAGATTTGATCACATGCACTTCCACAGTTGCTGCAAGCTTCTAGCAGAAAAGGTCCAGAATACTTGATGGTTTATACCAAAGGAAGAAAATATATATCAGTGTTGCCACATTTATTGTGGGCCTACTGTGTGATCTGTTAGATCATGGTGATACAAAAATGACTGCATCACCTGCACTGTCACTTAGTCCACTGAGGACTCAGACACATACATGTTAGCTATGCCACACTGTTAAGGTCAGTGCAGTGCAAGTAAGTATGAAGGCCCCTCGGAGCACAAATGAGAGACTGATTCCTCAGCCTCGGCCAGTCAGGGCAGGCTTCACAGAGATCGGCTATTAAAGGAAGAGCAGTGTCGATAGGCAGGTCATGGGGTCAGGGCATCCCAGGCAGGGCAACCATGTCTTCAAAAGAGTACCTAACAGCCCCCGGGGCCGTGGTAAGAGCCCCAGTGACTATGCGCTGAAATAAACAGGGTGTTCAACGTGAGGGTCCTTAGGTTGCCAGATACAGAGCTAACTCAAGCAAGAAGACCCAGAAATCTTGTATCCAAAACACAAAAATGTAAAGAGAAGTACAGATGGATCCCATGGGAATTATAACTGAGTACCGGAAAAAAGTCCAAAGCAATTTCTCTCTGCATCTCCGTGCCCCACAGTGGTCACAGTCTCTGCTTCCCACTACACATCTGTTCCATTTCCCTCTGTGAACACTGGGTCTATCACTCACCAGCTTCCCAAGACTCAGACGTCTTCACCTCTACCCCCCAGTCTACATGACCTTCTAGCTTTAACACTCTCCACCAGTTGACAACCGTCTCTATACCTTCATGTCTCGCAGTGTAGAGATGTTTGCAACTTACTTTGACATGCATTAAAAAAAATAAGATATATTAGTGGACCAGCAGAAGAATGCCTCAATGAATAGCTATGTGAGAAAGTGAACTGTTAATTATAGAATCTAGCGGTGGGTTAATAGGTATTTAATGTATAATTCTTTCAATTTTTCTAAATGTTTGAATTTTGATAATAAAAAAATCCAAAAAAAAATAAACAAATTCTCAAAATAATCTAATTGGCCCAGGTTTTGTACATTCTAGGCCAGGTCATGGGATGGCTTTTTGGGTCAGGGGTTTATTTCTGGTTCAATCAGCCATGGCCGTGGGGACCAGAGGCCACATGAAACAGAAGGCTGCTCCCTCAAGGGGCTGTACGCAAGGCTGGCACTGCCAAACATACCACCCACAAGGTTTAAAGGACAAAGGAGAACAATAAACACGGGGAAGCAGACTTTTACCATACTCAAGGTGAGAACACTGTATCTGTGCACGTGAAACTTGGGGATAAGAGAAAAAGAAAAACTATATAATTACTCTAAGCGCTGCTCAGAAAAGGGAGCATCTGCTACTCCTCCTTTTGCTTACCTCCTCTGCCCTTCTCTCTATCACAAATCCCACCATCTAGAGGGAATGCATCCTTAGTCTCAGCAATAGGCATATTGCTTTTATTTGCCAAGAAGTGGGAAGACTTGATTTAAGGGGTCTCTTAGGTAAGGAATAGGATGAGATACGAGCTAGGCCAAGGTGAGGAGAGACGGTGGCAGGAGGTAGGAGAAACGTGTAGGATAAAATAATTTCTATCCACTGACAAAATATAGATGGTGAACTCAGAAGTTTCCTGCCATAATAAACAAGAAGAAGAAGTGCAAGAAGTGGACATATAACTTTATGACCTGTGAAATTGAATTGCTTCTTATGTATTTTTACCTTTCAATGGACAATGAGGAACTTTGTCATCTCGGGCAAGGATGGGTCGTAAAAGCCACTGGAAGGAGAGGAATCAGGCTTGTCTGATTAGAATCTAGGAGGCTTTGGTTTCCAGTCCAGACTTTATATATCTGAGCTTCACCCAGTGCAAGTTGTGAGTTCTGTGAATTACAGTGTTCTCTGCCTCAAGAGTCCATGTGTCACCTGCCATAAACACCAGTGAAAGGCAAGGTTGCCCTCTTAAATCAGTAGCCTGAGAGAGAAAGCAAGCCCGTGAGGAACAGCTGGGCAAGGAAGACAGTGGGAGCCCCGCAACCATGGCAGCTGAACCGGGTCTTGTTGCTGATCAGGATGTCACATCCCCCTGCGTGGTGTTTCCTTCATTCATCTCTCATCTGCCATGGGTTATATTTGGTAACACAAGTTGCCAAATAAACACAGTTAATCTTACAAAAAACCGAAGCATGCGGCGCCTCCCCCATTTTCTTTGTGGCCTAGCTAGGAAAGAGATGAAGTAGAGCAAGATGGGCAGGGCAAACGTGGACCTTGTGTGGTCCTGCCAGTGACTGTGACTTAAAATGTCAAGCTCTGATATATTCAGTTCTACTTACTTTGTTTCCTAAATAGGTCCTTTGTCACTTCTCCCTCCCTGCCAGCACTGTCCTCGTCTCTCACTGTGGATTGCAGTGGCTGACCAATTCTTTCTCCCACCTCTAGTACAGCTTCCTCCACCGCATATTCCATGAGCTGCTAGCAGGAGATTTCTGAAAGAAGGAGCTGGTGATCACACCAGCCTGGCCAGTGGGTTCCATTTTTTCTAAAGATAAAGTTCCAGCTGGTTGACTTGGCATTCTTAGTCTTCTGTGACCTCCTCATGGAAACCTTCCAGAATTCTTAGGGTGGGCTCAGTTCCTTTCACCTGTGCTCCCAAAGCCACCTGGACACGCCTGAGTTATCAAATGATACAAACTGGAAGTCTTTGTCTTTACATAACATGAGATCGTTAACAGTTATTAAAGGGCAAAAGATATTTTTTGTGTATTGTGGTGGGAGGAGCCAGCATATAACTAAAAAGGCCGACGGAGACAGGTCAAAGGCTTGACCTGCACTCTATTGGGGGGAGGGGCAGTTATTGAATTTATTGGGATGATATTAGTTAATAAAATTATATAAGTTTTGACCTGAACTCTTTATGGATGGAATTAAAGCTAGGTAACTATCTAAAACCTCTCCTCCATTTCTAACCAGACAACCAGATCTATCCTATCTAGATACTACCTCCAGGAGTGAAATTTGGGTTCCTTGGGTATTAAAGTACAACAGGTAATTTCTAGCTGAATCAGAAATGTAGGGAAATTTAATCCAGCCTGAAAAAGGAAGGGTCAGAAGTGATAAAACCCAAGGACAAATAGAAGAGAGGACCAAGACCTCAGGGACCAGAAGCTGGAACCAAATCATGAGTCAGGAATAAATATGACAGGACAGCAACCATGGGGTGGCCTAAACGACAGGCTCAAAAGCCAACCGGCAATTCTCCTGTATTTAAGTGTAAGTGGGTACATGCAAGTCTATGATTGAGGGCATCGTAAAGAACTATAGCAAAGCAAATAGGACTTCAGAGAAGCAAACCAGTTCAGGGTCTTGCAAAGAGGAATCCACTTCAGTAGAAACAAATTCACTATGAAAGGATGAAACTTAAGCTTCTGGGCTCTGCACTTGCATGGGTCCCTTCTAAGGCCCAGAATATAATGTTTTATTTGTAAATTTAAAGTCATTTTTTAATAGTAGCTTTAGGCCCCACAAAATCTGGATCACACCTACATTTTAACATTGCCAAGCTAACTAATAAGGTTAGCCAAATATTTCTGTCTCAAGTGTATAAGAAGTTATTCTCCATTAGAATAAATCACAAGGTAATAATCAGTAAACTCTCAACTGAAACTGTCAAGCAAAAAAGGAATGTGTATGTCTAAGCAAAGGAAGAAACAAGAAGAACTTCAGGATCCAGGAACAAAAACCCTTTCTAACCATGAACAATGATTGCCTCCCATAGGGTAACCGTAATTGAATAGCTCATCAAGTGATATCACTTTAGCATCAGAGCTTATGGAACATGGCAGGAAGAATTATCTATATAAAAATCAAAGAGATCCAACCAAAAAACTGATTCTGTGTGTGTGAGAGAGAGAGAGAGTATGTGAGAGAGAGAGAAAGACAAAGAGAGAGAGAGAGAGAAAGAAATGAGAAAGAGAAAGAGAGAGAGAGAGAGAGAAAGAGAAAGAGAAAGAGAAAGAGAGGAACAATGATAAGGACAGGAAAGTAAAGTCAGAAATAGAAATACAGTGAAAACACATGTAAATAAGTGATTCAGAGGGGAAAAGGCAAAAGAATAGAAAAATGACAAAACAATGAACTGCACCTGACAAATAAATTTCTCCTTTCCTTCCGTGGAGAGCCAGGCAGAATGAAAATCAATATCTCAAAAAATTCAAAGAGAAAAAACAATAAGCTTAACAATCATTTATTAATAAAACAAAGAACTCTTGCCAGTCTGGGCCAGTGTGACATCAGTCCAGGCACACCAGGTAGTGGCAAAATGGGGAGAGAACCTCACCCAGGGCAGGGACATTGTGTGTGTGTGTGTGTGTGTGTGTGTGTGTTTAAAATCAGGTTGAAATATAATTACAGCCACATAACTAATTACATTTATGATTTGAGAAACACTGGGTAGACTCCTCAGAGCAAGTATATTTTCCCCAATCAGCTAGTAGACCCCCTGAGATTGCATCATTAGAGAACATATTGGAGGTTAAGCATACTTTTCACGTGGTCTTCATTCAAATGCCAAGTGCCCTTGATACAGTAACACAATAAATTACTAGCATCCTTTTATAGATTAGGACATCTGATTATATTCTTTTTGCTGGGGTAGGGGTGCAGGGAGAAGAAACCATGCATCCGGTTTTAGTTCAACTACGCTAAGCTTACACTCCAAGGAAAGACGCCTCAAGGCATCAGCCCTCCCACCATCTCCTACTTGGGCCACTGCAGTGGACGGACCTGCCTCTCATTGTACAAAATCCATTCTCCATAATTTAGCACAAGATGTTGACTTTCTGTCTGCCATATTCACACACCCGGTTTCAGGGTGAAGTGTCTCATCTGTGTTCCCCACCAGATTGGCAAGGTCATCAATTATCTCATATTATTCATCCAGCTCATTCCCAGTCTCTTGCCCCATTTGTTTTTAGCAACTTATGATAGAAAAAAGGGCATCAAGGCCTGCGACCTGTTCTTGGACGATTTCCTGTTGCTATTGGCAGATTTCATCAGAACCCAAGCCTCTGGTCTCCTCTGGCTCCTCAAAGAGCCAAGGGTGGGTACGCCTTGCTTGGCCTCTCCCATCATCAAGCCAGACCTCAGTTGTATTTTCACCATTTCCTTCTTACTGGTTTCGTTGTTTAATTTTCTCAGCAATATTTGGTACAACTTGGCAAATAGAAGCGTATGTGGAGAACCAGGGGTCCAGAGCCTGATTATATTCTGACAGTGGCTGGAGGGTTAAATTATTCTGAAAGCACGGGGAAGCCCAGGAGGAGAAGAAAATTCAAACTGGCTTCTAACATTCTTGCCTACCTTATATGTGAGCACACTACACCCACCCATGCCATTTAGAAGAGTTTAGCTCCCAGACTGCCTCACAGAATTCACAGTTGTAAAAGCTATTTAATCAAACTAGTCCCGGGGCATTGGCAAAACTGGCACTGAGAAAACCCCCAGGTTGCCCATCTGCCTGGTGACAGAGCTGCCATTATCACATTCTCGCCCATGGGGGGGTTGCTGGAGCTTGTCCCCACTGCTCTTGGGTTAGTGGCCACTGGAAAATTGACAAAGAGTGAAAATCAAAAGACAAAGTCTCATTTTCATTTGAGCATTAGGAGAGAAAATGGGAAAGATGAGAAGCAAAGGGGTTTTTATTTCAGATGTTTGATTTTGCGGAGGGAAATACAGGATACCTTAGTCCCCTTTCCGGCTCAGTGATAATGAAAATGAAGCTCCAGGATGATCTATAATGTAAAAGTTTGGAGATGAGTTTGTTTTAGGGAGAGGAAAAAAAATAAACCCTCAGCTCTGGAACTTACAAATGCCAGGCAGTCTCTCAGATTGCTCACAGGAGAGAAAGGCTGTGCAATACAATTGCTCAGCACTTGACAGGATTAATGGCTGGGGAGGAGGAAGGTGTACACTTGTATACCTGACAGGATCCTTCATCAAACTCTGGACCACCACGTGAAGAAGTGAGCAGCATGGGAGGGCCCTGTACTATGGAAAGAGGAGACTCAGCACAGCAGGTTACATAACAATCGACCCTGTGGTTGGGGGAAATTGTGGGGACCCCAAGAAGAAGATGGGAGGAGAGGAAACAGATGTGACTATAGAAAAAGTAATGTTACATTCACAGACTCTCAATGCTGAAAAAGATCTTCTATCTTTACCCAAATCTCCTCATTCTACAAATAAGAAAACTAAACTAATGACAATACCGGACAGGTAGAAGTACCTACTATTGTACCGGTGACTGTCTATGCAACATGCATCAATTATGCCCTTTAATCTTCACCATGCTTCCATAAAGTGGACACTGTTATCAAAATTTTATAGAAGGCAAAGCTGTAAACTTAGTTGAAGTGGTCTCAGTAACTTGTAAATGGTCATTCCGTTACCGTGGTAGACCCAGGTAGACTCCAACATCTGTGCCTCTATCCCCTATACCATGAGGTCTAAGAAGGCACAGAAGATTGTGCCACAGCTAGCTGGGGGCTGAACCAGGCCCAGACTCGAGTCTCCCAATCCCCGATGTTGAGCGCCTAACCACAAACACAGACTGCTTCTTCTGCAGCTGGAATGAACAACACCCTCAGTTATTTCTCCAGGTACTGAGGATACAGCGCCACCCAGGCAAATAATTAGTACTGAATCTCTCAACCCACTCAGAGTTGCCTGGGAATCTCTCAGATGTCTGAGGCAAATGGACATTGGCTTGTCCTGGTAATAGAAGATTCTGGCATCTGGGAGAAGATACTCTGGTTTATAATGAGGAGCAGCAATATGTCACTGAAACCTTGAGAAAGAGTATATTTGAATTCTTGGAAAACTGCACCTCGATGATGTTCATACTTTCTGGACGAGTGGCTATAAAAATCCTTGGGTTCAGAAAGACCTTGAGAAGTCATTTAGTTCATTGCCCTTCCTCCAGGCGGGATGTCATTTAAACTATCTTTGGAAAGTGATTTGTTTTCCTGTCTTTAAAAAACAAAAATATCCACAAGGATTGCCACAGTCCCCTTGTGTCAAAAATTTCACTCCTCCTCAGGGCCAAAGGGTCTTCTAAATATCTAACCCAAGTCTTTTTTAAAGAAATACGAACCTATTTCTTATTTTTTTGTTTTACTGAGCTTCTCCTCAGGATAAACATTAATTATGTACATAGCACAGTCCCAAGACTGGAGATGTGTCTGGCTCTGGGTCTCCTTGGGATAATGACAACTTTCAGCCATCGCCGAATGTATGGAATACATGTAGGTGGGATAAACCACCTAATTTGGGAGTCTAAAGTGGGATCTGAGAAAGTGAAATAGTCTTTAACTAGAACCTTCTTATTAGCCAAAACCAGTACAGGATAAATCTAGGCCTCCAACAGGAACAAGTTGGAGGGAGAATACCCAAAATTCTAAAAAATGGAACTGAGGCAGGGCTTGGCAGTGTTGGAATAGAAAGATCAAGGTTTAGGGAAGGACTCCATAAGAAAGCACAGATAAGTCTCTGGCTAGATTATTTATATTTATGTTTATATATACATATATGATTCCATACATATGGAATAAGATTATATATATATGATATATATATACATATATATCATATATATAACATATATATAAAACAAGACCAAAATCTGTACTTTCCAAAAGCATTCATGTCTGTCTTTTGGGGTTTTCATTTCCACACTTTGGTTTCCTAGAATAATTGAACCCTGAATAATAAAGACAAGCAATCATATAAACGTGTGGAGTCCAGAGAAGCATGAAATGTTAGAACCAAACCACATCTGAGCTATGAGTCTTGTCAGGTCGCCTCTTCAGATTTCATCAACCTCGTCAACGCGCAAAGCTTCCAAGACCACCCACATGTCAATGACTCCTAAATCTCTATTTTTTCCCATACCTCTCAACTCAACTTCAGACTCAAAGAGCCGAACCTTACTGAATATCTGTACTATTGTATTATACACACAAAATACCACCCACCGAGAACTCGGGAAGGAATACGATCTTGGCAATCGAAGAAGAATCAGATTTGAGTCATGACACTACCTTTACTGGTCATCAGTTTCCTTAGAAAAGCCACCTAGTTTCCTCAGATGTAAAATCAGTGTTGTTTCAAGGGTCAAATTCTATGATACTGTAAGGTGCAATGCTGCCATATGAAAGCCACGTACTCAAACACTGGATGATTATTGATTAATGACTGAATGGATAGATGGAAATGGAGATCTACTAAGACATAATTACTCCACTAAGGTCATACCTGACTGTAAGGGACAGATAGTGGTATACAATGGAAGAAGCATGGAAAAATAAAGACTTCCATCTGCTCGAAGGAAGAGTTGTAATGCTGAATGGAATGAGAGCCCTCCTGAAGAACTGAAAAGACTGTATCACATTTTGGACAGCACAGTTCTCCAAAGCTGCTAAGGACTCTGACACTTCACACAGTTCTTTGGCTGTGGAAAGACTAGACATTAATGGATGAATTGCAAGGCTGACCAAGAACTGTTCAAACAGCAGCTGGCAGGAGTGGAAATTGAATAAGGCCAGTGGGTTAGTCTTTGCCCAAGACACCTGCCATCTGTGAAAATACTCTACATCAACAGCAGATGTAGATGACAAATGTGCCCTTTAACTGAGAGAAAATCACAGAGATACAATGGAAACTTTAGACCCGTGAAGTCTCCCAAACTCAGAAGTTTGAACATTGTCACTCAGATTAAAACTTTTAAGTATAACTTCCCCTTAAATGTTTCCCTGTAAAGGACCTTTAAGTATGAGGTAGATGGTGTTTCAAGGATGTTTAGCCACCTTTAAAAAGCATCATAGAAAGAAAACTTTGTAAAGAAATTACTGTTTAGATTGTGGTGATGGTTTACCCAATTATATATGATTGCAAAAGTTCCCCAAACTGTGCAGCTGAATGGGTAAATTTTATGGCAAAGTAAATAATATCCCAAAAGTAGCAGAAAAGTGGAAAAATGAGAAAGAAGTAAAATATCGTACCTCCCCTTATGACTCACCAGAAACTAACTCAATGAAAACAAACATTTAGGGTTCAAAGATGTGGAAGGCTGGATGTAGTGGTGAGGGTGAGGGGAGTGATAATAAGTTGACTTCCCCTGGGAAATATATTAGGAAAATAAAATTCCAATATCTGCAACTAATTCTAATAGGGCCTAAGTGAACTAATTCCCTGTAGTCAGGGGCAACAGCCAATACTTCAGAGAGGCTGGAGATTTAGTATTTCATAGGCAGTTAATCTCAGACCCTCTGGCAGAATCACATTCATTCATGTAGGAACATGCAATGGACATTTTGGAAAATTTTGCTACCACTAACAAACAGGTTCTGAGTCAGAGAGAGGCCCCTCTGAGGGCTAGAGGCAGGGGCTACACCCACTTTCCAGCATTGAAGAAAACTACCTCAATTCCAAAATAAATTAGCCCCTTAAGGCAAGTGGGTACAGAAGCCTTGGCCAAATAGGTTTGTATTCTGAGAAAACCAGACATCAGACATTTGGGCTCAGTGTGTCCCTTTGGATCACAAGTTTTCCCAGAGCCAAAGGAGGCCTGAAAACAGCTGCTGCCCCTGTAGTTATAGAGAACATGGCACACAGTAGGGGCTTCGGACGTCAGAGAGGTCTGACTGGCCACAGAGTAGAACAGGATAAACAGTGGGAGAATCTGCAGAGAGGAACCAATGCTATGAGGACATAGATCATTCCTGGAAAAGGAAGGGAGAGAATGGAGACATTGTAGAAAAAATTACGACTCTCTGCAAAAAGTCTCATTTGTCGAGTTCATCTCCAGATGGATCAAGATTAGATGACGGCTCATGTAAACGAGACTCACAAGAGACAATGTGTGAATTACAATTCATGCGTTTGGAATGGAAATACTCTTTGGTGAATTACCAGATCACTGGAATCCAGTGTTTAGAGCTCCGTCTTCCAGGCACAGTGCTGTCTAGATGAGTATATAGAGTGGGAAGTGTGGAGCCTTGAAGGATGGGTCCTAGAGGCCATAGGTAATCCTGAGCAGCTACACCGGTCCCACACGAGTCCACCTCCCCAGACACCTGAACACTCATTTCCTTCACACTCAGTGTCCATGTCCTCTGGATGTGTTAGATGAACAGTGACAAATTTTGGTACTTTGATGTCCTCCTTTTTTCAGCTCCATGCAGCCCCACTCATTCAGTGTATAAACTCATTCACTCTGCTAAATGCTTTACACCATGACCCCAAAGACATGTCAATCATCTTCATGTACCTGATGAAGAACCTGGTTGTAATAAAGGGTAAGTGGTTACACAAAGTCACCCAAGGCTGGCAGGCAGGCCGGGTCTGTATTCCCGAGGTCACACTCTTTAATACCAAGCTTCAGTCTCTTCGGAAAGGAGCTGATTCGTGCCATGAGGCTTTAGTGTCTTGAGTCATTTCTACTTTCGGCCAGCCCACCAAAGCCTCCCCTCCATTACTATCCCCATGTGTCACTCAGCTGCCAATTTACAGAATACCTTTCCAGGATCTTCTACAAATGGATAATCACATGCATTAAGTTTGGGTTTCACTATTTTAACTCTCATAGGAGGATCATATTTTCAAGGCTTTGGTGGACAAAAATGAGGAATAAAAGGGGAAATGTATTCACCAGGGTAGGGCAACCCTCTTTGTTGAACTTATTTGAACAAATAATGAAGGAAAACTTCCCCAATCTGGTGAAGGAAATAGACTTTCAGGAAGTCCAGGAAGCCCAGAGAATCCCAAAGAAGTTGGACCCAGAGAGGAACACACCAAGGCATGTCATCATTAAATTACCCAAAATTAAAGATAAAGAGAGAATTCTAAAACCAGCAAGAGGAAGGGAGATGGTTACCTACAAAGGAGTGCCATAAGACTATCAGCTGATTTCTCAAAACAAACCTTGCAGGCAAGAACGGGCTGGAAAGAAGTATTCAACATCGTGAAACGCAAGGACCTACATCCAAGATTAATTTATCCCACAAAGCTTCCATTTAGAATGGAAGGGCAGATAAAGGGCTTCCCAGATAAGGTCAAGTTAAAGGAATTCATCATCACCAAGCCTTACTATATGAACTGTTAAAGGGACTTACCTAAGAAAAAGAAGATAAAAAATATGAACAATAAAAAGACAACAAACTCACAACTATCAACAAATGAACCTAAAAGAAAAGAAAAACAATGAAAACAAAAACTTAGCAAACAACTAGAACAGGAACAGAATCAGAGAAATGGACATCACATGGAGGGATTTCAGTGGAGAGGGGGGAAGGGAGGAGTAGGGAAGAGGTACAGGGAAGAAGAAGCATAATTGGGAGGCATAAAATAGACGGAGAGAGAAAAAATGGTACGGGAAACAGAGAGCTCAACGAACGTATATGTACAGCCCATGGATATGAAATAAGGCAGGGGTATGCTGGAGGGTTGGGGGATACAGGGCAGAGGGGGAATAAAGGGGGAAAAATTGGGAAAACGAAATTGCATAATCAATAAAAAATACTTAAAAAAATAAAAGGGGAAATGTTGTCCTGCAACTGCCCGGTGCAGGAAGGGGCCCAGGAAGCAAACTTTCCCTTCCGTTCTGGCCCTATGAGCCACGTGGTAGTGGGAGGAGGCTTGATGTCTGTGGGATCCCACACCTTTCTTTCCCAAGTTGTTGCTTCACCTGGGGCTGTTGCTGCTGCTGAGAGCAACCTGCTCCTTCCAGGGGCTGCAGTGTTCTCACCGGGACAGTCACTTTATTGACAGGAAGGAGCCAGCCCCTTGGTCCAGCAGGGGCTGGGTGTGAGGTCTGGTAACAACAGCAGGAGCAGAGCCCTCAAGGCCAAGCGCCTCTCTGCAGGGGCCCCAGACAGGGCTCAGGAGCAGTCAGGCCAAAGCCTGCATAGGAGCCTCACAGAACAAAGAGAGGCCTGGCCTGGGGACCAGAGCCAATAAATTACAGTTAAAAACAAAACAAAACAAAAGAAAAAACAAACCAGCAACAACCACCTTCAATTCAAAGACACAGAAGCAGGAAGCAAGGGTAGTTTCCTGCAGGCATTCAGCAAAGGCCACGGGACATGTTCCAAGGTACCAAATCTGAAATTGCTTCACTCTCTTTGTGGCTGAGGCTGAATATGAAGCTTTCACCGGAGCCAATGGATTTTTCTTGGGTGAGGATGACAATATCTAACTGGGCGGAGCAGACAGATCCTAAGGACACGACACGCCTGTTTCTGGATCTAAGGAGCATGCAGAATTGGATGAGAGTGAACGTGCAACAACATTAACAACTGTGATAGGATTGCACACCCCAACGCTAGAGAGAGAGCAGGACATAAAGAAAGAGCACGATCTGTCCTCGTATCAATATTTCCCGTCCGTAGGCTCCTAGCTTGTAACCATCCCCCTCTGCCATGTGCAGTTCTCACTCCTTCATGATCTCTTCATCTTGCCAAACAGTTTAATTCTTTTTTTTTTTTACCTTTTCATTCATTCAAAAACTGTTTGCCCTCCGCGTGCCAGATTCTAGGGAAATATAACTGAACAGAAGTAAAATTTACGTTCTGTCCATTGTTGTCATTTGCCTGAGTCACTTTGTTCTTTTGTTGCTTTGTGGTTGTTTCAGGAAGCTTAAGGAAGGAGAAGAGATACATGTGTTGTCGATCCACCGCATTTACTCAGAAGTCCCATAGCCAGGCTAAGGGTTTACCTTTCTGTCTTGGATAGAGAAATATAGAACTATCTCTGAGATTACTTTGGGGCCACCTGACTAAACATCAGACTAACATCCCCAAACTAATGGACTAAAAGCAAGTCTTAAAGGAACAGTAAAAGATACGATTCTGATTTATAAAGACCCTTTCCAGTAGAAGTAGGATGTAATGCTCTCCCCCTTCTCTTTATTTCAAAAAAAATGTCCCAACTTTATCAAGAATTTTCTCCTATTGATTCGATATTTGAGGGGCTGCTCAGAAATTCTCTTTCCTTTGTGAAGGCGTACCCCTGCTGCCTACAGAGTGAAGTCCAAACTCTCGGCCACAGCATCCTAAGTCCTCCATGACTTGACTGTAAACAGCATTTGAGCCAATCTTCCTAGAGCATCCCTCCAAACACTGACAGTCACACCTCACTGCTCGTCCAGCACTAAACATTGTATTACCATTACGCTTGCTCACCGTATTTCCTCAGGCTGAGATACCTCTGCTCCTTATCCTACAAAACCCCACTTATCAGCTCGGTGTTATTTCTCCCCTGCAGCCTTCCTTTATCCTTGGTCAGAACCAATTCTGCACCCCTCTGCATGACTGTAACACATCTTCCTACCTCTGTTTAGAATGCTTTTATCTTGACTTGGTTTGTTGTTGACTGCTAATATCTATTGCTAATGTTATTGTTTGAAAGCTTCTTGAATGTGGGTAGGAATTTAACTGGGTAGGCCCCAAAATACATGTTTGTTTAAATTAGTTTTTAAAAGAGACAAACATATAACTGTAGTGGAAAATGACCCAAGCATGAGGTCAACGTTGAGAAGTATGGGGAGTTCGTAGTAGAGAATTTCATTCCACCCAGGAAACAGTGATACCAAATTATACAACAAGATTGTTGGACTTCAATAATTTGATGAATGCCCTCCTCAGCTTTGGATTCCTAGTGAGAACCCATCCATTCTTCTCCCCACCGAAGCATCACCTCCTCTGGTGACAGCTTTGCTCAGAAATAGCTGTGCCTCTCTGACATTCCCAAAACATTCTGGACAAAGTAACATTTGAGAAACAGATACTTTGTGTTGTAATGGTTCTTTACCTGCCTGCCTATCCCACTGAGCTATGTATGACCTTTGATTTGTTTCGTTTTTTTCTAATAGGACCCCATAGCACAAAGTTTGGTTAAGAATGCTTGGCTTATCACTGAGCTCTGCACAGGCCTTCCACTTCAATATTTGGGTAGACAAAGCCCTGTGTGACCGACACTGTGCTAAGTTCTGGAATCCAGAGAAAATAAAGCATTTCCTGTCCTCAAAGAATGTAAAGCTAATGTCTTTACTTCTTTGTGTTTCCACCCCTTAGCTTAGTTCCTGGCACATGGTAAGTGCTTCCTCTAATGAATGTATTTCTTCTGCTTGATTCTTGGGTGAATCTAGTTTTTAGAAAGCTTATTGTCTCCATCAGTACATTTCTGAGATTTTCATTCAGTCCCAAAGCCTTAAGTGACATCTTAAATATATATCATTAGTCTCAATTCATACATTGAACTCCAGACATATACATCCAACTTCCTCTGAAATTCTCTACCAGGAGAGTTCGTAGGCATCTCACACTGAACATGTCCAAAACACAGTTCTTGATCCACCTGCCTGCCATCACACCTGCTTCTCCCTCGAGCTTCTCATTGTCTGTACGTTGTTTCTTAAGCTAAATTCCCTACACTCATCCTTGACTCTGTCTTTTTCTAACATCCCCACAATGAATCTGTTAGAAATATTGCTGGTTTCACCTGATTGTGTATTTGTTTGTTTATTTTCTGTGTCTCCCACTAGGACCAAGTTCAATGAGTGTAGAAGTTCTACTCGTTGTGTCCATTCTAGTATCCCCAGCACTTAGCATATAACAGTTGCTCAATAAATATTTGTTGTATCAAATTTAAACAAATATTTGTGAGAGAAAGAGCACATGAATGCATGGCATCCCACACCTTCCCTCTAGATAAATAATAAAGAACAGCAGTTGCTATGCTTTCACAGAAATCAAACACGTAATAATAAGAAGAAAACAAGTTGTTTTTCAACTCTTCCATGTTATAAAGAAGTAAACTATGTCAGAAGCATTCTGCCCAGAAGGATGAAAGAAGAAGGCACAAAGGATAAAACTTCTCTGATTAAATATACTGGTCAAATATTGGCTTCTGCTACAAAATAAAACACTACCTGTCTCAATAAGATCTCACTTTATTTTTTTCCAGGAAAAGATATGAGAGAAAAACAGAGATTGAAAACCACCAGTCTATCTACATATTTCTTGTTTCACGCAAATGATAATAAAAAGCAGAATATTAAAAGAGATACACAGTGGAGCTAGAAAAATACTGGAACTCTTTCTGTAGGATTGGAATAGGAATTGGGTTATGGGTAATGTGCAAAAGGTGAAATGATAGCGTTAAAACGTGCATATCCAAGGGTACCAGATGGAAGACCTACTACAATCCCTGAAATCTGTCCAGGTTATTTCCACTCTTGATCTAAGGAAGTGTTTCTCTTAAATAAAGTTGGTCCCAGAAGGTGGACCAGGAAAACATTTTCATGACCCTACAGTGTTTGAATTTACTGTTCACCCCACCTGACCAGTGAAAAAATTGCAGCCTCTTTCCAGCACTATCTCTTGAAAGGGAGAGGAGAATCATAAGTGCACAAATAGATAACATTGCCATTTTAAGTCTCTATGTGGAATTACATCTGAGACATTTACAGTCTCCCTCTGAGCGATTCAAGAAGCAAGTTTAACAATAAATGTCAAGTCCCGTTACCAGGAGCGCCATACAGAGATCACATGATGATGAGTTGAAAGGCAACACATTTCTGGAGTACAGTGAATTCTCTACACAGATGGAAGATTCCAAAACCAAGAGAAAATCTAGAAGTTCAACAGGTTCTTTGGGCCCTGTTTTATATTTCAGGGCCTTACCTTTAAATTCTGAATAAATAATGCTATCTGAACTCCTAGAGAACAACAGAACTTGAACCAATTGAATCTTCATCTTCCAGAGATACACTTCCCTGGTGCCTGTGACTACGTGTGATAGTCCAGTCCTCTGAGAAGCAGACGCCAAGGTAAGATCAAACATGGTGAAGGGATTTTTCTAGAGAGAAAATAAGAAGAGAGCTGAGGAGGCTTGGAAAGCCATCAGACCACAGAACAAGTCTGAGACTTCTGAAAGAAGGAGGGAGGAAGAAGCTGTCCTAGACCACCACCAGGCAGTCTCATGAAGGTTCATTTGGGTCTTTATGAAGTCATCCAGCCAAAACCAGGGCTTGGTCTATTTTAGTTTCCCTGCCAACCTCAAGTCAGTGGCTGGGAGACACCCATGGGAGGGGAGGCCCCAGCAGGAATGCAGTGAAGGAGCTCAGAGTCCATCAGCTGGGATCCTTAGTCAGTTACACTCCCTGGAGCTGAAGGTTTGTAAGGGACATTCTCCTCGCTGCTACATGAAAATTCTCACGGTGCAGGGATTATACAAATGCAGGGTAGTAAAGAGAGTACTTCCTAAATATATGACTAATGTTAATTCCCTCTTCCTGAGGAAGAAAGTAAGACCCCAAAGACCTAATTAATGATGCTCAGAAGAAACTATCTCCCAACTTCTACTTCTAAAAGATCTGTGCTCGCTCCAGGGGCAATGCAGCCCAGAGCACTACGTACCAAAGAGTACCATAAAACCCTTAACTTTAAGCACCAGCATGAGCTTTGGACCAGAATCCCTGACTATAGTATCTGGAAATCCTTGAATGTGATGGCAAATGCATTTCCCAGGAGTTTTTGGATTAATCTGTGAACCCTAACATTAAAAGGAATGAAACGCCACCTTATTTTTAAAGGCCGGAAGTACTCGTGATGTTCTGGCTATTGGAATTGTCCTGCCAATGAGAGATAATCGTCCAGAAAGGGTTCTTTCAGAGCGGGGTTTCCCAGACTAAGGTAGAGGGGAGGGAAGGAAATGACCTGCGTGTTCCATAAACAGAGCTAGTCTACTCAACTTCTGGCAAGATGTCAGATGGGGGACAGGAAATCTGCACATTTTTATTTTATCCCAAGTGGGCATTTGTAGAAGTGGGTGGGGTAGAGGAGAATGCATTTCAGTGGTCAGAGTATTTTTCTTTTCATTTCCTAAGACAAGATCTAAGAGAAAAGGGAATTGACAAGCTCATCTAGGAAGGACACCCATGTACCTCTGGAGTCTAGTTTCAAGGCCAGGAGAGACCTAATGAAACTGAGAAATCACAGGACTGAAAGAAGGCCATGAGCCAGGTTTTAATTCTATTTCCCTGGATTGTTCCTCACTCACCCTGCTGGGAGGAAAAGCCAGGCAGGGAGGAGGAGCTGGAAAGAGAAAGAAGACATCACAGTCTCTCAGCAACCAATCTTGGGCTGGGGTTTCCTTGCTCCTCCTCCTCAGGAGTCAGGGACCCCATCCAAGAGCCAGCCTTTCTGACAGCAGTCAGAATTTCCTGGATTGGTTCTGCCCAGGGTACCACAGGGCTCCAGCCCTCAGAGCCAGGGTGTGGTGGGTGGGGAGCAGATGAAGAAAGTAAACAAAGCAGAGACTCAACAGTCTCTCAGAGGACAGCTAAGAATGAAAGAAAGCAAAGTGGTCCCTGCCCACAGGGAGGGGCAGAATGGAGATGGCTAATACATCACCTGCTACTGCTGAAAGGTTTACAAAAATCTGGTTATATTTTTTAATCATCTTGCATTTTATACTTTTAAAGTACAAATATGGATTTCAACCATATCAAGGGAACAAATTAACTTGGAAAAATGGTAATGCTTTCCAAGGTTGCACCTGCCATGAAATTGCTCCAAGTTTGCATTTTCCCCAGGTCCCAGGTGTGTCATTAGGCCAGATTGATTGCCCTCCTCCCCTGAACAGCTCCCCCATTAGAGGGTTATTGTATGGAAATTAATGGAAGGTTGGGAACGTTTTTTTGCAGCTGCTGTAGTTGGAGTCACTTTTGATTAAGCAATAGAAACCCAGCAGATGGGGGGAGATCTCTGGTTTTTAACTGCCTCCTTTATTATCACTGAGTAGAACTCGGCACTCACAGCCTCTCTGTGGGTGGATGTTCTGCAGCCTTTCGGATGGTGCTGTTTACACGGACTCATCTTTGAGTTTTTTAAATGTTTCCCCACTCGATCTCCCCATTAGTACTCCAATGTGATATGAAACTTAAAGCCCGTCCATTCATTCCTCATTTTCTGTCTTCCTGCCCATGATCCTCTCTCCACAGCCCTACCCATCACTGCTTTTTAGAGATGAGGGAAGAACGGGATAATACTCCCTTTCCTCTACACTTCTACCCCACTTATCTCCCAAGGGCAACTATTGAAGGAGCCTAAACCAGCAATCAGAGCTTCAATGGCCCCAGGGGATTTCAAGGTGCAAATTAAGCCTTGGATAGGCTGCTCAAGGAACTGACAAGTGAGGGTTGACAGTTTCCTCTCCTCCAGTTCTGTCAGGAGCTTTCAAATATCCCAGAAAAACTGGGGCTCTTGCATATTAGGAGTTGATCTGCTTGTCATGCCGGGTCAATGTCAGACTACAGCAATCGAGGGCAACCAGACATGATGGAACAGAAAAGTAAAAGTGCAAACTGCCTGCAGAGGGTTGGAGGAGGGGGCTGGTGGGGCGCAGAACTGGATGACCTTCTGTAGGTCTTTCTATCTATAAATTCTAAACTTCTGTGTCTGTACCCCACCTTCTACATTTATTCAAGCCTTCATTCGTTTCTCTTCCCTTAAGTATTTACCTCTCTGCTAGGCACTGTGCTAGGTTCTAAAGCTGGGGTGAGATGGGGGAGGGTGGGAAAGTAGATGAGAATAATATTCTAGTTCAGTGGAGAAGACAGATGTGTAAATAAAAAATACAATATAAATTGTGTAGTATGGGTAAGTGTTCTAGCAGAAATCCATCAAAAATGCTTTGGGAGAACAACAGAGGAAACAAAGAAATCTTCCTGAATAGGAAACAATGGGACAGGGGGGTGTCCAGAGGAGACTTTTTCAAGTGAGGTAACATTGGAACTGGTTCTTCAGAATCCATCTGCCATAGAAAAGGAAGAAGAAAGAGGATTAAGGTTAGAGGGCTCAGCACGAGCCAAGGTATTGTTACAGAGCAAGGCCAGGGGGTGGTTCACGATAAATTATTACAGAAAGGATTCCCCCCTTTTCTGTCTCTCTGGAGGTTCCCCCCCACACACACACCTGCTAGGTTCGAAATTCCCGCCGCCAGAGGAAAGACGTCTCTCAATGCCAGAGACTGGTGAAAAGGAACGGAATTATTTATTTAAAAGTTACACAGACTTAGAGTAATGACTTAATGTCTTCAATAAGATACTAAAGTCCTCTAGAATACCCACAGATGCACAGTCCTTCCCTCTCCCTATGCCCAGTCTGGGGTACCGTATCTCAGGAAAAGAAGTAGAAGTCCGTGATTCAGGCTCCCGGCACCATCAGCTGTGTGGCTGCCACAATCTCCAGTTAATCCAAAGCCATGTGGCACCTTCTCACGGCCCACCAGCAAGAGTCCTTTCTCCCTTTTCTTCCCGGCAAAGTCTCTCCTGCTGCCTAAGCCGCGTGGCAAAAAGAAGCAGTCCAAGACCACATGGTCCTCTCCTTTCACTCCATCAGAACCGCGTGGTCCTCTTTCTCTATGGCTGCTGCACCTAGGTTTAAATCCCAGTGCCCATCTTCCTTTGCAGCCCTATTTCCGACTCCTCCTACAATCAGTTACACCTGCCAGCATCCCTGTATTCTTCCAGCTTTACTGTGCTGCCATAGTAAGTCCGAGCAGGTGTGGCCCCATGGCGTGGAGCCAGTCATCTCCAAGCTCTCACACAGGCCCTGTAACCAGGGGGAGTTGCTTCCCAGTCCCATCTTGGGTGGAATTTGCTCCCATCCCCCTGGCTCAAAGCATGGGCACAGGTATTTAACATATCTATGAAACCAGTTAAAGGTTATAGATATGTTAAATGACCGTGCCAGGGGTTAGCTGCAAAGCTGTTGCTGTACAAAGCAGCTCTGAATGGCCCTGTTCCATGTGTCCCCCCCCCTCCCCCCCCCCTCAGGCTTGTGGGGGTGAGGACATCCTATATATATTTTTCTAATATTTCCTGGACACCTTGAGTTCTGGACCCCTTTACAAATCCCTTCTTGGGCCCCCCCTCTTGGCTGCACCCAGCTTCAGTATGAAGGAGAACAGCACAGGTGCAGAAAAGCAGGTACATTCCCGTGGCTAGAGTAGAACCTGCAGGGCGAGAAGTGATAGGAGACAAGGCTGGACAAGGAAGTAGGAATTGGATTATAAATAAGGTAACAGACATGCTAAGGAATTAGGACTTCATCAATGATAAAAACAGACTCTCTGAAGGTTTCTAAGCACAGGCATTTCATTATTATGCTGTTATAGAAAGCAGACTGACAGCTGTGTGGACTACAGAAGGCATTGATGTGGGGAGGCCTCAGAGAATAAGGCCAGTTGGGGGTGGGTGAAAGGGCGGGGGTGGGGGAAAGGACTGCAATTGTTTGTGTGAGAATCAGTAAAGCCTCTAACTCATCCATCCAACTGAAGTCTCTGGCTAGGGCTTCCACCTCTCAGAAAACTATCCCAAGACTCTCTCAAAGCTCATATTTCAAGGATGTGTTTAAATTAAAAGTTAACTTTAAAAAACTGTCATCTAGTAGTTTAATAAGTTCCCTGACACTTTGAGTAACATCTCCTGCCTCCAGCAAGTCAGGATGGGGTCAGCTTAAAATAGATATTTGCAAACGGTCATGACTGGACTGCTGGCTCCAGGCTTGACTGATGCTTCAAAGACAGACTCTGAGTAGCCTGCACCATTGACCTCTGAATCTTCATAATCCTGGGAGAAAAATTAGCTCCCACCCTTGAAGAGTGGCATCTGCCCCCAGGCTATGTCCCTGTGCTAAACAAGAGCAGGCCTGATCTCTTTTCCCAGGACTTAGATGCAGAAGCATCCCTGTTTGGGTGCTGAGATGATGCTTACATTCCCCAAACCTGTTCCTCCCTCTCCAGGCACCCACCTACTTCACTCCTTTATCATCATGCCCAGGTCTAAGGCTCCCACCTTTCACATTCCCTCACCTGGGGATAAGCGGCTGTTGATGAGAGCACTGGCTATTATCAGGAAGAAGCCAAGTTCCTCCTGCTTAAATCACTCTGGGGATTAATGCTGGACAGCTCCAAAATGATATAGTAGAAGCCAATTTCTCTCCTCACCTTGGGCAGCCACCTTCCCCCTCGCACAATAATCCTTAAAGCTCATTTGGAAACCCTGCTCATCTTGGCCACTTTAATAGCCTTAAAGGGACAAGCTGATTCCCCAGGGGTGGTCATTTATGATGCCGACAGCTTCCTGTTGGAAGAAAAGGAAGGAGGTTGCATCGAAGGGCTGTCTCCTACTGAGAGCTTTGGCTACAAGTCCTGACTCATTTCTCTTTTATCTCCCCATCTACCCCTCCCACAACCAGTGAAATACAAAGTCTGTGGAAAGCCTTATGAATGTCTAGCCAGTTCCAGGTATTGTTATAAGAGAAAGTTGTGATTACTTCAGCTCCTGAAGTGCTTGGAGTGTGGATACTGTTTTTAGTTGCTCTAAAAGTAAACTGTTCCCTGCTGCTTTGAAAAAGTAGGGTGATGCCAGGCCATGATATTTCAGTGCTGGAGAAGCTAGTTCCCTCCCATGTAAAAAAGCACTATAATTACATCAGTTTGATGAAATGCTTCACAATTAAAGACCCTCATTCCCATTGCCACTTTGAATATTGTACTTCTATAATATCCTAGCTTAATAAAAGTAACATGGGTTCAGGGTAGCCTGATTTGAGGATTCTAAGACTTGAAAGGATAATCTTAAGTATGTTTTCAACCCAAGATGTCCTTAACATGGCTCACCTTTTTTGCTCAGTGCCCCTCTGAGTGTAATTCTGAAGGAAAGGACACAGGCGTGTGTTTGGGGGCCTTCTGCTGATTGCCAAAAAGAGATGGTCTAAATGACAAGTGCAGGCAGCCTCTCTGAAAATGCATAGTGACATCGATCACAGGGACGCAGCTATACCAGGAAATAAGCATGAGTTGGTAGACTGCCCAGCTGACAAGGGACAATAGTCAGAAAGAGGATTCCACATCAGTAAAGCCCAGGCTAAGGCAGGAGGGTGCCAAGTCTAACTAGTAAGAAAACAAAACATTGAGTCCTTTCTTCTAAGATACAGTAACATTGGAGAGTGGTCTATTCCTACCTACGCACCCACATCCACATTCTGGCAGACTCAGATATTGAGACACTAAATATCATGAAGTCTCATCTGAGCAAGAAGACACCTTTAACATCCTCAAGGTCTACTTTCAAGGGGTCCTTAAGTTTAAGTGAGTGTAGATGTGTTTGAAAATCTTGGGGGGCGGAAGCTATCGACTCTCCCTTTCAAAAAATCTCACATATACAGAATCTTTGCTTATACTTTCAAGAGGCTCATAAGATCCCTGAAGCCTTATGACACACAGCAAAATAAGCCCCTAGTGTAAACTGTAGCTATAATGCCCATCAGAGAAATGCATCCATTCATGCCTTCATTCAATGAAGTTATAGTAAATGTTGACAAGGTTCCTAGTCCTATGTTGGATGATAAAGGAGGAAAATGCCCTCTATGAAGTTATAGTTAGGTATAAAATTGCAAAGAGGAGTTCTTGGTTGGATCTAAACAGAAATTGCTTGTGGGAGGCTGGTGACGTTCCTTCCCTAGTGTTCCTGTTACTTAGGGATTCAAAGTAACAGTTATTTACTAACCACCATGGAAGTTTTTTGGTATTTTAACATTTGGAAAATACTGACTGATTATCAACTCTGGACAAAGTTAACTAAGAATGCAGAAAACTACTTGAGAATTTAAAAGAGCTGAACTCATAGAAACAGAGTAGAAAGTTGGTTACCAGGGCTGGGGATGGGTGATTTGGGGAGATGTTGGTTGAAGAGCACAAATTTATGGTTAGAAAATGAGTAAGTTCTGGTGATCTAATGCACATCATTGTGATTATAGTTAACAATACTGCATTATATACTTGAAAGTTGCTAAAAGACTAGATCTTAAATGTTTTTACCACACAAAAAAGAAATGATGTGACATAATGGAAGGGCTAGCTAACTCTATGGTGATAACCACATTGTAGTAAATGAGTGTATGAAATCATGCAGTACACCCTAAATTTACACAATGTGATATGCCAATTATATCTCACTTAAGGAAAGTGGCACAAAGGAGCTCTTGTGGGGGACGGGTAATAGAACTCTTTTGTATCCTGTTTATTGTGGTAGTTACATAAATCTATGCATTTGTTAAAATTCATGGAACTCTATGATAAAAGAAAATAGTCAGTTTTACTGTATGGTCATTAAAAAATATAATAAAATCACTTCCCCCAAAAAATACCAGTTAATAGGCTTGGTCAATATATACAACGGGATCCCATCAGGAAATATCAATACATGCTATAGAATCCCCATTGGCTGCAGAGGACGACTGAAGGCAGATTGTATGGTGAAGAGAAATGCATATTGTCCTAGAAATCAGAGATCTGTGTTCTGTCCTGACAAGCCCCTTACCCAGCCCTGTGACCTTACCCATCCCCGTTCACATGTGAGAAGGGGCATCAGGCAGAAGTGCCTTGGCACAGTAGACATGGATGTAACCATGAAGACTGTGAGTGCCGGATGAAGACGTGTAAAGGTTAAAACCATGCTGTGGAGGAAGGCAACATCTCCCAGGGCTGTGGGGTGAGAATGACAGAAGGAAGGAAGTCTTCACGTTCCTCAGTAACATATTTCCTGAGCAGGTGTTTGGCTGGAGAACTGAGTGTTGTTATTGTCACGTGGCCAACAAGAAAATGTCAACGGCAACATTTAATAGCTTCTGGTAGGAATAATATAAGAAATCTATGCAAAAGGAGAAATAGCAGTGGTTTGAGTCCTATCCAAGTGGCTGCCACCTGCCATTATGCAGAAAAGGAAAACAATGAAGGAAAAAATAACAAGGCATCACAAGAATACAAATCGAAGAGATGGCAATCGATGGGCTTGTATACAGCCTGGGAAATGAGCACAGAGCAGAAGGGAAAAAGAATGGCCACATTCCCACAAAGCAACAGCTGCTGCAGGTCAAAATACTGCTGGGCACATGATAACTACTCATTTTGGTATTGGATCCAAGCAGGAAGTGGCAAAGCACACTTAATGCCTTGGAACTTGCCTTCTCCTCTCTATAGGCTGGAAGAAAGACATGATGTAAGTAGCACTGTTTGAATAACAATAACAAGGGAGTGACAGTGATGCTCAGGTCTGCATATTCCTGTCTCTCTATAACTTTGCTGCGGTTGGCCCCCTGATAGGAATGGTCCCTTCAAAGATCTCTTCCTCCTTGAAGCCTGCCCCAAACACGCGTATTCAGCAACATCAATTTCTGAGCAGTGATAGCACTTAGGGTCCAAAGTCTGCATTCTGACACTTACCTGAATACTCTCTTGTATTGTTCTTGAGTTTTGTTCTCTGTGCTAGTTTAATTACTAATCTCAAAAGTCCACAGTGACATTGGATGTGACTTTTTGTTATTGACGTTATTCTTATTATTCTTGTTTTTGACAACACTGCCTGGATTTTGCTGGGCACATAGATAGGAGGTATTTAATTAAGAATCACTGAAATTTATTAAAATGAAATCATTCAACAAGCATTTATTGAATGCACCCGATGATCCAGGTGCTGGATCAAAGCAAGAACGAATGCAGACAATCTCGCATACAGTAGCCACTCAGTAAATCTATGCTCTGATACTGGCAAATACATGGTGCCAAGAAAGTATATGGGAATTCCTTACCCAGATTTTCCTGAAGATGGGAAGCACCAGGAAGCAGTAATTTTTAAAACTGTCTGCGCAGAATGTGTTGCTCCAGGAAGCAGTAACACCAGAAACCATCATACCACCTGGGGAAGCATTCAGGACCACATCAGTAGAACTGTCGACATCAAACCCATTTTCCTTCACATCTCTGACTTCCTCCAGCCTTGGCCAAAGTCTCTGGAGAGATTTGGGAAAATATTCCATCTACAAAATCAAGAACAAGAGTCTATAAAAAAGAAACATTCAGAAATTATTAGAAATTAAAGCATAGAATAATCTCAAAAATTATAAAAATAAAAACAAAAAAAGGGATGGGAAAGATGAGAGACACAGGCACTCAGTCCAGGAACTCCAGTGTTGACTAAGGGGAGTTCCAGAAATTTAAAGCTGAGAAATAGAGGAATGGAGATTATCAAGTAAATAACAGATGATTTCCCAGAAATGAACAGACATATTAGTTTCAAATTTTAAGTTCAAACAAAATTCTAAACAGTTGAACTAAAAAATGAAAACCCATTTAGACAGACCTTTTTGAAATTTCAAAATACTAAGGCTAAGGAGAAAAAATAAAATCTTACAAAAAGAATGCAGGAACAAAATAAATAGGTCACTGATAAAATAACAAGGATCAGATAGGCATCAGACTTCTTATCAGCAACACCAAATGCTAGAAGACAATTAAGCAATATTTAAATCTCTTATTTGCACACCAAACCTATGAAATAACTGCTGGGAGACACTTCTTATTTCTGATGCTTCCTTCCATGTGGAGTTGCCTGCATGTAACTCACACTCCTGAACTCTCTCCACCCTCTCTCAGGGAGATAGAGTGAGTTAATCTGAGCTGCAGGTCTGGAAGAAAGAATTAGATGTGTACAATCCAGCTTCTGTTCCCTTCCTCTTGGGAGCAAGCTTCCACAGGAAGCATAGTTCTTCTCTGCCTCTACAGACTATAAAGTAGCCAGTTCTCATCCTCATGAATAAGTCAACTTAGTTCTATGGTTCAGTATTTGGGAGTATTTGGAAGACTGTATGATTGAAGATACACTGTATTTCATCTCATGGAAGACACCATCAATTGGAAGACAGGACCATTACCTTTTATGCGCCACAGAGAAAGAAAACCACTGACAATTAAGCAACACGTTCCTTTCTATGACTTTCAATCTTTCAATACCTACTAATAAGATTGTTTCTTTTAGACATATGTGTTTATGACATCAGTCTTTTATATACATAAAAAGAAAAATAAGTTGGATACCATATTTCTAAAAAAATTACATTCAGCCCTGGCTAGTGTGGCTCAGTGGATTGAGCACTGGCCTGTGAACCAAAGGGTCACTGGTTTGATTCCCAGTCAGGGCACAGGCCTGGGTTTTGGGCCAGGTCCTCAGTGGGGGGCATGCAAGAGGCAACCACACATTGATGTTTCTTTCCCTCTCTTCCTCCCTCCCTTTTTATAAAAATAAATAACGAAATAAATAAAATATTTTTTTAAAAATTTAAATTCAGATTTCAAGTTCTGGCCAAGATGGAGGCATAGGTAGACATGCTTCCTCACACAACCATAAGAAGGATCAGAATTATTTCAAAAAACAGACTTCTGGCCAAGATGGAGGCATAGGTTGATACACTTTGCCTCCTTGCACAACCAGAAGAAGCACAACAACAAATTTAAAAGCAAAAAATAACCAGAATTGCCAGAATATTGAACTGTATGGAAGTCCAACAACCAAGGAGTTAGAGAAGAAATATTCATCCAGACTAGTAGGAGGGGCAGAGATGGGCAGCTGGGGTGGAGAGGACTCATGGCGAGGTGGTGGCTGGCGGACCAGGCGAGGCAGTGGCTGGCAGAGCAGGTGGTCCCATACGTGCAGGCAGCTAAACTATAAGGAACAACTGGGGAGACAGACTGCATGACCCAGAGTTCCAGCATGGGGAAATAAAGCCTCAAAACCTCTGACTGAAAAAACTTGTTGGGGTTGAGGTAGGTGGTAGGAGAGACTCCCAGCCTCACCTACCACTTCAGTTCATTGGAGAGACCCACAAGGTTCTAGAATGTACACACCTGGGAATCAGCACCAGAAAGGCCCAATTTGCTTTAGGTAGCACAGGCAGTGACTGAAAACCGGCTGAGAGCCAAGCAAGCAGCATTGTTCTCTGTCGGACCCCTCCTCCACATACAGCACCATAATGGCAGCAACCTGGGTTGCCCCACCCGGACTAATCCCTAAGTCTCCACCCCTTACTACAAAACAGGCCTGCTGAGACAAAAATATATGGCCCAAATGAAAGAACAGATCAAAGCTCCAGAAAAAATACAACTAAGAGACTAAGAAATAGCCAACCTATCAGATACACGTTTAAAACACTGGTAGTCAGGATGCTCACAGAAATGGCTGAGTATGGTAGCAAAGTAGAAGAAAAAGTGAAGGCTTTGAAAAGTGAAGTAAAGGAAAATGGACAGAGAACCAACAGTGACAGGAAGGAAACTGGGACTCAATCAATGGTTTGGAGCAGAAGAAAGAAATAAACATTCAACCAGAACAGAACAAAGACACAAGAATTCAAAAAAATGAGGAGAGGCTTAGGAACCTCCGGGACAACTTTAAACGTTCCAACATCCCAATCATAGGGGTGCCAGAAGGAGAAGAAGAAGACCAAGGAGTTCCCATAAGACTATCAGCTGATTTCTCGAAAGAAACCTTGCAGTGAAGGGACTGGAAAGAAGTATTCAAAGTCGTGAAAGGCAAGGGCCTACATCCAAGACTACTCTATCCAGAAAAGCTATCATTTAGAATGGAAGGGCAGATGAAGTGCTTTCCAGATAAGGTCAAATTAAAGGAGTTCATCATCATCAAGCCCTTATTATATGAAATGTTAAAGGGACTTGTCTAAGAAAAAGAAGATCAAACAGTCAAATGACAAACTTACAACCATCAATAACTCAAGCTAAAAAAACAAAAACAAAAATGAACTAAGCAAACCACTAGAACAGGAACAGATTCACAGAAATAGAGATCACATGGAAGGTTATCAGCAGGGAGGGGTAGGGGGGAAATGGGGGAAAAGGCACAGGGAATAAGAAGCATAAATGGTAGGTATAAAATAGACAAGGAGATGTTAAGAATAGTATAGAAAATGAGGAAGCCAAAGAACTTATACGCACAACCCATGGACGTGACCTAAAGGGGGGACTGCTGGAGGGAAGGGAGGTACCAGGCAGAGAGTGGAAAAGGGGGAAAATTTGGGGACAGCTGTAGTAGCATAATCAATAACATACTTAAATATAAAAAAATTACAGTCAGAGCCTGAGTGTTTTTTAATCATATTTTGACTCAAAGTTATCTATATCCTTAATTTACAATATAACATTCTCTTCTTTGCCATCGAGATATAACATTGAGCTCATATTGTTTTGGGATTATCTTCCAAGCTGCAGACATCCATTCTGTACATTTTAATGTTTGCGTTTTACTTTTTAGATGGTATCAACGGAAGGATTTTAGGCAATATGAGGACTTATATTCCTTACTTAAATGATCCTTAATAGTTTATTGACAGAAACAATAAGAAGTGCAGTGACCTATTCTTGCTATAAAAAATAACCTAAGTTCACATACGTGTAGGCACTAACAACTATGTCATGACTGCCAGCCAGCCAGCAGCGATTATAAGATGCTATGGATTGTGAAACGCACCCTTAACTCAGAGATGTTAAATGCGAACAGAAAGCACGTAGCCATGTTCTTTAATACCAGCTTAATCACTAATAGAAGGGATGTTCAGGGTCTCATCTGCTTTATTATTTTGTCATGTTTTCCAATTTCTTTAAATCTTGTGTGCAAAGGGGGGCTACCATTTATTGGGTCCCTTCAAATTCAACAGTAAGTATGTTATGATCCCCATTTTGCAAGTTAAAAAAATTAGTATCAGAAAAGCAAAATAACGCAGCTAAGGATTAACAACTCAGGGGCAGAATCTGAATCCTGGTCTACGAGGCTACAGCACTAACTACCAGGCATGCTGCCTTCTGGAAAGTTCCTGATGAAAAGAGTTTTAAAGGATGGATAGGAATGGACTTGTGAAGAGGATACACCATAATAAAAAGGCTAAAGATATGAGAGCGCATGGCCCTTTCAGGAACCTCTCAGGATTTCCTCAGGGCTGGAGGGTAGGAGGTGAGAGGAAGGGGGCGTGATATGATACTGAAGAGGCAGCACTGCTCTTTGCAAGAATAATGGGCAATATTGTGAAGTAGTTTCTTTATATTTCCCAGCTTAAATATTGTTACCCTGGGACGCCTTCCCTGCTCTTGTAGTCTAGATAGTCTCTGCTATCTGCTCCCATGGTAACTTGTACTTCTACCATAGAACTTCTCACACTTTACTGTAATTACTGATTTAACTACCTCCACCACTAACTATAAATAAGCCCTAGGAGCAGAAGATTGAGCCTATCTAGGTCACTGTTGTATTCCCAGAACTCGGCATGGGGTCTGGCACAGAATAGGTGCCCCAACACTGCTTGGCATATGAATACGTAACTCAATTAGTGGTCATTAAGGGTCAGCCAGCAAATGTGTTTGGTACACAAACACAATGGGGAACCATTGGAGAAACTTAAAGACTGGATCAACACAATCAGTGTTCTATTTTAGAGAGCTGTCTTTGGCTGCAAGAATAACGGATTGGAGGGAACAGTGTGAAGACAGGGAGCAGTCTCAGCGGTCCAGGCATGAGGTCCTATGATCAGAAGGTGGCAATGATGAGATATCATTAGCTTTTAAGTACTACATAATTAAATTCATGAGAGACTTGCTCAAAAAAAGGACCAAGACAGAAACCTGGAAACACAAACATTGAGGAAACAATGGGGAAGAGGAGTTAGCAAAGGAGGCCAAAAAGAGAAATGCCCAGTGAAATATGAAGAGCAGGAAAGCATCATGTCAGAGACACTCCAGGAGGACAGAATTTGGAAGAGAAAAAGGATTTGATTAACAGGAACAAATCCAAGCAAGAGTTGAAGTAAGATTTCCATGGGATTAAAAATAAGGGGTCATTTGTAACCTTGAGAAAGCAGTTTGCTGTGGTGGAGACAGAGGCTCATTGCAGGGGGCGGAGCTAGAGCTGGGGGCTGGGAGTACAGGAGATCACAATTGGAGCAAGTTAATTTCTTGGAGCTTCAATGCAAGGGAAGGAAGTGATTAGGTAACAAGGAAGGAAATGTGCAATCCAGGGAGGGCAGTTGTTGTTATTGCTGTCTTATGTTTGAGTACAACTGAGTCTGTAAGTGAAGTGGGGGTGAGAAGCCATCAGAGAGGGAGAGAGGGAAGGTATTGGAAAGAGGGATGCTTATAATACATTGAGGTCTCTGAGGAACAATGGAGACTGTGTCAATGACAAGGGACAACAATCAAGGTTCTGGGTGCTGACCTCATGGGAATAAAGGCAGAGGGAATGTGCACTACTGGAAAATAGATAGAAAGAGAGAAGGAAAATGAGAGGAGAGGAGAGGAGAGGAGAGGAAAAAGCAGAGGAGGACAGAGGAGTGGGAGTGAACCTCACTTTTGTCAATCAGATAAATATTCCACCATGAAGTGCAAATAAAGGGGTGACGGAGGGACTAGAAATATTTCCCCTTATTGCTTCCTCCAGGGATGTGCAGAACATATCCCCTCCCCATCCCTAGAAATATGAAATAAATACCTTCAGGGCATTTCCCCCAACCCTCAACTTAGTTAAGGCGACCAGAGGAGGCTAACAGAGAAGTCTGGTGTTGGGTTACTTTTCCAAGATATGTCAGAGCTTGACAGCAGAGGGTAGTGGCTTTTGGAGGAGGAGGATGCTCTATTCCCTTGAACAGGCTTGGAGAGAATATTTCCATTTTGAATATGTGGGCCTGAGAGCAAATCCAGGGTGGCCTATCAAGATCCAAATATCACTACTCATAAGCCATCCACAGGCTATGCATAAGGCCTGATCATTGAATAATTTCACATCCCAAACACACAAAACATTTATGATTCCCAACACATTTGTGCAAACCATTTGATTTCACCTGGAACAGATTGCTGTCAGAAGGAACATTTTCCAGGTGGAGAGTTCCCCTTTGTTTCATCCTTGGCAGCCCTTCACGACATTCTCTGGCATATATCTGCATCCTTATGCTACGAGCCTTTTCCCTCTAACCTCTTTCCTGGGCTAATGGAGCCCTTCTCCACGGCAAATCATTTCTTGAACCTGTATTACATCTCTTCTTCTTGGGATTTGCTCCATGGGTATAATTGGCTGCATTCAGCTCTCCTCTGTCCATAACACCATAGATCATACAGGCAGAGATGGATCCCCGGTGAACCAAAGCAGGTTTATGGCTTCAGGAAGGCATTACGATATGCATATTTTATTTTAACATCCTCTGGGTATAGGGCAGACAAGGCTTGTGTCTTCCTAAACATCCTCCCCGGCTTAACAGTCAATAGCTAAATAATGCATTGTTGCATCTAATAAAAACCAAAGGTCACTTATAGGGACAAACAAGGCTGATGTTTTCTTTTCCTATGACCCCCCTTCTTCGAGTGATGGATGAAGCCTGTGTTTCTGTTGCAGAACACAAACTCAATTAAAATAGTTCCTATACATTGCTGCTGGAATCACTTTTGAATGTTCCCATCTTATAAACATATCATATTATAATATTAATGTGGAACCTGCTCACTTTATTGCCTCAGTTCCTTCACAGTTCATTGATTAACCAGATGCCAAGCATACATCCCTTTACTGTGTGTGTGTGTTTTATCGTGGAGGATGCATTATCAATCCCATCCAATGTTCCTCGTTGAGGCTTTTCCTATCAATTGTTTTCTTATGGTTCACAGCATATGGACAGTTTATTCTCTCATCAATCCTCAATGGGCCATTCGTGTCCTTGATAATAATAACAGCATTAATGAATGTGTTCCCATTTCAGAATCTACCATTATCTTGAGCTAATTTAATTAAGCTGCATTACAGTATTGTATCCCTGTTTCCTATTGTCCATCACACTCCCCCACACCCCAGAAGAATGTGTTCTTGAGCCAATGAGGCTCATTTTTCTTCTCTGAGAAACATGGAGGGTCCTTAAGTAACAGTTCAAGGAGAGTAGGATTGGTTAATGGGAAGGTGGTTACCGGGGGAGACAGAAAAGGATTATGAAAAGGAATAAAGATCACTCTTGTTAAGAGTTCCATAGTCTAATCAAATGACAATGAACAGATTCAAATAACAGCTCTTCCACCTACCAGTTTTTTGACCTTGGAAAATTTTTACTTCTTTTAGTTTTTATGTCCTCATCCATAAAAGGGGCACAAGAGTAGACTATATGACTCTTTAGAAGAATCAATAAAATAACGTATAATATATTTCCCTAGCACATGCTTGGTACTCTGTTAATATTAGTTCCTTCAATGTCTTTCTCTTTTTCAACTTGAGTTTCTACAGTGGATGCTATTAATATATGAGTATATTGCAAGTATGTGCTGTTTACAAAGGTGTATTTCTAAATAAAGGGTGTAAATTAGGTTGGAGAAATGAGTCATATTTTAAATGTAGTGCAGGCTGTGCTGTTTAAAATTCTCTTGTGCTGCATTCTTTTGTGAAGCAAAATTACCTTCCCTACCCATTACAAGTGTGTATAAAGCAATAGATTGCTGTACAGGAGAATTTCTTTAGTTGAGTGATAGCCTTCCTCTTCCATGTGGTCACTGCCATAATAACAATGTCACTGAATAACAGTTACTGAGAGCTTACTATGTATACTGTGCTAGTACTTTACACATATTTCTCACATCCTCTATAAAATAGACACCATATTATCACCCTCTGATAGATCAGAAAATCAAGACATAGGTCATATAACATGTTCAAGGTCACATGGACAGTGACAAGCCCAGATTTAAACACAGGCAGTGTGTCTCTCCTAAGTCACTTCAAGTGAGAAGCTCAATTTAATGGAAATCAAAAAGGAATGCTTGAAAAACCTGCCTTCCCCAACCAAATACGTCTTAAGGACCTAAAACATACTCTCAACATTTCCTTTAAAATTGCACTTGCCTCTGGAGCCGTGGCTGAATCTGCCACCTGGCTCCTCATCCTGCCAGAGGCACAAGATGGATGGCATTCTTGAGCTCATTTTAACTGTGTAATTCCTTGGGCTCTTTCTAAAGACCCAAAAATCTCACTCTCTCCAACCACACATGGCCTTATGCTGGGCAGGACTCTGAGATCTAGAGGAGAATGGCAAACATTGATGGGGCCTGGGGTCCAGCACAGAGGAAAGGGTGTAAATGGCTCTAATCAGTTTCATTAAGTGAGATGGAAGAAAGTGGGCCTCTGATTACTGATTATCTACACTGTGCCAAATGTCATACTGGGTATTTTTAACAGGATGGAACAAAAGAGGTGCTGGAGTGCACATTTTATGAAGACTCTTACTTTCGGGGCCAACCCTGGTTTTATACTCTTATTTTACTTAACTATCATGGAAACCTTTATAGGGCAGTGTTAACAGCTTAATATATTGCATCCCATTTGAAAAGAGAGATAACCCAATTCCAAAGCCAACCTATCTTATCAGGCTTGCTCTTAGAAATTCAGATTTTCAGGTACACCCCTATGTTAACCCAAATGTAACCCTCCCCAAAAAGTACATGGTTCTTAGCTTTATAAAGTCATGTGTGCCAGATCCATCCAAAGAGCAATGCCTTTCTACTCTACCTGTCAGTCAGAGTGACTCACCCAAACTCTTCACTGCAAAGTGGACCCAGCCTTCACTGTCAAAGAAATGCAATAAGAATAGGCTCCACAATGTTATGGAGTCCGAGGATTGCAAAGACTTGCCAGGTTGCACAACATTACAAATGCTTGAAGAACCCAACATATTGATTGATAGTCCCTTTCCCCAAGAGAGGGTGGAGAATCCAGCCCTCAATCAACTTTCAACTTCCTAGTTTACAAGGAAATTTAAGCAGCTGAATGAATGACTGTTGGGAAATCGGTGACTCCTAGGGGATGGGAGGTTGCAAGACTTTTCTCTAATTGGGCTTCAAAGGAAAGACCTGCTGTCATATCCAATAGCCCTATATCCCCCACCTCTATCTGGACATCTTTCTGGAGAAAGACCAGTGGCCCAGGCAGAATTTGAACATGTACCTGGAAAAGCATAACTCAAGCTTCAGCCATTCTCATAACCTTAAAAAAATTCTCCCCACCACTGATACGCACCTCCTTTTGATGATTCCTTAAAAAAAATGTTCAATTTCCTATAAATAATTTGGTATATATTATTTTATCGAGATGGTTTGGCGCAAGGAGGAGTTACTCATTTCTGAAGATACAGTCATTGGGATCCTGCCTCCTGTGTGGCTGCTCCCTCTTTCCCTGTGAAGAGTCTCAGTGTTCACCTCGGTGTCAGCTACGGTCAAGTGCCATTTTCAGTGACAAGCCACGTGTTTTAGGCAGTGCTTTCAGTTCTTGTGAGGATTCCTCTCCTTGTCATTGGCAGCAGCCCAGTTAGTGCTTCTCCCAGCAAACTGCCCCAGGACTGGACAAGCCCACCATGCCCAATATCCGGAGCTGGCCAGAGTCAAATGTCCAGCTCTACAGTGAGTTTAAAACTCAAGTTACATGGTCTTCAGGAAGCAGAGCCACAGGTCAGGAGACATAACTGAAAGAAGGAATGGGAGCACTTTTCTTGGGGCAGGCTGGAGAGGAGCCCCTGTGGGACACAGGAGGACCTGAGCTGAGGAAGTGAGGCAACTCCCACTCTGCATAAGCTGCTGGTGTAAGGGTGTCATCAGGGTGCATTTCACTCAGAGCTGCTTTGAGTAGGGACAATGGTCCCGTTGGTCTGGTTCTCAAGATCAGCTCCTAAGTCAGACACAATCATCAGAAGTGGGGAGTTGTCTGAGCCAGCTGCAATGTCCGAATTAAATCACTTGTATATTCTCATGACAAGCCTAGTGCCTGGCACATGAATAGGCAACAAGAATCCATTCCAGATCACAGACCCTTAAACTGTATTGGTTTTTCTTTGCTTCACTTTTCAACCTCTTGCCTGGCCCCATTGATATGGCCATCAAGAAAAGAGGCCATCCACAGGTACAGATACATATTCCTTGACCAGGTATCCTGATATAAAATCTCTTGGAAGATATATCAGGTCTAGAGCTCTAAGAAATTAGGTCTTAAAATGTCTTTCAATGGATTATTAATCCCCCTGGGAACCTTTCAAGGATATGGAAGCAAGATAATTTCAGAGTAAAAACAGGTTTCTCTTACCTGGCTAAAACCCAGCATGCTTAGTGTGAATAGCACTAGTCTGAGACCAGGAGTGTGGGGCCAACCCAGCCTATCTGCCTCATCCATAAGGCAGGTCTTGCTGCTCTCTACGTGAGAAAAATGTGCAACACAACAATATTTATTATTCATCTTTTTCCCGCCCCTTTGAAATATGCCTGCCATTGCCCTGAATGTAGCTTCGGAAGGAGTTAAATAGCTGCCCAAGGAAGCCTGTGCTTTGCCTTAGGTATTTGTCTGTGAGGACAAGAGGCACTGACCTGTACCCGTACACTCATCACCAATTGAACTAAATATCTTGGCTCTTGCTGAAAGTAGATGGCAGCTCAGTTTGGACCTGGCTATTGTACTAACTTGGGACATGACCTCCCATGTTATATTTATCCACTCGCCTCACATACTGCAACTGAAGATAAAAATAACATTTGTATTACCAGGCCTTCCTCTCACCTGGCCCAGTCTGACAGAGGAAGAGACTGAACAATTATTATGTGCTAGTTCTGGAGCAGGAAACATGCAGCATTCAAATGTATCAGCCATGGTCCCTTGTTTTAAAGGTCTTGCAGTCTAATTGGAAATAAAACTGATGCACATTAATGTAATAATCACCCGACAAGCAAGGATATATTTAAATGCTAAGTTGTGAAGTAAAGACTGGTTCTTTAGAAGAGTTCAATGAGGAGAGCAATATGAGCTAACTCTAAGAAAATGTAGCAATTTGTTATAGTTACTCTGACAAAGTATCACATGTGGGCGATTTAAATAGTAGAAATTCATTGTTTCACAGTTCTGGAGGCTACTAGTCCCAGATCAAGGTGTTAGCAAGATCGATTCCTTCTGAGGGCTGTGGAAAAGAATCTCTCCCATGCCTCTCCCCTAACTTCTGGTGGTTTAAGTCAATCTTTGACACCCATGGCCTATAGACACATCACCCTGATCTCTGCCTTCCTGTTCAAATGGCATTCTCCTTGTGTGCATGTCTGTCTCCGAATTTTCCCTTTTTATAAGGACACCAGTAATATTGACCAGGGGCCACCTTAACAATCTCTTCTTAACTTGATTATCAGCAAAGCCCCTATTTTCAAATAAGATCACATTCACAAGTACCAGAGGTTAAAATTTCAACATGTGTTAGGGGGACACAATTTAACACATAATAGAAAATATGTATAGTGGAAATGAAATTTGAGATGGATCTTGAACAATAAAAAGGACTTGTAAGGGAGATAAAGAGACAGCTCGGCTGCATTCTAGAGAGGAACTGGCATAAAAAGGGGACGTGAAGTTTGGAGTGAACAAAAGGATGTCTGTGGGACAAGAAGGAAGCCATCCCATTCAGGAGGACATCCTTGAGAATCAAGTTGATCTAGGCTAACAGGTAGAGACTTTTCATGTCATGTGAGGAAGAAAGCAAAGGACTAACATGGTGACAGCAGTATTTTAGGAAGATCAGGAGGTAGAAGGATGAGATAGAGAGAAGAGTTGGAAGAAGTGAGACCAGTTTAGGAAGTTCTTTGGGTGATCAGAGTGCAAGTGATGAGGGGCTAGTTAGGATAGTGATGCTGGGCATGCCTTAGCTTGCCTTAAACTTTTCTCAGAGTGGGTAGGCTGTTTTCTGTGCGTGTGAATGTTCTACAAAGCTCCCTGTATGGCACTTTACAGAGGTGATGAAGAACTCAGCTCTGTAGACTGCATAACAAAGGATCCTGAGATAGGCACAGTCAGGGAAGGGAGCCTGGGGAGGGGATGCTTGGCCTGCGGGCAGTGGGTGAGTAGGAGATAAACAGGTGCAGTTTTATAGGGAGGAAGGGAGGGCACAGCGTGTGGAGTGGAAAAGCCACAGGGTCAGAGTGTTTACTCGGCATCTGAGTGCTCAGTGAGCGTCATCCAGAAGGCCGTTTAAAAAGTGTAAATGCCGGGGCGCTACCACAGACTTCCTAAATCTGTCCTCAGCAGTGCACGGGAAGATTCTTGTCTTCTTTCTGAACTTTGGGCAGGTTTGGAAACCACTGGATTAGACACGTAGGGCCTGCCCTGAATAAAGAAAAAGTTTTGCGCTCGGTGGGCCCTTTTTCGGTTGTCAGAGGCCACTACCTTTCTTCTGCTTACCCGCTATAGCTCTGTTCCCTTCCACAATCCCTGCCCACCTTGCACGTGTGTGCATGAACATGCACGCACACAGACTTGTGCCTGTGCGCACACACATGCTGCCCTAATGCCCACGGCTTTGCTCGTCCGCAGTGCTTCTCTGCGGCCCACTCTCCCCAGCTGCGTCCGGTGCCAAGGGACTTCCTTGATCTCTTTCTCCGCTGACCGAACTGGGATCCTGTTATCTGCTAATTATTAAGGTTTCTGTAGTTACATGCTGATTGGTTAGCATCTTTCCAAATAAACGTAATAGCTCACACGTAAAGATATGACCCTGTCTAGCACCATAGCTTAAAAAGATGTTTTCGGTGTTATATCTCATTTAGCATTTCTAGGAAAACTAAACTGTTGTGCATTATTATCCACACCAAAAAGATGGTACATCATCACTGACCAAAGCTACAGAGCAAACTTGCCACTCTATCTGCAGGGAATGAGTATCTATTTTAACAAAACAGTGTCCAACCTCGTTCTTAAAGCAAAGAAGTAATTGATAGCAGGTTCATCTTAAGGAAAGCCTTGATGAGTGGGGGTAATTTGGCAGGAGAAAACCTTATCATTGCCCTGTATGAGAGGCAACACAGCGTAGCGTTAAGACTACCATGTCTGGGCTTTTGAGTGAGGGGGCCTGGGTTCAAGGCCCAGTACTGCGAGGTAGTAACTTGGTGGTCTCAGCTCAGTTACTTAATCTCCATGACTCTAGCTTCCTCAATTAAAAGTAAATTATGAGTAAAGTTAAATGAGCTAAGACTTTGAAGGCACTTAACAAGTGCCTAGCACATAGTAAGCCCACGCTTTTATCATTGTATCACGTAGGCACTGCCTTCCCTTTTGCGAGACCCTCCTTAAAGACAGCGGTCAGAAAGCGAAAGTGGATGTGTTCGTGTTGATGAGGGTGGAAGATGAGGAGGAGGAAGCAGGGAGTGAAGGGAAGAAGAGCAAAGAGCCCTTGGTTCACTCCCATGGTCCTCTTCTGGTTCCACTCGCCCGGCGAAGCCATTTTCCCGTCCCGCCAGAAGGAGTGGAAATTGAACTGTGATCTGGAGAGCGATCCGTTCTGACCGTTAGTCAAGCACCGGGAGACTGTTAGACCTAATTGTCTTTGAAACATCTGAAGACCAAACACTTTTTTGAAAGTCAGGCTGCATGGCCGAAAAGGAGACAGAAGTACCTGTGATGAAAATAAAGGCATAATAGGTTCATACAGTTGGTCCGAAAATTAGCTTTAGGGGTCTCCTTATGCTGGTTTCTTAATGATGTGAAAAGTAATAATGGCTTTGGCCATAATAAAGATGAATTACCAGTTTTTCCCTGAAAAATAATGAAACATTGGTAAACATTCTAGGTTCATCACTTAATTTACCCCTGGCTCATGGGGTGAGGGGGGATGGAGAGAGAGGCACCCCCCCAACCCAGCCCCCATTTTTAATATTCCAAGCTATTAGATTTCAATAACCCACTCTCCAGCAATGTGTGTCTCATTTCCCTGGACAGACCAAATAGGCAATAACAGCCTCTCGGTTAGAACACTAATGTTGTAATTTAGAAGTTCTGTCAAAATGAAAGATCTTTGCTGGGATCCTCAGAGGGCCCACAGCAACACTTCAACCCAGGCCTGGATAATGAAGTTTTCATTATTAAATAAAGATATTTTAGGAATGTCATAAACCATAAATCCACTCTCCTCTATTGCCCTGGCACCTTATTGTGTTGATTTCTAGTGAAAGCCCATCCTCTTTCTAGTGCTCCTAACTCCTCCAAACTTGGCCCTTCCTGCCTTTCCACCCCCTAATCCCACTGCAATGCCCTAAAGTTGCTATGGTGACCTAAGAGCATCTTCTCCAACTTTAGATCCATAGGCTATAAAAGAGGAAGGTGTACATGGAGGAGATGAGTCCCTGTTTCCTTTCCCTGGCTGCTCCTTCCTCCCCACCTCCTGCCAACCAGCTGACAGACTGATTCCAGGCAGCTTTATCTCACCTCAAGGAAATGCTATCATGTGCCATCAGGTCTGGCTGTTCTTAAAAATTATGGCACAATCAATTTTTAATGTGAATTTAGTGCTGGTTGAAAGCATTAGACTTCAAGTCCCAAGGAAATGACTCATGTTTATCCATGTGCCAAGTGTTGGGGTGCGTTTCCTCAAACCCCACCTGCCTTCACCTGGCTCTGATACCAACTTCAGGAAGAAAGCCTTCCTGGGGCTGTCCATGCCAACCTCAGGAACCTGCCTCTCTGCTGATTATCTAACAGAGGGAAAGAAGGACTGATGCTCCTGTTCCGCAAGGCCAAGTGGCATTGAGAAAACTCAGAGGGCAAAGTGAACTCCGTGGACTCAGAAATAACGAAAGCAGGACATCTGAGTTTGGGAACTCACCTAGCCATCCCCAGCCCACTGGTGAATCATACCTAACGAGCAAATGTTCTAGTCTATCACAGTGACGTGAATTGCACATCACCTAATGCCTTTTTGCTGTGAGTTAGGCCCGTGTCCAAAGGAGATAAAGATCTGCTTATAATAATACACAATATTAAGTCCGTAGAGGGGAATATTAACACATAGACAGGGTATTAGTTTGTGCCCGTATTTTACTTTACACCTACAATCTAAACTAAGGCAAAAAAATATTAGATTAATCAAAGAAGCATCTGTAGGTTTATCGGATGACAAACATCACGGCCCTATGGCTCCTGATTTTCTCTGTGCATAGCTTCTTCCATCACAGCGAAATCCGAAGTAAACAGATTTAGCCCTAAGATATAGCTCAAAATAAACGAAAACAAATCACTTCTTCATCTCCACTGCTCAACGAACTTCAGGAACAGTTGGTCTCAGCAAAAAAAATAAAAATAAAAATCCTTCCTGAAAACATCAGAGAATCCAAATTATGATTTACACATAATTCTTTAAAGTCTATCTCAGAGCACACATCAGTCCGAGATATTTGTTGGGGGAAAGGACACAACAAATCATAGAATCCTGCCAGCCCTTGAATTAATTGAAAATAAATTTCCCCTCCCAGCACTAAACAAGTGAGGAGCTTTTTGTGTGATAACACACCCGCCTGTAATAGGTTGCTAAGATTCCACTAATTAAAAAAAAATCTCATTTGAAGATAGTTAATGGTTTTTGCATTCCTACAAAGCACTAGTCAGACTACATTTCCCTGAACTTCAGGGTCTGTGCTGATTACTACTCAATTAGTTTTGATTCAATTCACTGAAGAAAAATGTCCATTTCATTAGTGTGGAGAAATAACCATTGGACACAAAATATATTTTCCGGCATTGCTATGGCAACTGGGATGACACAGCTGAGCTTAGAATGTTAATGACTTTTCTGGGACTGTGTATTTAAGTCAGCATGTGGCCATTAAGCCTTGCTGAGTGGGGGTGGCCAAAGCCACATTGCTGCTGTGATTGGCAGGTTGAAAAGGCCAAGGGACTCCCTAGAAGGCTCCCTTCCTGCCACTCACCATCTCTGCCACTCCCCTGAGGGCTGAGCATATCAGCAGCGGCATTGATTGCTGCTTTGCAAATCCCGAGAGCCCCTCTCCATGTGACATGGAAAATAAGGTCCAGCTGGAAAGTGAAAAATGAAGCCCATCATTCAGATGTGTTTTTCTACGTGTTGCCTGCTTTGTAGATATGTACGTGACTGTCAAGGTGATGGACTGACTTTTGAGCTCTTCATTAATACATTCCAGGCAGTCTGGATTGGCCCACATCGACAGAGTGAGGTGAGGAGCTGGTATGTTATCCATGTAATTCAGTAAAGATGGAAGCCAACCTGGAGAACTCTGACCCCTTAAGGGGAATTTGGTTCTTACCCTCACTCCCCAGCACTATGTAAGCAAAGGATGGAAAAGTAGATTCTGGATTACTGAATTAAAACAAATGGATTTGTTTGTATGGGATAGGGAACAAAAGCACCAACACCAGTCTTCAAAAATTATGTATGCATATGTGGCCATTATTTAAGTGTTAATTAGGGCAGAAACCAAATTAGAACACAACAAAAATTTCATTTGGAAGACTGAATTTCCCAGGTTAAATGGATAATTGCCTATATTTTTCCTTAAACTATGTCAGCATATTCTTAGAGAATCAATTAACAATTAATTTCTGTGTAGTATGTTCCAGGCTCCATGCCTCAGGATACAAAGATTAAAGACAATAGACCATCCCCTCATGGAACAGTTTAGTTGGGAGAGAGTACGTGAACTAGTAATGAGAGCTACTATTTACAGACTACGTGCCCGGTAGTGTACCAAGTGCTTAATATGGGTTATTTTATTTAATCCTCTATGAGGAATATGTTAGCCCCATTTTATAACCAAGTACACCAACGCTCAAAAAGGCCCCTGGCTAGTCAATTACTAGCTTAATTACAGTGAATAATTAGTGGAACTGGACTTGAACACAAGTCTGTCTGACTCCACAATCACTTAGAACCTTCAGCCACACTGCCTTTCAAGTACATATGAATAGCCAAGTGGTAACTGTTTAGTGCCCAGTATGTGCTTTTACAGTAAATGCCTGATTTGTAAGGAAAGAAGCAAAGTCCTATTCATTTAATCAATTTAACTTTCCTTTTAAAATTCAGCTGCAAAAGCATGGGCAAAACCAGAGTGCCCCATCTCCTCTGTTAACCACATGTTCTCTTCTACACGCCGCTCTCCCACTCCTGCAGGCTACAGGGAGAGAGGCAGAACTGCTGGTGTGAGCATCGCCAAGAGGCAAGGACCAGGCTCATTCTGAAAGGAGCAAGCTCCCAGTCCATCACCTCCTCGTCAGTCTCGGAGCTCCGCCTCCATCCACTCCAAACCCTTAGGATCCTATGCATCTGAACTTCTTTATCCTGAATCATCACGTCACTATCAAAAATATTTATTAAGCACCCTTAAACACATTTGCATGAGGAGAAGCCTGCTTTTGTGCTTCATATACAGCTGTGTGCAGAATAATGCTTGGAGTTCCTAACAGCTTTGGCATCCTTGTGCAGACCAGTGCAGGCAAGTTAAAAGTCAATATGCTGAGAGGGGCCCTAGTTCAGGATGATGAGGTAAGAGTATCCTGTGTTCACCTCCTCACACCAAATCTACAGGTACACAGGGAACAACTTCCTCTGGGGGGGCGGGGGGTCCTAAAAACTGGCTGATGGCACCTGAACTCCATCAAATTGGGCCAGGGAGAGAAGACCCACAGGGGAAACACCAGGAGATGCTGGGACACAATCTCACCACAAACCCCACCACAGCACTGCCCGTGATCTGGAGGAAACTCAAACCTGAGCTGCTCCTTGGGGAGCAAAGGGCCTGGGACTTGGTGTGGGCGAGGCCTGTCCACCAGTCAGTGGAGCATCAGCCTGAGGGACACGCATCTGGTGTGACACACATTTGGGGCTTGCTCTATGCTCCCTGGGATGAAGACATCTTCACACTTCCTCTCCACCTTGTGCTCTTCTGGGGCTCCATCTTTTTTTTTTTTTTTTCTCCCTGCCATTCTCCGAAATACCAGTATTTCCTGGATGGGAGCTTTTGACACACACGTCTGCTGCCCAGGTTTTCGCTGCTGCTCAGTCACTCCTCTTCATGGCCAGACTCTGGTGGCCAGTGGGGCTTTCTCTTGGGGTCCCACAGAACTGTAACCAGAAGAGAAAGTTCTTAAGCTGCCACCACCTTTAGGGCACAGCCAGAGGCAACTGGCCCAGGAGCTCAGTCTTTCTGGAAGAGGACCATGGGCTTCTGATCATGGCTGCAGCCTGAGGGCCAAGCTTCTGATTAAACACATCTGGGGGCTGACTGGAATCCTTTCCAGAGACTTCAGAAGACCTCAGAGCACCTCCCCGGGGCACTTTCCTCCTGCAGGTGCTGCCCCTGCCTGCTCCTGAGGGCTAGTACCTCTCTGAAAGAGCTTTTTAATTTTGTATTGTTGTCTCTTTTTTCCAACTGCAGTTTACATTCAATACCATTCTGCGCCAGATTTGGACGTATAGCAAAGTGGCCAGAAACCCGTGCACTCCAGACTCCCTGCTGCTCCAAGCACCCGACTGGCGCCATACCCTCCCCTGCTATACCAGTCTACGGTTGCCGCCCAGGGAGCACCCCTGGACTGCCTGTCTCTGGTGGCCAAGAGGATTTTATTCCTGGGTCTGAGGGGACTGTAACTATTGGAGAGATAGTTCTTGGCAGGCTACCACCCCCAGGACACAGACAGCTGAATGAGACACGCCTCCAGTCTTTCTGTCAAAAAGGCCTATTTGCTTGCCCTGGACTGGCAGGTTTGGCATAAATCTAGAGGCCTACAGATTTCAAATTTTGTTACTTGGCCAGAATGATAAAAACAGCATAATGTTAGCATAAAACAGAGAGTTCAGTGGAATAGAATTGACAGCCCAGAAATGAATAAAGCCATGCCTATATGGTCAGTTAACTTATGACAGAGAAACCAAGAATATACAGTAGTGAAAGGACAGTTCCTTCAAAAATGGTGCTGGGAACACTGGACAGCCACGTGCAAAAGAGTGAACCTGGACCACTCTCTTATACCACACACAAAAATTAACTCAAAATCAATTAAAAACTCGAAAGCAAGATCTGAAACCAGCAAATTCTAGAAGAAAATATAAGTGGGAAGCTCCTTGACATGGGTCTTGGTGGTGATCTTTTGGGTTTGACAACACAAGCAAAGGCAAAAATAAAAGTAAAAATCAACAAGTGAGTCTTTTGCACTGCAAGGAAAACCATCAACAAAATGAAAAGACAACCTAATGAATGGGAGAAAATATTTGCGGATCATGTATCTGATGAGAGATTAATATCCAAAATATATAAAGAACTCACAACTGAATAGTAAAAATATCTGATTTAAAAATGAGCAGAAGAGCAGAGGATCTGAAGAGACATTTCCCCAGGAAAACAACCAGATGACCAACAAGTACATGAAAAGATATTCAACAAAACCAATCATCAGGAAAATGCAAATCAAAACTTCAGGGGCTATTCATTCTGAAAGAAGGCATTCCCACGGGACATAAAGCACTAAATTATATGAAACTCTATATTTATCATTATCAATTACCTTTCATGGCTCATGCCTATATTATTCATGTTTTGCAAGCTTGTTTTAGACTCAAGATGAATATAGAAATATTTTTTATACTTTTATGTCCAATTTGCTTAATACACCCTCCATTGTCATTTTCTTAAAGATATGGTAAGAATAGTTAAAAATGGAAATGAAGATGTCTCACATGTAAAACCAATTGAGAAACAAGAAAAAAAAGAATGACCAAAATAAAAAGTTGTGACAACAGCAAATGCTGGCAAGTGGTGGAGAAACTGGATCCTCATACATTGCTGTAAAATGGTATAGACACCCTATAAAACAGTTTGGCAGGTTGTTATAAAAACTAAACATACAATTACCATATGACCCAGCAATTGCACTCAGGTATTTATCCCAGGGAAATAATGTAGGTTCACAAAATAAGTGAAACCATATATAATGTTAATAACAGCTTTGTAAGTAACAGCTAAAATCTGGAAATAACCCAGATGTCTTTCACTGAATGAATGGCTGAACACACTCTGGCATATCCAAACCATGGAACACTACTTAGCAATAAAAAGGCATGAATCATTGGTACACACAACCTCAATGAACCTCTAGGAAATTACACTGAATTTTTTAAAAGAAAAAATGTTCCAGACTGCATGATTCTACTTATATAAAATTTTTGAAAAGACAAAGCTTAGAAATGAAGAACAGATTAGTGGTTGCCAAGAATTAGATATGCAATTAATATGCATTTAATATTTAATGATGAATGAATGAATTGAATTGAATTGAATTGAATGAATTCAATGAAGTGGCAGAACTGTGACAATATATTAGTTTCCCTTGGTTATACACAAGTTTGATGTGACTTAGTAAGCAAAGGTTGAAAGTTGAATGAAAAATTTACATGTTCGCTTCTACAGGACCTTGGTACAGTGTACTTAAAAAAAAAATAAGGGTATGGAGAACTTTTCCAAAACTTCTGCTACCTACAATAATACATGGACGCCAAACTCTGAGGTTGTGAATTCACAGGAATCAAGCAAGTCTTTATTGCTGTAACTATCATAACACCAGCTTTACCCACTTACTTTACCTCTGCAGGTGATGTGGACATCTAAGAAAAGCTACATTTCCTCTGGATGTGTAGAAGTCCTGTGCCAAGATGTAAATTTGCTTTAGATGGGACCAAGGAGGCAGGGGAATGGGAGTTGGAATTGCTCCAATCAATTGAGACCAAATTACAGGCTCCTCTCACTGTATATCAGTGAGTTCATAAAATAACATTTTGTTCATAAAAATTGCTTTTGCTACAATGGGCATATGTGATATTATGAAGATGCATGTCAGATGGAGCCTTGCCCTAAGTGAAGCAAGATGTAAGATCAACTGAAGGAGAATAATAGGGAAAAGCCCTAGCACACATCAAGCAGGCACCAGAGAAAGATTGCACATTTACAGCAACGTGCGAGAACATTGCCTCCTGGGTATAGGCAAGTATAGCCAAGCTGCGCAAGTATAGCCAAGGCGGTAAACAATCGAGCTGAGAAAGTAGCACAGAGCCGAAGGGCAACCAAATGAATAGGGCTGTAACCGTGGACGACTCAAAAGACATCGGGAGACCCTGCTCTCCTGTAGCAATCCTTGCCTCAAGATTATTGCTCACTTGTTCAGTATTCAGACCTCTATCTTGAACACAAAAAAGCTGAGTACCACTAAATTCAACCATAGCTAGTCTAATCCTTGCACTTTTTTGTTAACTTTTAATTTGGGTAGATAACGTATGTCTTTAAATTCTAACCTTTTATTTATTCACTAACACTGAATAATAATTAAACTTCAACAATGGAAAATAATGGCTATCGCTAGGGCGAGCATACACCCTACTTTGCTTGGAACACTCCCAGTTTATATCTGTTGTGCCGGACCCTGCAGTTTAGCATGTACCCTAGATTTTTTCATTTTTTAACAAAGCATTAAGATGTACTAAGGTGAGTTTGGCGATTGCCACTTCGTACCTCTGTCATCTGCCAGGGCCTTGTCTAACAGCATGAAGCACATGGAGTTCTGATTAGCATATGGTTAAAACTGGAAGATGGCAGGTGGTAATCCAACCTACTTTTCCTTTCCCTTTTGAGACATATGCTATTAACACCTTCCTTTCAAGGACAACAGCACTCCCTGACAAAAAGAAGTGGGCTCAGAATAGGTGGGGAGGGACAGCTAACTCCTCTGGCTGTGATGGGAGAAGTGTTTTGTGTTGCTGCCCCTGCTGGCCACTGTGTGTACCTGCAGCCAGTTGTGCTGTGACCAGGACCGTAGACAATCAATGTCAAAGCATGTGTGAGTTGCATGAAGCGTGTCAGGATCAGTGGGAATCATCAAGAACTATGGGTTTGAAATATGTGAAATATGTGAAGGAAATATAGACTTTACTGCCTTGCAGAGATCACATTTGTTCAGTGGTTTTTACTATTGAATATTGTATGGTGTAAAGCTATAATGATGTATTTCTGGATTAAACTTTGTTTTCTCTTGTCCTTTTCAAAAAATTATCTCAAAAAAGTGCACACTTAATGAAATATTAAGCACAAGTTTTTGGTTTACATCTATCACCTACCTGTTATCACCACAAAACAAATATACTGAAGAAGCCTCAGCCTCTACTTCAAAAGTTAGTGATAATTTAAGAAGACTATTCCCGAAGAGGTCGGTTTAACCAGTACAGCCACAGAAGGTTCATTCACAATACTGGAAAGCATGACTTTTTATTTGGATCAAATGAGTATTTTTCTAAATTAATTTCATTATTGATTCCAAGTTTTCCTGTGTATGTGTGAAAGTAAAGCAATAGCTATTAAAAGTGCTGGCTCCATTAGCTAGAGAACTTTATTCAGAGTTAGATGAAGACAGTTTTACATTACCATCATGAGACTCTTTAAATAGAAAATCAGCCAATTCCAATAATGTATTTTGTTTAAATCCAATTTATGAAATCAAAGTCAAACTTTTAGAAGTTTATTCCACATTGAGAAAGTATTTAACATCGTTGTAAATACTATTATAAACCTAGACTACAAAGCTCAGCCTGAAAGATAAAGTCACTTTTATTTACAGAGATAACAGGATACACATTTTGGTGGAGCTCAATAGTGTAGTAAAAACAATGTTCTAATTTCATTGAGAAACCTGCCGCAGCAAACTCTAGTTGGAATGGTTGCAGTGTACGTACTATTCATGAGTATGTCCAACAAGCTCGGAGAGTCTACCTGTCCAAACAGAAGCTGTACAGGCTGCAGCGAAAGTAGGTTTATAGTTGTGAATACACAAAACACAATTTATTCTTGTATTATTATTTATTAATTATTTTATTATCTTTCCATATGAACAACTCTAAACCTACTTTTGCCCCACCCTGTATTTAAAGCCAGCTAACGTATAAACTTTGGTGACAAAATTTATGTTAAATTTATTTTAAAATGTTTCAATATGGCAGTGCACACTTTTCTCTTTGCTGTCTGTCACCAGCAGATTTTAGAAATGTTTTTAATTTTTTGATTTTCAGATATATAATTTTAATAAACTGAACATTCACTGAAGTCTAAATAGTTATGAGCTTTTCACTAGATGCACAAAGGTCCTTGGAGATTTATTGAATTAATCAATATACACCTGGCACTGAAAAAGAAAAAGCTGTTAGTATTTTTTTCTGTATATATTTACTTTAAATAGTGTTACTATTGTATGAGATAAAAATACACAAATATAATAAAGGAGTGATATGTAAAGTAAATAGAAACTTTCAACCAAAATGTAGTAATATACTAGCTTAAACACATATTTTCTGTTGTTAGTTTGTATGTGATTTTTTGTTGTTTGTTTTTTAATTGAATTTATTGGGGTGACTGGTTAATAAAATTTATAGGTTTCAGTTGTACAATTCTATAACACATCACCTGTATATTGTATTGTGTGTTCATCATGTTTTAGTGTTTTAAGAACTATTTTATAGACCATTCTACAATGGCATTGAACCTTATTGTATAGTAGTCCTCAAAATCGAGGTTGCATTTTATTTGACGGAAGTTCCAAATCTTTAATTAAAATATTCAACTAATGGAACACCAGACAACTTCAGCTTTTGAAATACATAGCAGAAAATTGTAATTACTGAAAGAAAATCTTGAAACCAGAAAGACAATGAAATGTAATCCCATAAAAGCAAAGGAAAAAATGAATAAACTAAAGGAAAGGAACTGAAAAGCATAAAATATTTAACTTTGGAATTCTATAATTATACTTTGGAATATCTTTACTCTGGGAGAAAATCTTTTAATCATGCACTTTTAAAATTTCCTTGAATAAACTTACATTCTCTACTGGAATGGAACCATATTGAGATAGCCTCAAATATTGCAGATAATTTAATTATAAGTTTGGTTTTGAAAAATTATTTTTTGAGGAAATGGAGCCAAAAAGATAGTACATGTGAAATATTTGGCATAAAATATTTATACATTTACATACTAAAAATGAAATGAAGAAATTTTCCATTCAACAGAATTTCCTCAGAGCTTACCAGATACCGTAATACCTGAGGTATTTCCTCAACTAAAAATAGTGCTGTCGGAGCAAGAGCCCATTTCATAAAAATGTTCATTTGGGAACCATGCAGATTTCTGTAAAAATGAGTGTATTTTTTAAGTGGACTCAGTTTTAGACTAAAGAAATGTTTTTAAGTCTTTCTAAATGTGATCTTTGAATCAAATATGTTGATTAGAAAAATTGAAATTACTAAGCATCTTAAACTTTAATAAAAATCTACCTTTTCTGTAGAGGGGCAAGGAAACAGATAATATGGCAGATATGGGATTGGCTTAAGTGAAGAGAAAATCTTGACTGAGAACTTAAAAAGGACACCAAGAACCATATATTTAAAATTTCTATTAAGTTCAGATATAATGGTTTTTAAAACATATTTATAAAATTTAATAGTGAGTGTAAAAATAATGGATTTAAACATTTTCAACTTTTTAAATTTGGTATCTTGAACAGTGAGGTTGGTTTTTTTAACATACTGTTTTCAGAGTTTTCTCTTCATTATAGCATTTCTTATCTGCCAATTTTTAAGAGGACTGCCCTATCTAAAATGTGTAAATTTTTGAATCTGGACTTGCTTCATATTAATAAATCATCAGAAAAAATGAGTATTTTCAAAAGCTGTTAGAGGGTCTTAAAGTTGATTCTCCTACTTTCCGAATAAAGTTGAATTAATTGACTATCTTCTCTGACACATTGTGGAGATGGGAGGAGCAACTATGGCTATCAAAGCTTTAAGTCCTTTGAAAAACAATAATCTTTCCATACCTATCGGTCTTGTCTACAAGGAAAAAAAATATTAAAAATCTGCTATGCACCAAATGATTTGCATGCCTAATTTTACTAATTCCTATTAAAAATACTTATTTTTCAAATGAGGAAACAAAAAATAAAAAATAAATTTTTTAATGAAAATGAGGACATTTCACTTTAGAGAGTCTGAAGGAGCTAGCTCGAACTTTCATATCTAGGAAGTGATGGAGTCGGGAGGCAAAAAGCAATGAATGTGACCCGGACACAACCTGCTTTAGTTTTTCACACAGACTTCTACTCAGCATCTTTCATGTTTATCCATCATTCAGATCTCAACTGGAATGATAGTGGGGTGCAGTGGGAAGGGGGAAACCAGCCTACACTTTTGACAGTGGTCAGGGGATCCTGTTGCCCACATTTTACTAGACTGTGCTCAGGGCAAGGCCACATTTGTATTAGTCACCTATCCCATATACATGGTACCGAGAAGCCAAGGATATTTAGAGGAACTCAATAATTTTTGTTAAATTCGTGAGCAAAATTTTAGCCTGTGAGGGAAATGGTGAGAAATACTGAAACTGGATATTTTGACCCTATTGACTACTAATCAAATTAATATTTCCACTGTTCTTTGCAATCATTCATATCTAATTTATCTCCTTATTCAATGCATATTTATTTTGCTGAGTTCTAGATATAAGGGATGAAGCAGTGAACTTGTTCCTGTCCTCACTGAACTGATGATAGTAGGTAATTAAGAAGTTTCACAATTAATTTTTGAGTCCTCACAGCTACCCCGTGAAATAGGTGAAGTGGGTATTACTTGTACCTGCAGGGTCTCCAAAATATTGCAAGAATGTCTAATATTGCAAGAATGTAATTTCATTCAGTAAAGTATACCAATGACAGAACTAATATATCCATCTGAATATGTATTTTTAAATTCTATATTCCCTTTGCCTCTCAACATGTGATAATTTTATATTATTTTATTCATTAAATATCCTAACAGTAAAACACACACACCCCACCACCACCACTACCATCCTCTTCTTCACCCCCCCAGCAGTGCTTATTTTAAATTATTATTACTGGGTGTATTACGGATGTGTTTATCATGTGCTGGACACCCAGACCTAATTCTATATTATTTCTGATCTTACCAATAACCTCAGGAAGTAGAGACTGCTCTCTTTGATTTACAGATGAGACATTTGTGATTCGAGGGGCGACGTTCCCTGAGATCACAGGTCTGGCTAGCAGCTATTGCAGGTACAAATGCACACCTGTCATGGTCCTGTCTGCGTTTTGCTCCCTGTGTCATGACTCTAGCAGAGTTTGCTCAACTCATTTCTCTTCTGTCTTTAACTCATTCTCCACAGCTCCCCAAAGTTATACAGTCTTCACCATACAGCTACTCTCACAACGTATTGATGCATCACCTCGGCTTGCAGGATAAAATGTGCAAAGCCCAGCGTGGAATAGAGGGTTCCTCTTGACCCCCCCAGGATCCTTTGCCAGCCTCTCCCGGACTGCCATTCCCCACCACACATCTATTCTCACTGCACAGCAGGCTTCAGCATGGCTGTTGGTGCACATATTTCATCTCTGCCCTATTCTAATTCTCTCTCTAGCAAAACCCCAATCTTCCTTTTATGTCTAAGTCAAAGAGCTCCCACTAGCTTCTTCAGAGTTATTTCCCTTCCAGGGATCCATGGCGCCATGCATTATCTATAGAGTCACTTGTCACGTGGCTTTGCTGTCTTGTCTTCCTGTCCCCTTGCCCCCAACTACCCCATGGGCTCCTTGAGGACAGAGCCAAGCCCTTCTTCAGCTGTCTCCCTGGAGCATAGCACTGGGCCTATTACATAGTAGGCTTCAAAAATTCGAAATAAACAATATATGACTCCCTTTCCTTCAAGTTCCTTCCCTCATGAACTCAAACCCAACAAGGCAGGAAGATAAACAGCAAAAGCATGGCCAGAGGGGCTCCCTGCAACTGAGTGCTCCAAGGTTGCCACTGCCGCCAGCCCCTGTGATGTTACTCAGTAGAAATGTAATTTTCAGATTGTCTTGATGTGACTTGATCGTGCAATAATTGACGAACTGATTGTATAATGTAAACCAGTCTGGCTATGAATAGGCCACTCTCCAAGATGAAACAGAAATGAGAGCGTGTCTGCATAATAGGTGTGTAAACGCAAGCAGAGTATTAAGCAGTCCTTTTTATTTTTAAAGAGCTGAAATGAGAAGAGCTCTCCCCCCAAAGCTCACTCTCCTCTCTCTCTCTCTTTCCCTCTTTCTCACTAATAAGCCTTGAGCAATTTGGAGAAGTGTGCTATTGCTCTCACAAATAAATAATAAACAAAACATTATAATGTTGATGTGATTATATTTCACTGACTAAAGGGAATTAAAGGTGGATTCTTTTTTTATTAGTTTACTGATCCTGGGCACCCAAATCCTCATAACTGCTCACTATATCATTCTAGTTAATCATTCTTGTCATTATCTTTAATGTCTTATTAGAGAGCCTTCGTTCATCTGGTTTTTATCTGTCTCATTGGAAACAGTTTTAATCTCATTTCAGCAGCACTGATAAGCCTGTTAGTTTGCACAAATTGGTTTTGGTGACAACGTGTAGATAGCAATAATGTGTGACTTCCAAACGGAAAAGGGAAATCTATATAGGTCCAAAACCTCAGAGGGCCTAGGAGCTGAGAAGAGGTGGAGACAGCAGTCCTAGTTTCCTAAAGGGAATTGGAGAAGGTAGGAAACAGGGTGGGAGGAAGAGAGAAAGTTAAACAAGTAAGTTGCCTCCCCCCCCCACCCGCCCAGGCCCACCCCTGAGGAACGCTAGTGGTGATGGCTGCGCCGCACCACTAGATGGCCTGATTGAGTCAACAGTGTCCCCTGGCAGCGGTGGGAGAAGACTGCCGGTTAGTAGTAGAACACTCGTGTCCTGTGCTTTAGCCCTGAAGCCGTGGTACCCGATTCTCAGTTTTCACTCCACTCCCAGGGCAACCAGAAATCTTCCCTCTCAGACCTTCTCGGGGTTTCCCTCCTGCTCTAGGGTACTTAACATCAAGCACTTTGTGATAGCCATTCAGCTGATGGAATACCATTGATCACCTGGCCTTAGGTTGGCCCGACTCTTGGCTTCTTAGAATAAGGGAGAAAATAAGCCCAACAGGCTCAGTTGACTCAAAGTTGCACTACTGTAGAGTTAAAGTAAATACAGTTCCCTCAGGTCCCCGGATCGCGAGTTATCTTCTGGGGGGTGAAAAAATCAATAACCCGCTGACGTGAGCAGCCCGTTGAATTTCCTGACTCCTGCGCGTCCCGGTCCTTGTACTAAAGCTGGGCGATGCGGCTTATCTATTACAACCATGGCCCCTTTGTGGGAGCATCAATTCTGCAGCTAGCATCTGTAAAAATGTAAAACCAAAATCACTCTGCAAACGGACTGGACTCTATCTGATTTATACTTCACATAAATAAACAAACAAACAAACAAAAAGCATTTCAAGGGAAATGTGTGTCTTACGAAAGGCTTCCAAATCACTTGTCTCAGAGGCAAACATATCAGCCAAATACAGCCAGTCAATTATCTGGTGGTGTTCGGGGTGGGAGGGCGCTAATAATATTCCACTACCCCAAACTGCCAAAACACTTCGCAGATCCATTTTCAGCCCCTCTGCTTTTCTAGGAACATTTGCTGGGTGTTCGTCTGACTCATTCTCACAACTCCGAATGTTGATATAAAGTCAGCTTGTGAAATTCTGTGACTCTTCTTTTTCTCTTTTTAGAAACCCAGGAGGCTACACTTCTTCCCCCAAACTGAAGCAAAGCATAAACTCCCCTCTGTCCTAGAATCTGAAACTCTCCACTAGACAGTTCATACAGTCTAAGCTAAATCCTCCCAATCCCTCTTTACTCCACGTTTTGATTTTCGTGTTTTAAAAGTACATCCATCCTGTAACTCCTCTGTGGAGCAAAGAGCAGGAGATGAAGGTTAATGCCTCTCCTCTGACCTGAGCCTCTGGGGTGGAAATGGAATTCCAAGACCACCCTACACAGGAGCTGATTTCCTGCAATCGCCTTTAGCAGGCACTCACGAGAGCTGAGCCCTTCCTCTCAAATTGTGCTGCCAATGAGTACTCACTCAACCATTAACATCGAGAACCTAGAAACCAGTGACTGAGGTTTACCTTTCTATTCCATTTTGTGTTGTTTCTTCAAACGGAACTGGTAGCATAAAACAACTGGGTACTTGCCTGTGGCCATATGAGTAGAGTCTCAATAATTACTCAGTCTCAATGGAGACATATTGGTTGTGCACCTGGTCTGTTAAGAGGATGACCCTTTGAAGCCAGGTTTGACCCAGATACTCTAGGACCTAGTCCCTCTGTGAAGTAACCAAAGATACCCGTGGAACCTGCTGTCAGGGCTGGCTGATTGGAAATTTAACTTACACATGTGTGTCTTTGTTCACATTAACTTTGTTCACATTAACCTTAACCAAGCCATTAACTCTTTAGAAAGAAGCACACTTCCCACCCGTGAGGTCCCCCTCACAGCCAGTATATACCATCTGTATTTGGGTTTGTTGCCTATGGCTTTGGACGTGATGAACTCAAGCCCTTTCCATGACCATCCTTTCTTACTCCCCAATTCCACCTGTGACATCCAGCTCCTATAGATCAAGGTATACATCTTTGATTTATATTGTCTCCCCAAATGTCCCCCAAATGTACTGCGAACTACCCACACAGCACTGAGAGCCTTATAGAGAATCTGTGTCAGTAGCTCCAATGCAGAGCCAAGCCCTCTTCAGGTGGGCAGAAGGACCCCATACTAAGGTAGAGAGTAAGGACCTCATTCCTCTACCCGTTCATGTCCTTATATCGATCACCAGAAAGCTGTGTGTGTGAGGATGCGTATGTGTGCAAAGTGCTGAGTGCATAGGAGTCAGATGTGTTAATAACCTGATCCAAGTTAGCAAGGGCTGTTGGAAAACAGGAGCCAAGAAAAGCAGACATGTGGCAAATGGTCCATCTGCCGAGGCCTAGAATCCAAGTATCACAGACCTAATACCAGGAACGCAGATGTAACTGCTGACAGGGTTCCTGCCAAAATGCTTCAAAACTTTTTGCTGTGCATCTGACACCTATTTGAAAGTTTCTCTCTCTTACCCATCAAGATGTCAGGTTTCTCTGACCCTGTGTGAAGAGGGTGAATAAAAATAAAAGCTTAGCTGTGCTTTCCAGACTCAGTTAGCCTGTTCTAGGTCAATCGCGGAAGAGTGTTTCTGTGCTTCTTTCTCCATGTGATCAGACATCCCTGGGTCCCCCCAGCTGATCTGAATGCTTCGCCAAAGAGCCCTGTGGCTATTTGCAGAAGTTCCTAGCTTTCCTTCTCCCCCTATTCTTCTACCTCTGTTATTTTATTCTCCCCAAGAGTAAATTTCAGTTCTTCTCTATGCAACAACCCCATCCTTGCTTTTCTTACCTGCCTCTCACATACACTGTTGGAATTCTGTGTCACTGAAGTCCAAGAACTGAGCCTCAGAGAGATTCAGTAATTTGCTTCTCAAGGTAGAATTCCTTATAGAGAATGGTAGATGAGGAGAAGCTGGGCATGACAAATTGTGTTTCCTAAGAGTTTAGGGCTGTGGGGAGAAATGCGATTCTCACATTAATACTCTTTGTCTCCACTACACAAGGACCAACGTTGAGTTTTAAAAGGTGTTTTAATCACATAGCTCTCTCTCCCTACAGATTTTAAACCAATAGAGAAATAGTATTATAATTTCAAGGAGATCCAAATACAATATAAAAGTATCTGCTGGTGAACGTGGGCTGCAGAACCTCAGACCCGTGGTCAGAATCAGGCTTCTGGCTGCTTGCTGTCACACTTAGTCCCGAGGGCTCGGATGAGGGAGATGGGGTCCAGAGAGCAGACCGTGCCCTGCTGGCCTCCTGGAGGGCCTGGTCTGCCACACCTCCAACTGAGCCTGGAGGAACCAAGATCCCAACAGTCTAGATCTTCCTCCAGGGGAGCAGGAGCAGAAGGAAAGGTGACCCTTCGTGGTGAGAAGGCCTGGGGTGGGGGGAGGAGTTGACCACGCTAGTTCCCTGCTCTTCATCTGGTCTCTGCAGTCAGTAAGCCATCCTACTCCCATTATCCATCACAAAGAAAAGGGTGCAAACGCCCTTCCCGATACTGAAAAAGCGCAAAAAACTCACTTCCTGCTAAGCCAATACAAAGATATAAAAATTGGGAGAAAATCATAAACCACAATTAATAAGCTATAGAACTCACAAAAAGCTCATTACAGACACTTATCTTTTAAAAGATTTCATTCTTTTCTCACTCAAAATATTTGTGTGTCTTTTCACACAATGTAGTGGAAAGAAAAATAAAGTAGGAAAGAGTCTGAAAATGGGGTTCTAATTCTGACTGGCACCAATGATCGGTTTGTCCCCAGAATTCTGTCTCTCACATGGCCAAGTAGCCCTACAACCAGCTGGACTCACCCCTGAGAGCCCACCTGCGTCCAGTGCCCAAGCTCTCACGTGTCAGAACAAGAGGGCACCTCCTTCATAAAAGCTCTAATCTGGGGGCCTACAGCAATACAGAAGCTGAGTAACGTGGAAGAACTAGGACTAGCCGCTCCACCACTAACTGCCTGTGTTCAATTCTTGGCCCCATCACTGAACAGCTGAGCAACCTCTAGCGACTTAACCTCTCAATTTCTTTATGTGGAAAATAGGGGATGTTAACAGTGTCAACCTTATAGTGTTGTTCTGGGGTTAAATGAGTTAGTGTATGTAAAAAACTTGGAACAGTATCTGGCACATAGAAGTGACATGAAGTGCTTGCCAACATTATTATGGTTAATAAATGCTAGTACAGAAACAAACAGAACAGTATAACCTCATCACATTTTAAGGACCTTTCTAATAACATGGAAGTGCTTATGCTTAACTGTCACATTCAAAAGTTAGAATAAAAAACTGTGTGTACCACTTTGAACCATGTTTAAAAAGTACAAAAACTACATAGAATTACGACAAAATGCTCTTTGGTGATCTCTGATCGATTATAAAAGGTTTTAAGTTTCCTATGTCTCCATGCATGGATTTCTTACACTAGCATGCGTTCCTTTTAAAGAAAAATGTTTATTTTGGTTCTTAAAATAATTCTGGTGTCTGGGGCAGATGTTCCAGGCAAACACCTCTAACAAAATGTTGCTCTTCCAGTCTAAGTATACCACATGTTATACAGACATTAAATTCTATTTTTGATGGAAGAAAAACATTCCTTTGTCAGCAATAAATTACTCCATTCCTGCCCCGCCCCGCACACGTTGCAAGGGCTTCTCTCCTTGGTAGGTGTTTCTCCTGGGGCTGCATTCCACAACTCCGTGGCAGGTATCAAGTTCTGCTCTTTTTCTGAGAGTCCATCCATCCCAATGACAGCTGTTGCTTGAAGCAAGAAGCTTCGCCAACCGCACCTGCCCCCGTGACCTAATCCAGCGCATCATATTTACCACAGTACTAAGTATGTGATGACAGAATATGCTAAAGGCCGAAAATGACAGCTGAGCCCACTCATCAGTTGCCGCTCCGTTCTCCCCTCACGGTAGAAGTCTGTTTGGAATAAAAAACCTGCATAGTTCTAGCCCCATGTGTAGGCCTCGGCCTCCAGATTTGTGACTTTCTAGAACATTCCTGGGATGGAAGCTCCCACCTTGACTCTCATTTTTGAGGTTCACTGCCAATGTCAGCGGGCTGGAATTTTTTCCAGTCTTTAGGAGCTTAGACTTCTGGAAGAGTTTATATGCAAAGGGTATCGTAGGACTCGGCCTATTCACTTCAGCATCCAACACAGGGGAAAAGCAACCCCCTGGACAAGTGTCCCCTAGGTGACGGCACCGTCATGAACTCACATGCACTGTGGCTCAGAGCCTAGAGCCAGAGATAGACTCAGCTTCAGGCCACCCCCACACAGGTTCTGCCTTCTCTCGCCTTTCTTGTCCCCCCATTGCTTACACCTTTTTATTCCCCCGGGACTCATCAAAGTCACAGATCTTACAGCTGGAAAAGAGTTGAGCGCCGTTCAACACTGCTAGTTACAGATAGTGGTAGAAGTAATAATAACAGCCACACGCACAGACAGCATTCCCTATGGGCCAGACACTATTGCAAGGTTTTAAATATACTGTGAAAGAACAAAACTCAACCAAGTAAATTTGAAGATCTAATTGGCTTTAGTAAATGATTCGTGAATCTGGCGGTATTCCGTTTAACAACCAGACAAGATGAGTTGTACAAAATGGAAAATCTTTCTAGGGAGAAAGAGGGTAGAAGTAAGAGTGGATTATTTCAGTCAGGGACACTTTTTCTTGAGGGAAGGCAGGGGGTCTTATCGAGCAGATTATCTCACTAGTATTGATCAGGAAATTCCAGATTGATTGCTGTAAAAGTCCACTCCTGACAGAGTTTGAAACTGCAATTAGGTTAGTTATTAAGTTTTGGCTTGGTGACATGGTTTCACAAAAGGGACCCTACTTTTTAGGCTGTTGTTTTTTTTAAAAAAAAATAGTACTTATTTAATTTGCACCATAACCCTGTAAAGTAGACACTGTTATTATCCCCATTTCCTGGGTGAGGAAACTAAGGCCCAGAGAGGTTAAATAACTTCCCCAAGTTCACTCAGAGTGAGAACTCAAGCCTGCCCAGGGGAGGCCGAGTCTCTTGGTTCTCCACTGCTCAGTGTGCTTTCTGAATACCAGGCAGTTGCCTGAAACTCAAAAGGTACTGTCAGCAGCCATCACCCTCAGAATCTTCTTCCTGAGTCTGGTAGGTCAGACAGAAATGAAACAAAATAATCTCAGAAATGCAAGGAAAAAAAAGGCCCATTGGACTTCATCTCATAAACATTGTCTGACCACCTGCCCTGTGTGCGAGGTGCTGGGTGAATAAGCAGAGGGGCAGCATTTTCGTGCAGTTTAAACACAATAGGGAAAGATGGAAAAATGAACATTGATAAAAGCCGGAGAAAGGCTTTTTTTGAAGTGGGACAATACAACCATAAACGGCAAGGATGAGACAAAGACTTGCGACCCTCCCACCAAGCTCTCTTTCACCAACACCACCCCTCAAGGTTAAGCCCCTCAGGTGAGGCCATAATTACCAAATACAACATTTGAAACCCTCTTTGTCCTCAAAGCAAATTCACTACCCACTGCGCACACCCCCTCCCCCTACTCTATCCATTCCCTGGACTCATCTCCCAGCTAAGCCTCTCCCCATGGGTGCCATTTGCTGGGTGATTGATGAGGATTTCTGAGTAATGCCAGCCTCTCCTCCAGGCCCGGCCTGGCTGCTTCGCCATTCCAGAACAAACGCACGTTTGATCTATGAGGCTACTTTCTTACCATGAAAGGATGTGTCTCCCAAGTGACCTCTTCCTTGGTAGTTGGAGAGAAAGTGTGATAAAAAGCAAAAGCCGTGTCCTTTGAAGATAACTCATACATTGGCCAATAGACGCGATAAAGAAGCTAGAAACCCAGCACAGGCTACAAACAGCTCCACATTAGAGGCATCTGTGTTTAATAAAACTAATAAATCAAATGCTGTTCGGTGGCGCCTCCTGGCTATGTTTTAGGCCTGTAATTGGTGCACATGGATAATATAAGAAGAAAAGGCACTGAGTCAGCAGAGAGACTGTTTACCCCTAATACGCCCCTCAAGTATTTCTAGGATTCTCTCCATGATCTGTTTAGGGGAGGTTATCAGAAGGAGAATCTCTTTCTCGGAAAAGTGCCAGGCTACCAATCTATGTCCACAAATGGGGAGCATGCCCTCGCTCTGGGGATCTGCCAGGACAATGAAAAAGCCAGAGAGGAAAGTTGGAGAGAGGTAGGAAGGGGAGAAATTGTAAATGTGTTGATTTGTCGTGCATCTCACATACACACTTTATATGTATTTCATGCGTTAATCCTCATAACAACCCTGGGAGGTATGTGGCATTTTCCCCTTGTTATAGGTGAGAAAAATATATGTCAAATAAATGACTTGTCCAGTGGCAGAACTGGTTAACTCCCAGACCAGAGACAGAAGCTGAAGAAGCTTAGTGTAGTCAGCCTTTAGAAGGTGGACTAAGAGAACAGCTCTTGTTCTTCCTTAAAGAACAAGAACCCATTTATTTGCATTAGGTCAGAAAACAAAAAACAAAGGATGTAGATTTGGGTACAGGAGGAATGGAGAGTAGTTCCGAAGGTTTTGGGACCTGGGAGGAAATGGTAGAAATCCCTTGTGGAAAACCTACATGTACCAGATAGCCTGGGGCAGTAAAGCTGCAGAAAGGACATTTCACAGGTCCATGTCCAGGCATTGGCATTTACCAGCAGCGTGACTCTCCGTAAGTAACCACCTGTCTGACCTTCACTTGGCTTTGTAAAATGGAGATAGTAATAACTAATATGAAATATTTGGGGAAAGCATGAAATGAAATGACATATATAAGACACTTGGTAAACACTAAAGTGCTATCAAGCATAAGGATTGCTATGCCTCCACCTTTCTGGGACGTTTAATACATAATACAGCCCGGAGACAAGGGAATGGACTAAGTGATTTACTGGGTCTCCCTTTTACCACCAGAAGTAGATTATTCAAAGCTTGGGAGTGAAGTGAAGCTGCTACTAGAGATTATTAGCTTTATAGTTTTCAGAAAACCTCAGCTTAAAATAGAGATAGCTTATTCCTCCCCGGCCCCAGTGAAAGGTTTCAATGACATATTCAGAGCTATGAAACAGGTGAAGGGTCAGCCTTCTTCTGCCAGGAAGGAAGACAATTTGGATGAGGAATTAGAGTTATAATACCAAAGGGAGTTCATGATTTGGGACTAGAAGAAATTGGCCTTTTACCTCAGAGACCATTTAATGCCATGAGATTCCTGGCCACCTTTAGCAGCCAAGTTAAAGAAAAAAGAAAAGAAGAGAAAAGAAAGGAAAGGAAAAGAAGAGAAAAGAAAGGAAAGGAAAAGAAAAGAGAAAAAAAAGCCTCTAGTCTTAATTATTATAACAGATTGGCTAGTCAGGGACAGATAGCTTGAGGTCTAGTCCCTACTGTTCTGTAACTTACCAGACACACACTAAGTTTATCACTTGGTCAGTATTGTCAATAGTTATCTCCTTTTATTAAATGAGATGGTATCAATCTTTAACGATCAATCATATACAATGCCAAGTTTATTCCTTGTGTGAAGTCTATAGAAAGGACTGTGCACGCTGGTAGGGAAGCATAAACTAAAAAAATTTAAGAACAATACAAATGTATAAGAATATGGAAATAGAAACTGTAGATATACTTAGCAGGATAATTATAATGACAAAGCAGTCTGAATCTTACCTGGCATTTGTTTTAACACCAAGATCCAGTTACTTCATAACTGCATCTTTATTCTCTCAATTCTCCCATCAAAGAGCCTTCTGATTTTTTAAGAGTGTAATAGCATTTGGGCTTTTATAGGGGTATAATTTTGATAAACTTACCTACACAAGTCACCAAAAATCCTTTATATGAGTAGTTAAATCATCAGAAGTGACTGCATTTTCACCTTGGAGAGTAAAAGCTAAGTTAGCATCATCCTGGTGCAGGAAAGACATTCTTGGATGAGAGACTTTAGCTCAAACCACACAGAGTCGCTACCAAAAGGTTTTGTTCTTACACAACTTCTGGGCATTTGTAGAGCCTGAAAAATTGGAAGTAGCAGACAAACTCGGCCATCCTCTCTAGTACGGACTAGCATTACCCAAGACTTACCAGTGCAAAGCACCGTGCTCCCCACCAGGTGGCAAATGTCTACTTCACCCCACACTTTCCCTCAGGGAGCTCACCGTCAAGATGAGATGACAGGGCTATGTTTCCAGTCACAAGGGGCAACCCAAGTTCATCTGACCTCATTGACACAGAAGGAGGAAGTTAAAAAGACTGGGAAGAGGGGAAAATCACTGCAATGTGCAGATGACTAAGATGCTGTGAAGAGGTCTGGTGGGAATGTTATGAGCCTAAGGTATCTGCTCAGGACTCCATTAGCTATGGGCAGGTGGACTGCTGGTAGAACATTGTTCTAAAGGCAATTACATCTCAGTGTTCTAAGAAATTCCCCATGTGCCTCTTGGACACCCGACCTCAGTTTCGGCAACTGGAAATTTCGATGCCTACAAACATATTGTTTGGTACAGTACTGGATTATAGTACTTGAACTTAACTGTCAAAATGTAATATTGCAGTCTCTCCCATTGGGAATTTACTTCTACTTTTTAAAGACTGTTTCCATCTGGGAGCTGTTTCTGTGATCAAAAAGAAATTATGAACCTCAACTGACACCTGAAGTCACTGAGACCCAAAAGAGTTGTTTCAAATCACACAAAAGTCCTGAGAACAAGTGGTCTAGGACTCAGGGCCTCCCACCCACCCCCATCCGGGTAGAGAGACAAATGTGTCCACGGCAGTTATCTGACATCAAGGCAGGGAGCCGGAGACTAATGGTTGTTTGCCAAGTGTCCACAGACCCTTGGAGAAAAAGGCCTTGTAAACATGCAACTTATTAAGCTGAATAGTACAGAGGACATTCCTTGAGGATGGCATTTCAGTCAGAAGCTCCCTTCAGCAGCTCCCCAGACAGTAGGTGGCTCTGTAAAGCCAGTTTTTCCTGCGGCGCAGAAGTCATAACCACGGTTGGCCATGCATCTCTTCCTCAGAACAGAGACCTAAACACAATGAGAAATTGCTTTCAAATCACAGGGAGTTGGGTTGTGGATGGAACATTTACCTTATACTTGGTCCATTGACAGAAGCAAGCTTGAACTCCAACTAAAGCTGGTTATTCTTGGCAAGGAAGATGGCATGGAAGGAATTGATGCTGACTTCCAGGAGTGATGGGGACAAGGGCACAAGCCATGTTTGTTGAATGTCTGCAGTGTGCCAAGCCATTTTGCATATAGCCTAGCACTCAATACTCACCACACCCTTTAAAGTAAAGAGAGTTGTAGCCTTCTAACATGTGAGAAGGCTTTGCAGAGATTAACAAAGGTGCTCCAGGTCACATGGGTGGTGAGTGGCCGACTCCCAACTGGCACCCAGTTATGTCTCAAAAAGCCCCTGCTTTTTAGTGTTCTCAATTCTAAGTCAAGCCAAAGTCTAAGTCAAATGAGGCTGAGAAAGAATAGGGTCAAGTCTTAGAGAGAAATCTGCCTCTGTCCATATTTCTCCACAGAAAGACTGGCTACTTAATGTTTTGGGCCCATTGCAAAGTGAAATACAGGGACCCATGTTCAAAACTTATTAAGAATTTTGAGACAGTGACAGCAGAGAATTAAACCAAAATAGAGACCTTCTCAGCACTAGGCCCTGTTCAGCTGTACAGGTTGTATGTCCATGAAGCTGACCCTGCTCCAGTGACTCCAAAACAAAGGTGACAAGGCAAGAGTCTTGGAGTAAGGGGCAAATCTGGAGATAAAGTCCAGTGGTAGGAAAAGGACCACATGGTCCTCAGAAGACTTACATCCCATCAAGGGCCCACTCATCTGTCTCTCTCTCTGTCTCTCTCTCTCTCTCTCTCTCACACACACACACACACACACACACAGCCTGGGGAACTCACAGATCAAGACTGATAGAAGTTACATGGCAAGGCCCTGAGGGCAATTGGAACCCTTTTTCTCATCTCAGGAAGATTCAAAATAGCATCCTGGTGACACAGTGAATGAGAGAACATCACTCCTACAACAGCTGTCACTTGTATCTGCAACCAGGTGAATTATAGAGATTAGCCACGTCCAAGAATTACTGCACTTTTTGAATGGTTCTGTGCATGCCCCTTCTTAAGGTGGAATTGCTCAGGTTCACTTGCAGACTCCGGAGAAAGCTTGAGAAGGTCCGTGCTGCCACCCAGTGTTCAGAGAGCAGGCCCAAGAGGCGCTGATGAAGAAGGGTGGGTGAACATCTCGGGTTCTGCAGGGGTGGGAGCCACCCCGAAGCTACAGAAAAGGATGCTGCGAAGTGTTTGCAGGTCCCTGGCAAGCTTATTTTAGAGATCACATCCTACATCACCTCAAAGATGTTAAAATGTGCCCACATCCCACACTATTTATTTCATCAACCTGTAATTATCTAAGACAAATTCAGTTGTTTTTGAGTGGGTGGACATATTACATTTTATAGAAATTTAGTTAAACATTTGTTTTGATTTTGCAATTTTCTTTTTAAATTATGGATCAAGTGTGGGAGCTTTTGGGGAGAAGGGGGAGCTCTTAAGAATTACTCTAAATTAGAAATATTTGTAATGCTTCTAGGCCCTGGACTCATTGCCTTTAGCACCTGCTACTGTGGACAGGCATGAAAACAGAGGAGCAGCAAAGAAGAGAAAACACAGGAATATTGGACCCGGTCACCTCTGACAGCCTGTGCACTACAAGTATTAGTCCTTTTGTTATTTCCATGTAAAGCCATGTAAAATCTTGGTCTGCTGAATTTATCCAGAAAAATCATAGGCACGTCGTGGCCAGGATCTACCACACATTAGTACTCAGATTTCGTTGTTTAAGTAACAAAAAGAAAAAGCTCTTGGTCAGGTGTGCTGCCCGTTGCAATTCCCAAATAAAGCCCGTGCCTTCCCACAGCGATGGGTTTAACAGGCAAGCAGCCAAACGGAATACCATGCTCCGGAGTCTCTGAATCCCTCCGGAGGATGAAGAGACTTTCAATGGCTTGAGATATATGATAAAGCCCCTCACAGAGCTCCTGCAACAGAGACACAATATGCAAATATCAACCCCCTGCTTCTCCCACTGGACTGTGTCTCTGGTTGGCAGGGTCAGCAAACTCCTTGGTGCTGAAGCACAGGGGTGAAACCAGGGAAGGCAGTCTGCACATCATTATACCCTTTCCCCAACTTCAGCTATGGCCTGAGGAGGATTATCCCCAAACTGAAAGCTCTTCTGCACCGCATCGTATCACCCCTTCACCTAGCTGGGCCAGACTGTGGGCAGTGGTTTTACAGAGTACACCCGTTTCCTAGGGCTGCTGTAACAGATGACCAGGAACGGAGTGGTCATCTTCAAACAACGCAAATGCATTTGCTCACAGCGCTGGAGGTCAGAAGTCTCACCGGACTAATAAAAGTAGTGTCAGTGGGGCCATGTTCCTTCCAGAAGCTCTAAGGGAGAATTTGTTTCCTTGTTGTCCCCAGTTTCTGGAAGCCTCCTGCACCCCTTGGCTCATGGCCTCTTCCCCGTCTTCAAAACCAACCACAGAGCACCTTCCGATCTTTGTGACTCTCACCATCCCTGCTTCTGTCTAACAGGAACCGTACGATTACACTGGGTCCACCCGGATAATCCAAGACAATCTTTCTGTCTCAGGATCCTTAACTTAGCCACACTCTGCCACGTAACGCCTCACGTGTACAGGTTTTGGGAATTAGGACATGAACATTTTGAGGAGGGGCAGAGGGGGCTTTATTTTGCCTCCCACAGGTGTCATTTCTTTTAACACAAATCATCTCTGTTCATTATAGAAAAAAATAAAATTACAGAAACGTTTAACATTAGAAAATGGAGAACACAACCACTTTTAAAATATGTCCATTTTGTTCTCTGAAGAAAACCTACTAAATAACCTCCAGTGCATTTTTCTCACACCCCCTGCAATGCGGCCATCCTGCCCCGTCACCAGCTGCAACTCTAATCGCCAGCTCTTGCACAACAGTCCAGTGTTCTGTTACGATACTGTCCTATTATTTTTGAACACGTAGGTTGTTTGCAGTCTTCTGTACATACCAATAATTATATCGTAACCTTTTTTGTTAATGCATAGTTGTATACTTGCCTGATACTTTCTAAGGGTAAGTCCCGGCAATGTAATGGCTACGGCTGCTTTTAAGGTTTGAAATGCATTCGGTGAAAGTGCCCTGCAGGAAGTCAGTGCCGAGTCAAACTCCCCTGCAGAGCAGATCTTTACCCTCCTGCCCCAAACCCTGGCCAGCATCGGACTTTTAGCAGTTGATAGACTGATTGAAATCTCATAATTCGTTCAATTCATAGTCCTTTCACAAGTAAGATTAAACTTTTTATATATTTATTTTCTATAATACTTACAGTTCTTTTGTTATATCCTTTTTCTATGTTAAAGTGCCTGTACCTTTTTTAATAAGTGTACATCAATCTTTTGTTAACCTATGTCATAGTTGCCACAAATAATTTTCTCAGTTTGCTATTTTTTAATTCAGTTTTTATTATACAGAGGTTTTATTTTTGTAGTTATGTCTATCCGTGTTTTTATTTATTTAAGATTTGATTTGATTTGATTTTTAGACAGGGGAAGGGAGGGAGAAAGAGAGGGAGAGAAACATCAGTGTGTGGTTGCCTCTTGCACATCTCCTCCTGGGGACCTGGCCCACAACCTATGCATGTGCCCTGACTGGGAATGGAACTGGCGACCCTTTGGTCCGCAGGCCAGCACTCAACCCACTGAGCCACACCAGCCAGGGCCTGTCAGTGTTTTTATTCATAGTGTCTGCCTTTGGTCTCATGTTTAGTATCATGGTATTGTGGTATCACAGGCCTCACCCACCCTAATATATAAATATTTTCTGGTGGGGTTATCAATCCATCATGATTGTTTTGCCTAAAATGTTAGTGGCATTAGCTAAAAGAATTCTGTTAGGCAGCCACTTGAAACACAAAGATGCTGCTCCCTGTGGGGTTGACACTAGGCTCTAAATAACGGGCATGTCGTGTGGCTGTGTCCAAAGGCTTGGCAGCAGTGTCTCTAATTGGGGTTACACTTGAGCTCTTAATTCATTGTGATTTTCAAGCCAAGCGAAGAGTTTTCAGAGGGAGGCCCTTCCTACCACCTCTTTCTACTCAGTTGACATAATTATGACCCAGCCCTTGCTTGTCATAATGGAGCAATTTAATTTAATTTTCCTTGTCACTTACTTCCCGTGCTCTTTGGAATGCTAAGGTGTGGGCAGAAATTTCATGAGATGGGGTCCAAGATTGTGGAGCTCTTGGCTCTGGCTGTGTTGCTCTAGGCTACAGCCAAGGGGAATCAGAGTGAAGGGCTTCAGAAAGTAGATCTTAAAGAATTACCCCAGAAGACCCATGAACTACTCGCTCACCTCTCAGGGAAAATTTCTTGGTTCTGACCTTACCAGGAGGGATAGCTGAGGACCCATTCAGCCAGTGTTTCCTGCTGAGTTTGTATGCGTGTGGGAGCAGGAAACCTAACCTGGCATGGAGGGGACTCTACTTACCAGCCAAACAGGTTTCACTGTACTTTGCAAACTTAAAGATTCAGATGAAAGCACTTCTATTTTCCTGAAAATCTGAGTAACCAGTACTTGCCACTGAATGGAGAGAGTAACTACATGCAAAACAGCCTTCCCCTCTCCCTACATCTACAAAAGCCTGTGGGAGTAAAGAATCCACTGAGGACAAAGGCCCATTGCTAACTATCTTCCTCATTAAAGGAGAAAAGCAGACCACACCTGTTTTTTAGTTCATTTACCCAACAAGCAGTGATTGAGGACCTACTTTCACACCTCTCTTTATGCTGTTCCCTCTGCCCAGCGTGCTTTCCCCTGCACCCACCTAGTGAAGTCATAATTACCCAACTCAATATCTGCCTCTAATTTAAAGCCTTCATCAACATATTTCAAACCCTTCTGTCCTTCCTTCTTCTTCCTCCCTTCAACTCCACTGACCCAGCAGTACTGTATAGTGGCTTTGGAACCAAATGGACTTGGGTTTAAACTGATTCTTCCACCTAATCTCTTGGTCCATTGGAACCTTTGGAATATTGACTTAACAGTTTTGAGCCTCAGCATCTTCATCTCTAAGATGGAAGTATACTAACCTTCATAAGGATTTTGCTTTGCAGATTATAAAAGATCACCCATGAGATGAATATGAGCAGATATATGGCCTCTAGGTGGTGATACCAATTGGTTAAAACCATAACACAAGACAATATCACTATCATAAAAGAAATACAGAATGCTTCAGCAGTACAGAGAAAAATGAGGTCTTGTCAACGTGGAATGATCAGAAAAAGTGACTGGAAGGGGCATCGAGCTTCTTGAAGAAGGGGTAAAAGTCTACCAAGTAATGCTGGTGGGAAGAACAGGACCGGCTGAGCAAACTCTGTGAGCCAATGATAAAGGAGGGAAAGGCAGGCTATGAGAAGAAAAAATAGCAGGTTCCACCAGGGCCATCTAAAAAAATGTGCTTTTTATATTTTATTTTAGATTGGTTTTTAGTTTTTAGTTTTTAGTTTTATTTATTGATTTTAGAAAGAGGAAGGAGAACAAAAGAGAGAAAGAGAGAGAGCATCAATTTGTGCTCTGCTTTTATGCATTCACTGGTTGATTCTTATATGTGCCCTGACTGAAGATCGAACCCACAACCTTGGCCTATTGGGAGAATGATCTAACAAACTGGGCTATTTCTTTAGTTTTAAAGCTTCAGAAATGAAGTTTTGTGAGCATGAACTGATATCATTAGAATTATCTTTAGAAAAATCAGCTTGGTAACTGTGTACAGTACAGTTTAGAAGGGATTCATCAGCCAGTTGAGAACATAATGCAATAATCTGTATTAAAGAGAATGGCCTTAATTCTGGAGCCAATAAAACGGATCTAAATTGCAATTTGATTGGATATGAGAAAGGGAATGGTTATATCAAAGAGGACTTAGTCTCAGTGACTTGGAGTATGGTGGACCCATTAAGGGAAACAGAAACCCTCAGAGGAACACTTTTTGACATGCTGGGCTGGAGAGTCTAGGAAGAACCACCCAGTAGGAGTTCGAAGCAGAAGAATGGAGGTTAAGAAAATGATTGGCACCAAAGAGAAAGCATTAGGGTTTATCCACATCAATGACATAATAAAAATTGTATGAATGGATGAGATGCCCAAAGATAGAGTGTAGGAATAATAGAGCACCAAGAACAGAACCATAAACGATGTCTACAATTTAGGGAATAGAAACAGGAAGTAAGACCAGGATAAAGCAACATCACATCTGCATATGATATTTTCCCTTAATCTGAAATGTTCTCTGAGATTCCTCTCATTTAAGTTACAATCATTTTTCAAGGTTCTTACACAAAACAATTGTTATTAGCTTGAATTTATTAAACACATACTGGTTGCCAGTCACTGTGCTAAGTACTTTATATGTATTATCTCTTTCCCATAACCTTAAACTGTAAGTACATTAATTATACCCATTTCACAGATGAGGGATTAAGATTCAGTGAGCTTCAGTAATTTGCTGAGGTTTAGTAACAGTTAATAAACAAACCCAGTTTGCCTAGCTCCAAAACTCAAACTCTAACTTCTTTGTCGACCTGCCCCTAAAGAGTCTTCTGTATAGTTAGGATAAGATCCAAACATCTTCATTTTTTGAAGCTCTATGGGTGATCCTGGAAGCACCCAATCTAAGACCCCTGCTACATATTGTACTACAGTGATTAATAGAAAATCTGACGTCAGTGTTGAGAACACATGGACTAATTGCTTAACCTCTTGGGTCTTAGCACCTTTTCTTCAGTTCAGATGACTATTTACCTAGCAGGGTCAGTTAAAAGGGTAAGTGAGGAAAGCAAGGTGAAGTACCTATGTGCTGTAACTATTATTGCTGTTGTTGATAGGCACTCTCCCACCGTCCCTTGAGCTCCCCCTTCTCCCTGAACCAATTCCAAATTTCCCTCTGTTAAGTCCAAGCTCTCAGGTATCGCTCCCCTGTGGTGTTCACTGCCCATGCCCATGGAAGCATCTCTTTACAGGGGACTCGCTGGTGATGGAATGTCAAAGAAGTTTGAAAACATGAGAAGAGATAACCTGGTTAGATAAGCTATGCTGCTGATCCCTGAGATGGCCCGAGTTCTCATTCCTTCTTTCTGATCTGCGCTTCTAACAATGCCCATGTCATTATGTCTGTTCCCAGTGTGGGGTGGAGGGTGAGTAAGGGGCAGCATCAGCTCCAAGAGACTATGGCAGCTAAGCAGACATTTCCCCCTCACTAGCCAGCTCTTGCCCTTCCCCACTGGGAGCCGATGCAACTGGCTTGTTCATGTTTGGGGCCTAGTCCCAGGAAAGGCACTAAATTCCCTCGAGCACGCCCTCCATCAAGACCTTCTCTTGGATTTTACAGTCATCTGCCCCTGCCAAACCTCACTCCCAGCCCCATTTCCAGGAGTGGAAAGCATATGGACTGTTATTTTTTGCCAAAACTGATCAGGAAACAGAACTTAGTTCTCATAAAAGTTGCATAGTACTTGCTTCCCTTTTCTTACTGACAATAAAAATGAAGCTCGAGCTCAGGGAGCTATCTTTCTGGAAGGAAATATTTTTCATTCAGATCCAAATCCTTACTCTGTCGTTTCTCACCTGCTCAAACGCCCTGATCACGAGGGGAGGAAACCATAAATAACTGAAATTATAATTTTGTTAAGATTGTGTTTCAACTCAATACTATTCAGATCTTTTCATTGAAATCCATTGATAATTTTAGAACTTTCCTTACAGAGGTGGAAAAGAAGCCACAGTATTTTTTTTTTAATTTTAATTACTTACTGGGTAAAATCTGAAAGTATTTAATTATTAGATTTATGCCTCAAGATAAGTTCAATGGTAATTACAGGATGTCTTTTTTAAAATTCTAATTCCAAATAATTAAATCCCTAACACACTGGATCATTATAATTATAATTAGAATAAAGGTGTCTTATATTTGAAACCAAAGTTTGGCTTTTTGTTTAACCTCTTTGCACCTCATCAAAGGGGAATGCTTTGAAAAGATCTATTTCGAGCTCTCTAATCCTCCTTTAAAACAAAATAAAAAACATAATTGTCTGCAGGAATGCTTTTCCACTGCAGTATTGGCAGAGAGAAGGTGAGTCCCGAGCTTTCGGCTTGCTTGAGGTTCCAAGGCATGCTGACTTTTCTCTTGCCGTTTGTCATCCCTGGATGCAGAGAGAGCTCAGACACCAGGCAAAAAGATAAAATGGATGCCATGAAAATATCAAGGCAACCAAGGAAGAGGATCTGCGAAATAATCTATCTCCCCCACCCCCAATTTGTCAATCTGTTTGGGGGCAATTTCTCTGAGCTCCCCTTCAGTTCAAGATGAATGGATGAAGATGGGTTGGGGCCATATACAGACTAGAAAATCTAGAGCAAGGCTCATGAAATAAGACCTCTAACTAAGGCTCAGTGAGACTTCTAACTAAATGCATGGGTCCTGGCAACAACACTTAATTGAGAAAAAGTGTGCTATCCTTTCTCTGTTGATGAGGGTGTTGGAGACACTTGCTAAATCTGCTCAACCAGCAGATGAATTGAGTTTAGCATCCTGCGTTCTGCTCTGGCACTTGGGCAGTGGGAAGAGTGGTGGTTTGTGGTTTCAAGGAGGAGTTGCAGGGTGGGGGTTCAGGAAGGAGAGGAGACACATCTTTATAAAGTAAATAAACCATCCCCAGATGGCTTCCCTTGGCTAGGTGGCAGAGAGGAGAGCACTTGCTTATTGGAGAGTATTTGAAGGCTGGTATGGGGGGGGGGGTGAGCAAATGAAATGGGGGGAGCAAAAAAAAAAAACTACAAAGAGGAGGCCAGAGAGCAATCATAATACTTAGAAAAATGTCACATTAAAAGCTCCAGCTGCCAGCGGCTGGAGGGAAAAGAGTTCCAGACAATAGCTGAGGGAACAAGTCGAATCTTGTGTTCATTCCTGTGGTTAAAACAAGTCTGTACGACCACGAGGAAAATTCCATTCTCCTCAGACCTTAACTCCCTGCTTACCTGGGCTGTAGACATTTTTTGTTGAAAGGCCCCTTAAAGTTAGAAGTGGCCGTGCACGAAGGCCCAGCCTTTCTCCTACCCCAGCCTTTCTCTCTCATGTTTGTATCCTCACATCTCAAAAATTACCTCCTTTGAGGGGCCTGGTTACCATGTTGACTGAAGCATAAAGAATAAGGCAGGGTTCAGGAAAAGGACAAATCCCCTTGCCACCCTCCCCACCCCCCAACCACAAGCCACATTCTTTTTGCAAACCTTATAAGCCATGGATGTCAAATAAAATTATTCACTAATTCAATAAATGTGTATAGAATGCCTATTATGTTTCAGACTTTAGACTAGGCATTTAGCAGGGACCACCATGGTCAAGTTGCTGTTAAGAACTTCCAAGTCAGGAGACACAAGAAAAATGAGGGTTCACAAGCTGCTGATTGTGTGACGAACATAGTGAGCACTGTACATTGTGTATGTGGAACGTGGTCTTTTCCTTTTCTTCTTGGGGTTTTCATGAGTCCGGCTGACAAGGGGCCTGCCTGCTGGATTCAGTCCAGACAAGTGGCTCTCTTCCTCACCAATAACCCCAACCTCTGCTCCTTTCCATTCCCCCTGGACGAGGCTTAGGATACCTCACTCTGGGAACTTTCCTGTCAAAAGGGGGAGATTACCAATAACTGTCTTGGGTCCAGGACAAGATGGAAATCAAACTTTCTTCCTTGAATAGCCCCTTTGATTCCTAATTCAGGGAAGTGTGGTCATCATACTCAGGAGAGGGAGAATCTACTCAGACAGGCGTGGGTGGTGGAACACGCATCGCTCCCCACTGAGAAAACGTAACACCAATCATCAGATCCCGGAGGGTGGAGGAGGCCAGGCTGGTAGACTGTGTGTGACGCTTCACTGAGATTAGAACTTACTTATAGTCAACCTGAGAAAGATCTGTGACTTGATGTCTTCTGTGCTCACCTTTAAAAAACTTTCAGTAAACTCCCACATATCTTTAGTAATGTAGGGAGAGCTGTAGGAATTGATTGGTGCCCTCAGGGAGCTTACAGCAGTGGTGCACTTACAAATTTGAACAACCTGTTCTCTGGGTTGGGGAGGGATGTAAATACTACCACAATTGTTGATTATAAGGGGCCAACATGAGGAGTTGGGAGGAAACGAGCACAATCAACTCTTACTTGCTAACACAAACTGACCCCAGAACACCAATGGCTTATAGTCCAATTAACACAGGACACAGAGGCAGGCTCTCCTGACCAATTGACTGCTTGGCATCGGATGGAAAATCTTCAAGCAAAACCCAGACAGGGGACATATTTTAGGGGGAGCAAGAAAAATGGCTGTACAGCTAAGTAGAAACTGAGAACAGTATCTGTATTTTCCCTTCTGGTTTCTCGAAAGTACAGAGAGACATGGGAGGTCAGAGCCTGTGAAGACCTTGGGGCTAATCAAGACCAACATCCCATCCCACCCCACACAGAAGAGGAACTGGGGCGTGCAGGCAGGGAGCAATTTAGGCAGCCTCTGCTTCAAACGTACCACTTTCATTGATGGTTTCATTTTCCCTCTCATTAGACTGGAGTATTTCTAGTTTGAAATAAACTAGATTATGAAAAACAAAAACCAATCAGAATTCCCTGGGGCCCTGCAAACACCCACAGAGGACAACTGACTGGCTGTACTGCTGACAGCAAATGGATGAAGGTGCCACCAGCTTGAAACCCAGACTCTGTCTGCGTTTGTTATTCAATTATTTGCCCCGGACACAAGCTTTTTCCCAGAACAGAAACAAACCCACAAGTCTGCCCGGCTCTGGCTGCCTTAGCCTTTGAATTGTTGGTAAGGAATAAGCTCTCTCTAGGAAGAAAAAAAAAATTTCCATGTGAAAAACCAGCAGTAATTTTCTGGGCAGGAGAAGTGCTGCTGCATCTCTTGGGAAAATGTAATGGGACGGCAGGCTCTTTGGTGCCGAGGGAGCTCCAGCCCTCTCCTGTCTGTAATTCATGATCCCTGAGACAATTATGAGCAATGAAAAGGCATAAGTCAAAGGAATATCAAGTAAAGCCAGATTTAGGAAAATAACACATTACATTTAAATATCCATATATATTTAATCTGTGTTTAATAATGCAAGGAATACATTAGTCAAGGCTTAGGCAGATTCCAAATTGATGGTAGTTACTGAGCTGCCTGGCCCTCTGAAGTTTCCCAGCCTTGGCGCCCCGGGAATGAAAACTTGGGGAGGAATGAAGCCTGTCGTTGCAAACCTGGGGCACTGCCGAAATGCAGAGAGAGTGCAGAAATCACCACACAGTCAGACCGCAGGAGGGAAGAGAACTTGGGGTGAAAGAGAGACCCCGAGCTCGAGTCCCTACACTCAGTTACTCCATTTGCCACCTTCCACAAGCAGGAGGTAATATCGTGGAGGGCAGATGGGGCAGGATTGCTATTCCAGTGGTTATTTTATCTCAGATCTCCTCTCCTGCCCTTGGACTTTAATTCTAGACCACCAGGTGGGAAATGGCTGCCTGGGCCCCAGGGGAAAGTCAGGGGGTGGGCTCCAAGCCTCTTGCTGCTATCTGGAGGGGTGAACAAGGGGAGCGTACTCAAGGAGGAAGGAGGAATCGCAAGCATGCCCAACCTGTAGGGCAACCATTGTCCTCCAGGCGCTGGAAAGGGAATCAGTGGGGACACAGTGCAGTAAGTAAGTGGCAAGTGGCAACTAGGACCTGGAGAAGAGAAACAGGGTGAACCACTAAGAAGTAGAATAAATTCTCTTGCAGTCATTGACCATCACCCAATACAACAAGCATAAAGCCCCAAGTACTCTGAGCTTGACCTGACTTCCTTACTCCACTTTGGGTAACTCGTTCCTCACACACTAGAATCCCAAAACAGGCTCTAAGTCCCTCACATCCTCAATGAAGGCAGACTAAGGAACAAAGCCACAGCAGGAAATTATCTCAGAGACTACCAAACCCAATCTTCTGATTTTATAGCTGAGAAAACTGAGGCCCAGAGAGGCAATGCAGCGCATCCACGCTTGCCAAGTTAGTACATGAAAGCCCGTGTCCACATACACTGCCCCTCCTGTTAAGTCCTTAGTAAAGGTAGGCAAACATGCTTTAAATGCCAGGCACTGTGCTAAGAACTTGAATATCTTATCTCCCAAAGATTAAATACTAGCAAACCTCAGTAAAATGTTACAGTCAAAAAGAAAGCTTGGCTCTAATTCTGGTTTTGCTACTTTTCAACTAGGTTGGTCACTGCACTTCTCCAGGTGGCATTCTGCCCCTGTCATCAGTAAAACTTCCATGTGTCACCCACCAAATAATAGAATGAGTACTAGCCTAGTCCAAAGCACAGGGGAATAGAGGAGGGAGAGAAAACTTGGATCAGGGAAGTGAATGAATGGGCCACTCACAAATGCCTGGGGGGATCAAACTGTGATGAAGGTCCAGAAATGGCCCAGCCTACCTGTCCTCCTAATCCCACACAGGGCTCCTCCCTTGGAGGGAAAACCAAATTACATCCCAGTGTCTCTTTGAGTCAAACACAGCTTGAGGCTCATGCTCATTCTAGCAGTTGGCACTTGGAAAAAACATGAGCTGTGACTCACCCTTCATTTTAAGCCAAGTATTTTGAATTTGCTCAGGGCAGAAAAATGGTTGGGGGGTGAGATGGGATGGGAAAGGGAGGACCCACATAGATGATGGCTAAGAACTACCCAGCTCTGTTCCAAAAAGACAAGTACAGGGGAGACTCTCAGAGCATATGCTCCTTTTCATGTTGTTTCACTGCCAGGAGCCTCCTAAATCATTGTGAAATGGCGGCTTGCTGCCTGCCTCAATCATGTATGATGGGGCATTAATGAAAAATGGGAGGTTGTAGGACCAAAAGGCGGGAAAATCCAAAGGGAAGGTGATGGAGAGGCATAATTTAACACGTAAATGAAAGAAACTATTAAATCATAGTTAAATTATGCTGGTAGCAGAAAAAAAATTTTCCCACTGCAAAATGTTTTCAATAAAATATTGAAATTTTTCTCCTGGCTGACAGCAGCATCTCCCCATCATAGGGATAGAAGTCAGTCGCCTGTGGGTCCCATTAGATCGTGAGCTTAGGCAGGAGCCCTGAGGATGGAGAGCTTCAAGGTGCTTCTCAGTACATACTTGTCCTAGAATGGGTCCACATTCACCACGTGGCGCTACATCTGTGATCCAGCTATAGCTAGGAGCCAGTTCACTAACTCTATGCTTGTTTCTCCATTGACTCCCTTTGGAACATTTGGCGTTCCCACTTTAGTGGAGGGGAGATTGAGGTTCCTGAAGCCATTACTCAAAAATAAGTTACAACTGACTGTATGACTAGCTCTATACTCTCTCAAGTACCATCATATTTATTAACACTGCAACATTTACTATAATGCTGGCAGGTAAGAGGTGCACTCTTTCAGCAGGAAAGCCAAGTCTTGCTCACTTTTCTGTGCCCAGAACCCAGAAAACCGCACATTTACTAAATATTGAGTTGGATGAATGGATAGAGGCATGCATGCATGGAACAGTGGGTGAGTGAATGGATTCCCTTCTTACAGAAGAGAGGCTCAGAGAGGTTAAGTGACTTTCCCAAGACTGAACTAGATGGTGTGGGAGTTGTAACCAGCAGCCAGGCTTTCAGAATCCCAGTCCGGTGCTCCTTCAACACATGTTATGTCTCTTCAAGGGCATACAGTAAACTGGATGAGAGCCAGCATGAGGGACCTCTGTACATTCACACAAGCAAAAAACACATTTTTTTTCTCTGTTGGGATTGTGCCTTTGACTGTGGCATAGACTATTGTTGAGCATTTAAAGGATCCTGAGGATTTCTGTATCCAAAGTAAGTTTCTGGAATCCTCTGGCAGAAATCCACATAGAAGGCGGGACAGGACACTTCACAATAAGGCTCTCCCTACCCTTGTTTCCAGGGATATTTGCTACGGGTTTGGCAAGAAAACTTGCTGCCGTTCAATTTCTCAGACATGCTCGGGCCCTAAGCCCGAGTGGGAGAAACACATGTATCAACATGCCAGGGGAATAGAGTCACAGCAGAGTAGGTTTGTTTGGACAGGCAGGCTTAGCGGTCTGACAGGTGTGCAAGACTTCCAAGCAACCCTCCATTTTAAGAAGGAGTTACTTGGCAAACATATCAGGTAGCTAGAGGATGATTCTGTCCAGCATCCCTGCACAATCATGGATAGAGAGGTTAGTTGAGGTGTCTTTCAAAATAGCGAAGGAACACCTGAACCTCTCTCCAGACAGCCGTGGCTCAACCAAACTGTGCTTGCTTAGGAGACTCTTCAGACCAGGAGGGAAGACAAATTCACGTTAAAGTCCTGTCCTCACTAGCAAGAAATATGGTATGCCAGGAAGTGACCCTGCAGTGGTGTTATGTGTGTGTGTGTGTGTGTGTATACATACATACATGTACATATATATGTAGATTTTTATACAGGAGAAATGTATGGAGGAGATGGACAGAGGGTATTGTCAGTTTTAAAAATGGTTGCACCTATGCAATAGTATTTCTTGAATAGAAAAAGGAATAGTAATCTTGCTGGAGGAATATGAATGTGAAGACTGAATTAGTTGGGGTTCTCCAGAGAAATATAACCAATAGGATGTGTGTGTGTGTGTATAGATAGGGAGGGAGGGAGGGGGGTAGATAGACAGATATTTTAAAGAATTGACTCATACCATTGTAGAGACTGGAAAGTCCAAAATCTGCACAGTAGGCCCGCGGGTTGGAGACCCAGAGAAGAGATGATGTTGCTACTTGAGTCCAAAGGCAGTCTTCCACCACCTGGAGAATTCGCTCTTTCTCAGAAGAGGTCAGCCTTTCTCTTAAAGTATTCAACAGATTGGATGAGGACCTCCCACATTATGAATGGTAATTCACTTTATTCAAAGTCCACTGGTGTTGGAATGTTAAACTCATCTAAAAAACATCTTCATGGAAACGTCCAGAGGTGTTTGACCAAATACCTGGGCATCATGGCCTAGCCACGTTGACACGTAAAATTAACCCTCACAAAGACCTTCAGAGTGTTATCCAGCAATAGAGACATATTCTTTAGGGTTCCTCTTTTTGACAAAACAAACTGATTACTCAAACAAACACTTTGAAATATTCTGAAACATAAAAAATAAGTTCATCAGTGAAGGGGTCAGGCTCAGGGAACAGGTAATGGGTTTTCATTTCAGACTCAAAGGAAATTAAAATCGAAAGCAAGGGAGGAGGAGGAGACCTTCAGACTGGACAGCATGAGACAGACTGAAATGATAGGAAATGATTAGAGCCACAGGAGGTGGCTGGTAAAGAATGCTGACAGATGAAAAGTCAGCTACTGACTAAAACAGTAGACAAGTATTTCAAAGAAATTGAGGTTTTGCCCTCATTGCTCCCAAAGCAATCAAGGTAGCAGGGGAAGAGGTGTAGTGAATGAGTACCTATGTTGAGTATGGGAGTATATATCTATTTTTTAAATATTTGAGACATACTTAAATGCAAAAGAAAGGAATAAGGAGGAGAGGCCAAGAATATAAGTATTTAAGAAAGATTTATTATCTTAAAATGAAGAATAACAAATAAAACTGAGGAAATCTCTATGTCCACCTTGACACTCCATGACCAATGAAAGAGAGAAGGACCTAGGGGTGTTCTGAGGGTCACGGTGAAGATGCCTACCATCTTCCTTCTCTTCCAGTCATATTTCTGGGGAGACCCACCAGGGGTCACTCCTTCAGGCCATCACACTGGATGGGCTGGCACATGGAGCAGAGATCAGCCCATGGCATTTAGGAGCTCCAGGCCAGTAGGGTCACGAAGGACTCCTTCGGTGCATGTCCAAGTCCCAAACAGAGTCCAGAATGATTCCTCTAAAGTCCAGTCATGACCAAGCTTTGCGCAACTCAGAAGACTCCAGGGGCTTCCCTGGCCAAATAAATTCAGTGCTGGCCTCTCTGACCCTCACAACATGATCCTAATTTTTCCTTCTGATCTTATCTGCTGCCATCTATGCCCCTGCCTATGTCCAGCCCTCCATCCAAACCTTCCTTCCTACTTCTGGTTCCCTGAACCTTCTCAATGTTTTCCTGCCTCTGTGCTTGTCCTGGACGCTCTGTCGTCAGCCTGGAATCCTTCTTCCCATGCTTCAGCCCACCCTGAGAGCTTCCCAAACCCAGTCTCATGCTGTCTTCATTATGAAGTCCTTTCTTTTTTTATTTTTATTGCAAGAAGAATGAATGTACTATAAAAACACATTCATTCATACTAGGAAAGTGCAAAGTAAAAAGTTTGCCCATGTCATACCTTCTGCTACCACTACCAAGAACAACAACTGGCATCTCCCAGGTGCCAAGTGTAAGAGTTGTGATCAGTTTAGTGGGCACCTAAAGCCCTCTGATACCCCCAATTTAGCTAAGTAGATATCTCCAATCTCTGAAGTGCCCTGATACTTTGTATTCTTGTTATGATACTTTATCTTTTTCTGCTTTGTCTTATAGTTGTACGTATATTTATTTTAATGGATCCCAGCACTCAAGCCTTTCCTCACTGAAATGTAACTTATTTGAGGATCATCTGTATTTCCCCATCACAGAGCTTTGGACAATTATTTCTGTATTTGATTTAGTTCATCAAACCTGTATGAGCACATGTCCTGGACCCTATTCAGGGAGGGACCAAGGAGAAAACAAAACAAAAAAACTCATACGACCCAGCTCCAGCCTTCAAGGAACTTGCAATTTAGGTGGCCTTTCTCTCCCACCAAAAAACAAACAAACAAAAAATGTTTGCAGAATTGTTAGATACTAACTGCATAGAAGCAACAGATCCTGGCTCTGTGGGGGTGACCCTCGTTTGAGCTAAAAATTGCTTACCAAAAATATTTAAGAGTACTTACAAAGCCATCATCAAATGCGACAAATGACACTGAGTTCAACATGGGGACAGGGAATGAGAAAGGATGTCGGTGGAGAGTGGGTTAATACTGCACTTCTCTAGAGGATGGTGACTGAAAGGGGGCTGGAGCACCTGGGACATTATTTATGATACATCGAAGGCTGTCAACAGCATCCTTCTGGAGAATTTCTCCTGCAAGGGGAAGTCATTAAAAGAAGGCTCTGCCACACTGGAATGGATAAAGCCTTCTAGTTTCTAATCCCTCTCGCCCTGGAGATGAATTTCTTTTTCCATTGACCTTTCCTGGTCCTCAGTTATTGACTATTATTTATATTTCCAGCCTGTGTAGCATATACATAGTGAAGAGGCTTTGATGTCCAAAAGATAAGGGTTCAGATGTCAACTCTGACACATCCTTACCATGGACCAAAGCAACTGAGAGCCTGAATTTCCTCATCTGTGAAATGGAATACAACACTGAATACATTGGGCTGTTGTGAGGCCAAAAATTTATTGCATTTGGAAAATGATTTAGCTCAGTGGGTGGCACAAAGCAAGTGCTCAATAAAGAAGAGCTATTTTTTTTGTTAGGTCCATTACCTCTAACTAGAGCATAATCATTTTGAATAGAGGAGGGAGAGCGCATCTCCTGCCCCTCTGGCCTCCCAGAATCAGTCCCATACACTAAGAGCATTCACTAATGCCACTGAGCTTCCTGACTTTGCTTGAAGAACTCTGTTCCCCAGAAGACACAAATACACAAGCTCCTACGTCAGTTCATTATGGGTGGAGCCAACAAAGGGGAGGGGTGGGAAAAATCTGTCTCACAAAGATCTGTAAGATTGTTTAAGCCTGGTAGGGGGTGAAAAGAGAGTATCAGTATAAGCAGGAGTGTGAATGACCAAAGGCTCTCTTCTGTTAGACTGTACAGGGGCTTGAAATCATTGTCCAAACACAGTGTCTTTACTTTTCTTAAGACAGAAATAAATCTGTAAAGAGATAGTTTACATTTTGTTCCTTAGAAAAGTATATTTATGCAAAATATTTACTCTTATCTCAATGGGCAAGATGGCAAAGCCATAGCTTGTGAAAAAATATGGCTATGAGGCAATGACCTGAAGCCTTGAGAGACCTGAGCCCAAACCTTTGCATTGATCCCAAGAAAAAGGAATATCCTGCCAAGAAGGGGATGGCTATGGATGATTTGTTTGTTTCTTTGAGCCTCAAAAGTGCATGTTTTCATACCTAATCTCGCTCTATGTAACGTGCGCAAGATCAAACTAAGGAGAGACGAGATCAATACCGAAGCTCCGTCTGAGGGCTCATCTCTTTAATCCCTTTCTCATTTCCTTCAGTGGCAGAATAGAGCTATCCCTTGTCTTTCAAATAGTTGTTTTGCATTTTTTGACCAGGAAGGATTAAATTGAATTAGATGGGTCTGAAGTGGTTATTAGAAACATTAAATTTAGCATGATGGGCATACCTAGAGAAAACATTTACATAAGGAAATCAAAGCTGGACTCATTTTTTTTACCCTGTGGTTTGACCTCTATCGGTGTTCTGACAAGCAGAATTTAGCTGAATATTTCTTTAGATGGTACATAAAACAGTAAAATGCATTCCCTAAGATACCCATATAAATCAACATTTTCTTTGCCAAAAGGGAAAAAACTGCCAAAAGAGAGAGAGATTTTAAAAATTATTTATAGGCATATTTTCCATTTGAGCCCTTATTTGAATTTTATTCTCATTTAGCATGCAATTCTGACAATTCCATCATTAATGTCAGTGCTGGCAATGTTCCACTAAGATAGAAACAAAATACCAATATAGCACAAAATCGAGATGTGAAGAGGATTATGATGTCATATTAGAAGAAAGGAAAGGAGAATTAAAATAAGAGACGTATCTGAAATGATCAGGAATGAAATTCTCTTTGGATACAATGGTCTTTTTCAGAAATGCAGCCATTTAAAATAAGATTAAAATGATAGTTTATAAGAACTAAAGCAGAATACAAACGATCTTTCCCTGAATGAGCTTAAATTTGCATACAATAAAGGGTAAATGAAAAGAAGGGCATATTTTCAGTCTATGAGACTGAAGCTTCTCCACTTTGCTCAAAATTTCTCACCACAAGCTCCTGCATCTATACATTGGGAGTCCATGTTACTGACACAAATTCTAGGGGTCCATCACATCAGAATCAGAATGGGTATGGGGAAGAGGGGGAGATTCTGCATTTTAGACAAGCCCCCTTAGTAACTTTTCAACCCCACTGGTGTTAGAGAACCTCTGATTTAGAAGGTCTCTGGGAAGAATAGTTAGAATAGCCCCAAAACTACCAGCTCCACTCAAAACTTCTGAATTTGAGCCCTTCCTGTTTCTTACTACAGAGTGCCCTCAAACAAGTCACTTCATCTCCCTAGCCCTCAGTTTCCTCATTTATAAAATAGGAATAATTTTTTCCACAGGTTGCCTTGAGTATTAAGGAGGCAATAGCCTTCTATAAAGCACTGCATGACAAAAGTTACTCCTTGTTATATCATTATTGTTACCAAGTAGGCAAGATTATGATAACAAAAGAGAACTTGAGCAACATCGCCACTGTTAAGAGAAGGAAGAGGAACATGGAGAACACAAACTAAGTAGGCCAGAAAATCACTCAAGTTTCTATGTGATCATCAAATACATGTCAAGAGTAAATACGAACCCATTGTTTGGCACACACTGAGCTGAAAATAATGTTGAAGAAGATGACAAAATAGAATTAAGCTGGGACAGAGCCATGTGATGGGCCAATGACCAGGATGGCTGCAGGGAAGTAGGCAGTCTTGTTTCTCAGAGACATCTGAACGATGAAGATTGGTGAGCAGAAATACAGACAGGTGACTGTCTTTGTAGAAGGTCTGGAGACTGAAATCAGAGAGGAAAAGGGAAGTTTCCAAAGACTTGTGTCTGAGATGAAGCTCATCTGGATGGAGGAAGGTGAGGCAAAAGTGGCATTTCAAAGCCAGAACAAAGGAATAATGAAGAACCCTGAGACTAAAGTTGAGTTCCAATTCTGAAGCAAATCATAAGAAGGCCAAAATGCAATGGAATTTTAAAATATCTCCCTGATAACAAATGATGCAAGTTTAGTTACAGAAAACCAGCCCTGCCCTCTTTTCAGGTTCTTTGTGTATGTGGTAGGTATTTAGGGGAGAAGAGGAGGTAAGGAGGGTTCCATGCTTTTTCTGGATCAAAACAGCTGCATTCCCAAGGGCCTGAGCTCTGGCTTCCTTCGTGCTAAGCTTTGGAGCTTAAATTTTAACTTCTCAGGGTCCCTCACCTTGAAGTCCAGATAAATTGATGTTCTTCCTGGAAGTTCTCGGCTGTGTCCAGCTTTTACTCATTCTGTTCCCTTGGCCAGGAATGTCCTTCTGTGCCCCTGTCTCTTACCTTGAAGTCCTAATTATCCCTGAGGACTGATTCCAATTGCCAACTCATCCACCACACTCTCTTCATTATATCCATCACTTCCTTTTTTTCTGACCTGTGTTAGTGTTAGGTATCTGCTTATGGGGCTATGTTAAGGAGGTTCTTTGAGGTCAAGAATTACATTTGATTCATGATGTGTCTCTCGAGATACCTTCTTCCATGCAGTAAGAATGTCTGAAACACGTAGATAAATGATATCCCTTCATCCTATACATTTACCGGGCTTTGGGATGATACTTACCCTGAACTTATAGAATACCATGCAACAGCCCCCAAGAGGAAGAAATAGCCATGGGATTCTCTGCTCATTAGAGCAGGATTTAAAGAAGACTGCTTCCATCTTACCAAGCAAAAGGATTGCAATAAAGGGTTGCCTTTAAGATCATATATTATTGAAGGTTAAGAACCTGGGATCCCTGTCTGATCTTTCTCTGTTGTCAGACCTGCCCTTTCTCATACAATTGCGTATGGACAGGATGCTTCATCTCAGCGTGCACTGGGAGATCTGGCCTATAGAAGTCTTCTGGCCAAAGAAGACTCTCTATAGCTTGTCTGTTGTATGGGCTCCCTACTGGCTAAAGTCATCATGCAGATCAAATCAAAGATATTAAAGGATGTCAAGTATTGCCCTGGCCTGGTGACTCAGTTGGTTGGAGCATCATCCCATACACCAAAGTTTTGCAGGTTCCATCCCTGGTCAGGACACATACCTAGGTTGCCTGTTCAGTCCCTGATTGAGACAACCAATCCATATTTCTCTCTCACTTTGATGTTTCTCTCTCTGTGTCTTTACTTTCCTCCCTTCTTCTCTCTCTGAAACAAATTTAAAAAAAAAAAAAAGATGTCTAGTTTCTGAACATGACTCCTTTGTACTCTAGGAGGAATTGGTCAGGTGTAACTAGTTTATATGCTTGTTTTTACCCAGAGCTTGGCTTTGAACTCCCAGTGAGTGAGTCCATATTAACAGGATATTCTCAAAGAAGAAAATGCAATTTCAGCTTTTGTTATTGGAGGGCTTAGCAACTGTCTGTGCTGAAAGGGAATGGAGATCTCTCAATCTAATGTCCTTATTTCAGAGAGAAACATAAGTCAGAGAGGGGAAGAGACTGCCCCAAAAGTGGGACTAGGTTTCTGAAGTATTCCAACTTCTCCAGCAAGTCCTCTCTCTCTCAACAAAGCAATACTTCAGTTTCCCTGAATGAAGTATCCCAAATCTTCACATGTATCCCTACCAAAGTACAACTTCCCAAATGCTTTAAAAACGGGTCCCAAAATAACCTTTGGAAGAATGCAGTACAGGGACTGCACACTTGAACAAACCAAACTTGTCCTGCTGAGGTGCTATACCTTTATTGCTTCTTCTGCATGCAACGCTCCTCCCTGTGTGCCACCCCACCTGCCTCCGCCTGACTGTCTTCACGCACTGCCTTCACAGAGGGCATTTCTCTGATATCCCTATCCAAATCCTGCCTCCCCCACACATACCCATCAACTATCATATCTCCTTATTTTTCAACCGCCATCGTAACTATCATGGCCTGAGACAATGCTACTCATTGATGTTATTGGCTGTCTCCTTACACCGGAATGTAAGCCCCATGAGGTTAAGGACTGGCCGTCTCTGTCTGATTCTCTGCAGTATCTCCAGCACCTAGAAGACTGCCTGGTACAGAGTTGGTGTTGGTTATTCCCTATGGTATAAGTGAGGGAAAGAACTGAACAACAGTTCAACGCTGGCTGTCCCTTACAGATAAGCAAAGTAGTCTGCACCCAGAGAGAGGAAGGAGATGATATTTGATATGGACCCCACAAACAAGTGAGGTCTAGAATATTAACATAAACGGCCACATTCTCTTAGTTACCTGCAAATCAAGGGCAGGGTAGATAATATTGGGCCAACTGTTTGGACCAAACTGATTTATTTAAAAAGCTGGTGTGGAATTTTAGTCCCGTAGGGACACGTTGTGGCTGGCAGTATACACATGCACACGGGGAGTCACGGATGCACCCACACATGCACACACACTCTCACACATACACTCAAACACTCCTGTTGCCCCCTTCCTATTAGATACCCCAACAAGAGCTCTCAAACGAAACATAACATGATGTCTTTAAGTTTCTCAGGGGAATCCTCCTACCCATGGAACCCAAGAAATCAGAGAGGTTGGTCTATTGGGAAAAATAGAGCCCCAAAACAATCATATATGTCATTTTATTCATGGAAAATATTTGTTTAGCCCAAGAACTGGCAAAAAAAATGTTGAAAACACAGAGACTTTTTTGCATTTTTTTTCATACAGATATATCTCCTCTGCATTAGAGGTACACCTGACATTAAAATGTGAACATCTTCCAACTTTAAAAAAAAAAAGAAATCTTTTTTTTACTAAAGAAATGTTCACAATGCATTGTGTATCCCATTAAGCACTGTACAAATCCAACTATGGCAGAGCATTTAGAAGGAAACAAATTCAAACCCCAGTTTAATTTCCTTTTTCCTGTTTAGCTCCAAGCTCCGTATGCAATCTTGTAAGTTGACAGGGGTAACATTGCACCTATTAGCACTCATCAACCAAAAGTAGATTGTCTGGGTTTCAATAAATGTTTTCTGAATTGGATTTAGGTTGGTGAGAAAATAAATTAAGTCAGAAAGTCTTTGAAGCCAATTACACATTGAAATGAACAGTTTGATGAACAACCTCCCCACCCCCAAATAAGACAGAAAGAAAGGAGAAAAGCTGAAGTCTTGCTTTTCCAGGCTGCAAGAATTTCCTCTGCTGTTCCTTTTGTGGACACTTCACAGGGCAGCGTCTACAGCTGGATTTTTACAGCCCATGTTTGGTTGGAGTTTGCATGACATCTGGGGCTGTGTTTTTGGAGACCTTTCAAAGCTAGTGATTTCCAGTTTTTAGTCACCAGAGTATTTATTTTCTACTGTAGCATAATTGTTTATGGCTCCACATTTATTTTTTATGGGAGCAGCGTGAAATGAAAATCAGGGTGAATTGGTAACTTGATCTTGTATCCGTCAGGGCTTGATGGCTCTTACCTGCTCTAGAAGCTAAAAAACCAGCGTGCAGACCTCACCCTGCTGGAAAAATTGAACACATTGCTGTTGTCAAGGACAAGACACTCTCAGTCATAAGAAGAAAGGGGGCTGGAAAGGTTAGTGAGGAACGAGGCCATTCGCTCAGGCAAGAACACAGCATCCTTGCCCCCTCTGCTTAGAACCTGGGTCATGTTTGTGGCCATAGGTGCTAGGTGCTGAAGGGGAGGCAGTGCAGAAATCATTTTCATCCCTTCCTGCTGAGAAAGAAAAACACCCTAACTGAGCAGCCTGCTCCTCAGGGAGGGAATGAATAAGTACCTCTTTTTCATGCGGTTTAGTCAAACAGCGTGGTGTGCATGCAAGTAAGAACTAGAACCGAGGCTGCTTGCCTGCAAACTCGCTCAGACTTTCCCTGCCCAGTGTTAGGGGATTTTTGTTTGTTTGCTTGGTTGTTATCGTTGACTTCTTTTCCTATGTTTTGGATTAAGTTATTTAAACTCAAGAGATAGCATTCACTAGACCCGTAAGAAGGTAAATGGTTTGCCCAGGGTCCCACAGTTAGTAGCAGAGCTAGTCTGTACAAGACTCCTTTCTATAAACCAAAGCAGGTGAGTTAGGGGTGAATGAAAAGAGGGTAAAGTCAGGGATTTAAAGAGCTGCATGAAATGGAGGGGCTTGGAGAGAAAATTGATAGATGGTGTTTTCAGCGGCCCAGCTTCCCCTCCAACTTCTGGCTGTGCTATTCTCCAAGCCTTCCTTTCCTTTGAGTTCCGTCTGGGCAAGTTCTGATCTCCTGGAATGCCATCTTTGCCTTTCTTATCTGGGAGCTAATCACTAAATAGCAGGTGGTGAAGAGTCTGTTTTTCATCTCCCTTGCTCTCTCCCCTCCTCTCTTTTACTTATTTCCTCGGGCTATGAATTTCTGAATTTTAAGCAGTAAACCTCCCTGATTTGTTCACACCTGGAATATCACTCTCTCTTTGTCTGGAAAGGAGCAGGGAGAATCAAGAGAATAAGCTGTTGTCTAAAGAGAAAAGGGAGATGTCAGTATTTAAATATTAATGTACACACTCTGTCAGACATGCACACATATACATATTTTAAACCAAGTGTTCTTTCTTTTAACTCTTCTATTTCCCTGCTCATCTCCACCCCCAGCCAAAGTCTTGCAAGACAAAGAATATGTACCTTATGTCACTTCAGTTTTCAACACCGCACACAAAGAGGCTGACAGAGGAAATAGGCAAAGTACCTTTGCAAGCCTGTTTGGGGTTGAAATAACAACTAGAATGCCTAGAGGCTCCCAGAGATTAGCTTAGAATTTGTTCTTACAAATGTTGACTCTTGAGGGAAGCTGTCATCAACCTCCCTGTCTCTGTGGGCGTTGGGAAGTTGCAGTTTCTTTAGCTGCACGTTCTGTCCTCATCATGGACTTTCCATTCTGGAGAGGACTTCAGAAGGTCAACTGGCGTGGGCTCCCACCCTTAGTTATCATTTGTCTCTAAACCCAGAGACCAGTGTTAGTGGTCTGCTGCACATTAAGCAGCCTATGGAGTAAACGGAACAAAATATTAGACAAGAGGATGTAAATCTACATCCATGGCTTCCAGTCCATAAGCCTTAGGATCCCGTGGAAACAGCATCTTTGCATGAATCAGGACCTACACATTGGCTCAATAGCGTGACTTGTGTACATTCTGATGTATTTATTTATTCATTCTACAGAGTCATACAGTACATTTGTGCCAGGAACTGTGCTAGGTGCTGAGTATATAGTAGGTAATGAACAAGACAAAACAACTCTGGCTTTGTGGAGTTTCCAGTCCATTGGGGAACACAGGCACAGAGAGCTACAGAAACACAGAGTGAAAGCAGTAACTCAGACTTGGGTGTTATATACATAAGTTTGTGATTAATGGCATTCAAATTCCTTTAAAGGTGATAGCCTCTAATATTAAGAATTTGCTCTATCAATGCATTCCTAATGTGTTAAGTATCTTTATCTGCAGGTCTATACATTTTTTGAGATTAAAATGTGCTCTTCATACTAAAAACGGTTGGACAGCACTGACCTAAATTATCCCTAAGAAATGTCTTTTGTATACTGAATAAATTAATTAAATAGCAAGATTGCATGCTACACTCTGGGGAACATACCCATTTCACCTCCCCGGGGGGCAGAGAGCTACCCCACCTCCGCCCTTGACTTGGGTGAGGTCGGAGGTAAAGTCTTGTGGTTGAGTTTGGTATGCCGTGAAATAGCAAGCCTGGAGCCACGGGACGTGACTTGTTGCTCTATTAGACACTCAAGGTAATCTGTTGGAACAAAGAAATAAAGTAAAGCTTACATGAGAGGATTTTCCTGTCAAGAATTATGAATGCAAAAAATAACCCCCAAAATATAGCTGTATTTGAACAGTGGCCAGGCAAGACAATGGACAGGAAGAACTGTTAAACGTGAGGTCCCATTTAAATGAAAATAACCCACCAAATCTCCGTCCCCAGTAGTGTCTCTGTTTGCATAGTCAAGGGCAGAAATATTAAAGGGGCATTTTTAGTGATAATTCTGTCATAGATAATGTGATGGGCACCGAAGTTACAAATCCCACTAAAATATGGTTCTTTTAAGAGGCTTCTTTTAATAAACAGCAACATTCATTTAAAAGATAGTCGAACAGTACTTTGTGCTTTGTGACAGTGGTCAGACCAGCAGCATGGGGGCAGGCCCATGTGTGCAAGGGGCACAAGGTTTGATTCCAGTGGCTGGATTTTCCCCCAGTTCTATATCTAATTCGAGGCTTATTTTTGGCAAATCACTTCTCTTTTATCTTCAATACAGTTTCCTGACCTATAAAATGACAAAGGTTATTTCCAGCTCCTAATACGATGATTCAAGGTCCCCTACCAGGAAGGATGTTTTTCTTGTAAAGCCTCTCTTAACGCATGTGGTCACAATGTTGTGTCCTATAGAACTTCTCACAGCAGGACCGAAAATCTACCTATTTGCATTAGGCCTGGGTTGTGGGATAAGATATTTCCTTACAGAGCCCAAGAGCACCTGCTGGTTCTCCACAAGTGACCCCATAAGAAGACCTTTAAGGAAGGAGATAAATAAGTCAAATGGTGAGGACCCCTTTGGGAGTTGCCTGTAGGAAAAAGATTGGTTTATTTCATACATGTGTCATATGTCTCCCCACTCCCTTGCCCACCACCCAACTCCCACCACCCAAAAAAAAAAGAAAGAAAGAAGGGTGCAGACCTTCAGCACAGTTAGACCTCACCCATTTTGAGCCTGGTCTTCCACTGAGGTAATATCTTTATTTGCTGCCAACTGGACCTGTTGGTGTATGTAACCGTTGCTTCATTCTGATTCATCACAGCTTGTTTTGTGGCAGTGAACCCAGGAGCTATTGTTTCCTGGTGACCTCTGGCCTACTTCTTCCAAAATGCTGTGGGGACAGTCATGAAGCAGTGGGGCGGAGGGGTTGGGGGAGGGGATTGACTTTCCTTTAGTTAGTAAGTGGCCTTTGGCACCGCCACGTCCTGATCCCCTTTAAGCCCTCCAGAGAAGTCACAATGTAGAAGTTCCAGGAAATGCCTCTCACAGTCTGGTAATTCCGTAACACTTCTTATTAAAGAGTAAAAACCAGACACCATGAAGTGTCACACATGCCATGCTCTTCGAAATGAGCTAGTTGAGGAAACCAAGTACAGTGGGAAGAGTGTTTGCATTTGAAGTCAGATAAACCCATTGAACCAACCACAGTTGGACAGACTGCTTATAGTTCCCAAACTTGCTGTTTGTTTTAATTCCATACTTTTCTCATTCTGTCTACTCATTCTGAAATGCTCTGCCATACTCCAGAGTTTCCTTTTGCTGAGCTAACTTCTTCTTATCCTTAGCACTGAGCTCAAATATCACCTCCTCCAGGAAGTCTTCCATCCACAGCCACAGTCACAGTAGACACACTTCTTGGTGCTTAACCTAATGTCTATGTATTATTACATGGTTGTGTAGGTGCTTGCTGTCTTCCTCTCCTAGACTGTGAATTTCTTGTCGACCAGAAAAAAAATTTACTCTTTTCTTTCTATAGCTTAATTGAATGAATAAATGATCTAGTTCATCCACTTATGCAGGGTGTTCTAGGCAGCTTAGCTCACTTGTCTGGGCCTCCATTTCCTCATCTGTAGACTGGCGATAAGAATTTACCTCCCATTGGGATGCTGATCAGCTTAAGAGGTAACATGTGTCAAGGCCTAGTACAGTATGACACAAAGGCATGGAGAATTAATGCACATAGGGCCACAGCTTGCACAGGGAATGATGAAAAAGAAAGCAACAATAAAATAGCAAGTTCATTTTAGAGCAAGGAAGACCTCTGTAGTCAGTTTGCAGCCCCCTTTTTCATGGATGTATTTGTCCCAACCAGCAGGTCCCTCATGGGAAGAAAGAAACCTGGAAGTCTTTATTTGTTTTCTTTTTTGTTTGTTTGTTTTTTTGTTCAGTGAGAATCACATAGCAGATCATTCCAAAAGTTTGCTGGAAGTCCAGTATCTCTAGCTGGGTTAATTGATTGATTAGCATAGTTACTCTTATCATTTCTCCCACTAACACAGGGCCCTAAAAGCCTAGACCACCCTCCCCACACACACAGTACTTTATTACAAATAGGTCTTTTCAAATGAGGTCAGGCTTAACCGGAAAAGTTCTGGTGATTTATTCAAACACTTTGGGAGCGGAAAAGAGGAAGCACCAGTGATCTGAGCCCCCTGGAAAACTTGACTGGGAGACTAATACTTGGAGGGATTACTTCCAAATAAGGAACTGAAGGAAGTTTCCAAATAAAGGAGATAGGAAGCAGGGGCATCTTAGCAGAAGTCAGGGCAGCAAGTGCTGCTGGCCCCAGCCCACAAACAATACCATGCCCGAGGACTATCCCACATGCCCCCGTTTTCCTCCAAATGCACATGCACATGAGCAGCCACCTACTCGCCAACACCCCCACTCCCACCCTAAAAACATACATTGCCTTCCCTCTGGTAACAGACAGGGATTTCTATGGGTCAAATCCCCTCAAATCTTCTGATGCATCAAGCTGAATCAGACCCCATTAGTCATCTAGAGCACATGTAAGCCAAGGTTAATTTATTCAACAATCATTTATTAAGCAAATTCCTAGTGCCAAGCTCTGTTCTAAGCACTTTAGACCAATGCTTTGCGGAATATGCTTCACAGCCTTTCTCCCCAAGCCAACCCCAGAAGAGGAAACCATTTTAGTCACAAAGTGTGGTGAGTCGAGGGTCACTATTCACTTCAGTCTGAAGAACATGCAAGAGGGTGCCAAACTCTCAGGGACCCACAAAACATCCATCAAAGTGGAAGGGAGCCTGGGTGTAGTGGCAAGTTAGCAGGGGAGGGTCAAGGACTGGGGGAAGAACAAAAGAAAGGAGGGTTTCCCACAGTACTTCTGCCACCTTTAAACTATGGCCAATGAACCAAGAAGCATTTGAGCAACTTCCCTACGGTCACCTCCAAAGCATCCTAGGATCTGAGAAGCAAAAAGGAAGGAGCTCCTTACAGGGAAAATGATGATGGAGGGCCCTAGTTTGTATTTGGTAACAGCCTATTGTGAAGGCTTTTAAACATATCTGAAAATATGCAGTCTTTCCAAGGAAAGGAAGACCTATCAACCCTCCCCTTGAATCTGGTTGGGCTTCTGACTTGCTTGTAGTAAACTGAATATGGCAAAAGTGATGCTTCATGACTTCCAAAACTGGGTGAAAAAAGGCCTCACAGCTTCCACCTTATTCCCTGGAACATGTGCACTTGGGCTCTGAACCCCAATCCATGGGTAAGACTGCCCTGAGGCCACCATGCTGTGAAGAAGCTCAAGCATGTGAGTGGCCATGTGTGGATCTGGCTGACAGCACACCGAGGTCCCAGCCCATAGCCAGCACCACCTGCCAGACTTGTGAATGGATGAAACTCCTGACAGTCCCAGCCCCACAGCCTTAAATTATCTCCAGCTGGAGCCCCAGCTGAGGCTCCAGACACCGTGGAGCACAGACAAGCAGTCCCCGCCACGCCCTGTTCAAACCCAGGCCCACCAAATCTGTGAGCAGAATGAAATGATCATTGTAGGCCACTAACTTTGGGTCCTTTGTAGCAAGTGGCAGGGCTTGAGTGATCCAATGATCCTGGAGGGGAGAATGAGCAGTGTTATAAAAAGAAGAGAGGAATGGAATGCACAAAAAGATAACGACAGTATGGGAGAAGGACAATGACTTGAGCAATGCTGTATGTACGCTGTTTTCTTTTTTGAGGTGAAAAAGGAACCTAATATAATCACAAACCTTAAGCCTTGCTTCTGGTGGCCTGGCTTTGCAGTGGTCCCTCCACAATCTCGCCAGGTGGTCCATAGCCTCCTAAAGCATGGCCCCTCCCTCATCGCCACTCTACTCAAGCCTCCTGCTCCTCAGAGGGCCCCTTGTGGTAGGAAGCCAAATGACTTCTCTGTGGGACATCAGCAGACCTGATTTGAAAGGTGGCAGTCAAAAATTACAGCAGGAGAAAGATATCACGTCCTGGGGTTCAGATCCAGGCAGGGGCTTCTGAAGCTGGGGACTTCTGCTACTTCTTCCCTTACCACCACCCAGTGGTGCTTCAGGCTTTAAGGACTGTGTTTCCTCAGAGGCATCCAGAATTTGTCCAGTTACCCCTGAGATAGTTGATAGTTGTCATCCTAAGTGACCCTAACCAGCACTGAGAGCCCTGATTCCACCCAGCTTCAGTGCAAAGAGCTCCCTTTACTCTTTGAGTTTCTTTTATTTTCACTGCTTGGAAAAAAGATGACCTTTTCACCCCCACCAGAAAGCTAGGAATATTTATCCATGTCTACATAGCCCCTTATTAGAGCCCAAGTTCATTTTAAGAAACCCCTTTTGACATCCTTGCTGTAGGAGGAGAGAGAAGCTGACATCAACAGCCCCAGGCCAGGAGCCTGTGGCTCACCCAGCAGCGTGGTCCCAGGTTGAGGAGTACGCAGGAGTCCTTAAGGTCAGGCACGGTGAGAACTCTACTTGCACACATTCAGTAAAGAAGGGAAGAGGGTTTCCAGATCGCCACGGCTCACCCACTGACCTCTGTTTTGATTTTCTGAACAGTCCCATTTTCTAAGGGTTCCTGCGTGTTGTCAGAAAGCCTCGCCATCTGCCTCTGTTTGCTTTGATTTCAATCTTTTCCTTCAACTCAGTGGGTGAATTAGACCTGAAGTTACAGATTCTTTGAACTAGACATGACCTTAGAAATCAGCTGGGAAGGGAAAGTGAATTGTCCATGGTCACACAGCAAGAGTTCTTTAGTGTCTGAGCTAGGACTAGAACTAGTGCCCTTGTCAGGCTCTTTGCACTGTGCTGTTACACTTCCCAGATGGTCTGCTCCCTGGAGAGTATGAACTCAGAGAATCTGCTTGAGCCCAACCAGCTGCAGGAGCTGGGTACCAGAGCTCTTGTCTTCCTCCTCAACTCCCAACCCCAATCCCAGCCTCCCAACCTCTAGAACATCTGGAGGCAAGCAAAAAAGTCTGGCAGGCCCTGGGTGGGTGGTTCAGTTGATTGGAGGATCATCTCCTACACCAAAATGTTGTGGGTTCAATCCCCAGTCAGGGCGCATACAGGAGGCAACCGATCAATGTTTCCTTTCACATCGATGTTTCTCTCTCCCTCTTTCTCTTTGTCTCTCTCCTTCCCTCTCTCTAAAATCAATAAACATATCCTCAGGTGAAGATTGAAGAGAAAAGAAAGAAATCAGCTTCACCCAGTACCTCCTGACTCTAGAGCCCTCTTTTAAAAGAAAACAAATCTGTCAGGCAGTTCTCTGCTCCTTGGGCCCTCTCGGAATTAAAGCTCCTGGTCATTTTAGAAATTAAGATCTTCCCACCCACCTCTCTCTCCACAATTCCTTCTCCTCCCAACCTTGACTCTGATTCCACGTCTGCTTTTCTGTTTCCCTGGCTACATGAGGTATTTCACATGGCCGAGCTTCCATATGGGCTACTTCCTATAAATGCAAACAAGGTATTGGACACACCAATAAAACTTAATTTTGGTCAATGTGCTGTTCAGGTTGTTGGGTTTTTTTTTCCCAATAAACCATATCCCTTGAACACATTTTCAAGCAAAGTGAAATATCGAGGAAAGAAGAGCATGGCTGTTTGCAGACAATGGAGGAACCACTTAGACATAAATACTGGCACAGAGGGACAGGCTGCCCTACATTATAACTGTGTAACTCTGTCTTTCCCCCTAGAACTGACTCCTGAAGAGTTTACATCACCTCTTTTTCAAATTCTGCCTCCCCCTCACAATCTCAAACATATTGCTTTTCACATATGAGGATTTCTATAAGTGTTTTCATTGAATATTTTTTAAATATAGTGATAGTCTTCTATGTAATGGGCAGAGTACCAGATGTTTTCAAAGCTTTTAAAAAATTGATTCTCATGACCACCCTATATCAGTTATTGATTGCCACAGTAATGAGGTTTTGCAAACCACCCTAAAGCTTAGTATTATCCCCTCCTATTGTTTCTTGTGGGTCTGGAGGTTGGCTCACCAATTCTGCTGATCTAGGCTAGGCTTGGCCAGTCTCAGTGGGGTATGTTCATGTACCTACCTTCACCTAGAGGGCAATTGGGGGGACGTGATGTCAGATGGCCTAGCCTGGGGTGGCACTAATAACTGGGGCTTCTCCCCACAGAGTTTTTCCTTTTTCAGTGGGCCAGCCCAGCCTCGTACTCACAGTGGAGGTAGCAGGTTTCCACAAGAGCAAGCTGAAGCCAGCGAGACTTCTTAAGGTCTAGGCTTACGGCTGCTACACTGTCACTTCTACCACACTTCATTTGTCAAAGTGAGTCATGAGGCCAGCCCCAGATTCAAGGGCTGGAGAAATCAATTCCACCTCTCCATGGAAGGAGCAACAAAGTCACGTTGCAATGTGTTGAAAGACTGTGGTCATTTTTGCAATCAATCCACCACATAAGTCCAATTTTAAGGTGAAGAAAGAAAATGGGGAGAGGTTAAAAGAGTTATTGAAAATATTATAAAATTGCATTGTGATGATGGTTGTACAACTCTATAAATTTACTAAAAATCACTGAACTATCCACTAACAATGGCTGAATTTTATAGTACATAAATTACCCCTTAGTAAAACTATTTAAAAAAAACTGAAAAAAATGTAAATGTTTGAAGATCATTCAACTGATCTTTGCCAAATCTTCTTTTAAATTTAAGTATTCTAGTGCAAAACGCAGTAATCTTTTCTATGTACCTATATTTATCATACCTAAAGTATTAAATTCTCAAAACTGGAGAGTCTAGGAACTAGAAAGATGTTTTACAGACTATTTCATCCATCCCTCTTTCTTCAAGCAGCTGAATGCGTAAGCCCTCTTGCACAGGTGCGTGACTCCTAATCTTAGATTGAAAAACAGAAATAGCAGAAACCTGATCCAGGTGAAAAATACGCCTCATCTTCTCATATGCTTTTCGGACCCAGGGTGATCAGTACTGAAAGGACTTTACCCACTGTCCTTCCAATTTCAGCTCCTCTGATTTTTCACTGACCGTGTCCTAAGCAGCCAGGTACCAAATATGCCTAGATTCTGATATTAACATCAGTAGCATTTTTCTTCTGTTGTATTACTTGGTGTCCAAATCAAAGTGTCCTCATTTGGGTTGAAAATGGCTGTATTCAAATTAAAAGTCACCCAAGCAACCTCCTTTGTGGATAATATCTCTGACATGAGGACCCTAGGAATAAGAACATTTTTTATCTGAGTTTTTTTTAAGTGTATTTGTACAACATGGTCCTGCTCCTCTAAGCATTAAGGGATCTGTGAGGATGATGGACAAATTGGGCAGTGGCATGGTTTTGTCCTATAATTTGGACTTGTTTCTGGAGAGAGAAAGAGTGAAATGCTGAGAAGATGCACCCAAGCTCCTGAAACCAGAGCTTTGAAGAGCAAATGGAGCAGCTTTCATCAGTCACACACAGACCACATCAAACGCTGCCCAGGAGAATTGCTCACCGGATGTCAGGCAGGGTCAGACAAGCGTTATCAAATGCTCTTTCAAGATATTAGGAACCAGAATCAGAGGGAGAAAAAGAGGCAAAGAGGAATGCCAAAAATAAGACCATGGGAGGAATGGAGGCAAATAAAGCCAAGGATGAAGTTCACTGGCAGAAAGGATGAGGAGGGAAGAGGAAGAGGGAGAAAAAGAGAGAGTGGGGCAAATGGGAAGATGCACAAACAGAGAGCAAGAGACAGGGAGCAAAAGGTAGGAGCAGAGAGCATGATGCAGCAATCAGAACAAAAGTAAATCAACCACTAAAAGGCAGAAAAAGGGAAGAACAGA